>NW_022589730.1:11353307-11949877 GCF_004348235.1 Phoca vitulina | reverse complement strand
CTTTCTTTCTTTCTTTCTTTCTTTCTTTCTTTCTTTCTTTCTTTCTTCCTTCCTTCCTTCCTTCCTTCCTTCCTTCCTT
Source organism: Phoca vitulina (assembly GCF_004348235.1). Taxonomy (NCBI): domain Eukaryota; kingdom Metazoa; phylum Chordata; class Mammalia; order Carnivora; family Phocidae; genus Phoca; species Phoca vitulina. Next base: position 11,949,798 of record NW_022589730.1, on the reverse strand, counting down.
CCTTCCTTCCTTCCTTCCTTCCTCTCTTTCTCCCTTCCTCCCTTCCTCCCTTCCTTTTCTCTTTCTTTCTTTCCTCCCTTCCTTTTTTCCATTTTGTTTTTTTCTTTTTATAATGGTACCCTAACAAGTGTTAGATGAGTATTTCATTGTGGTTTTGGTCTGCAATTCCCTGATGATAGGTGGTGTTGAGCACCTTTTTGTATACCTGTTGGCCATTTGCATGTCTTCTTTGGAGAATGTCTATTTAACTCTTTTGCCCACTTTTAATCAAATTCATTAAAGTTGCAGGATGCAAAATAGCCATTAAAAATCAGTTGTGTCTGTATACACTATGAATGAATTATCCAAAAAGAAAACTAAGAAAGTGATCCCATTTATAATAATATCAAAAAGAACAAAATATTTATAAATGAACTTAACCAAAAAGATGAAAGACTTGTACACTGAGAACTACAAGACACTGATGAGAGAAATTAAAGAAGACATAAATAGGTGGAAAGATATCCCATGTTCTTGGATTGGAAAGGTTACTATCATTAAAATGTCCATGTTGTCCAAAGCGATCTACAGATTTAATTATATTCTCATCAAAGTCCCAATGGCATTTTTTACAGAAATAGAAAAAATAATCTTAAATTCACTTGGAACCAAAGAAGACCCCAAATAGCCATAACAATCTTGAGAAGCTGGAAGCATCACACTTCCTGATTTCAAAATATATTGCAATGATACAGTAATTTAAACAGCATGGTACTGGCATAAAGACAGACATAGTGACCAATGGAACAGAATAGAGAACTCAAAATAAACCCCCCAAAATATACATGCATATATGTAATCAATTGACCTTCAACAAATGTGTTAAGAATACCCAATGGAGCAAAAATAGTGTCTTCAACAATGGTGTTGGGAAAACTGGACAGCAACATGCAGAAGAATGAAACTGGACCACTTTCTTACACCATACACAAACATTAACTAAAAAGAAAAAAAAAAAGATTAAAGACTGAAATGGAAGACCTGAAACTCTAAAATTCCTAGAAGAAATCATAGAGGAAAAATCTTCTGGACATTGGTCTTGGCAATAATTTCTTGGATATGACCCCAAAATCACAGGCAACAGAAACAAACATAGACAAGTGAGAGCACATTAAACCAAAAAGCTTCTGCACAGAAAAAAAAAAAAATCAACTAATTAAAAAGTCACTGCACAGAATGGGAGAAAATATTTTCAAGTCCTATATCTGATAAGGCATTAATATCCAAAATTTAAAGAACACCCCAAAGACAAATACACACACACACACACACACACACACACACAAATAACCATGCTGCCTTTTAATATGCTTCTATTTTAATATGTTTTGTTTCTATATTTTAGTATTAAGGCAGCATAATGTGTAATTCAATGATAATGGCCAGAATGTTTTTAACGTTAAATTGACAGCTTGGCATCTGAGCAATGACCTGATATATGTAAGCATTGCTATTTATACTATGGCAGAATACTACAGACTGGAGTTTAATAGCAATAAGCTAGCAGCTTAATAAATACATTATAAAGTCCCGAATTTGTGGTTATCTGAAGGTATAAAACTAATACATACATATTAATCTTGGAAAAACTAGAACTCTTCTAGAACTACCCTCAGATATTTTAAGGCATGCTCTTAAATATTTGCCTTTAAAGCAACATTTCATATTTTGGGGGTAAATTTAATTGTTTTTGATAGCATTTTGGATCTAAATCTGGTAAATAAAGTGCGTAAACACATTGAGAAAATCCATTTGGAGTTCAAAATTAGGTATAAATTTAAAGTAATTGAGATTGATTCTCTTAATTCACCAGTAAAATGTCTCTGAAAATGTTTCCCAAAGAGGAGATCCCATGAGGTTTTGAACCCCTGCAGCAAAATGAGAATAAGTTTTGTCTAAGTCAATATTTTGCAGGACAATTTGTATACATGTATATTGCATTATGCTGTTTCTGAAAAAAAAGTCAACATTTGTTTTTTATCTTTAAAAATGTAAAGTATTAGCCCTATATATTTATTTAGATTTTTGTATTTTTTCATGTCTTATAGATAACTATAGCTCAATGTGTGTATATATTTTTTACATAAATACATGATTATTTCTATACAAATTTTACTTATTTTGTATATGTATAAAGCTCCCATACATCTCATGTGTGTATGTTTGTGGTATTAAAATATTGACAGAAAAATTTTATTTTCTTGGATTATTAGAAGAATCACACATCAGGAAGCTTAGAGTTCTTGAAATGCCACATTTGTGTTTTATTATGTCGTTTGCTACCCTAAACTGGAGACTAAAAAAATGCTTATCGTAACAGTTTTTGTATTCATACAATCCCTCAGTAAATTGCTTTACATCATTGCAAATTTTATTTTAAAGTGTTATTTGAAGAACTCATATTTTTCACTAGTTAGAAAATTACAAAATACTCGCAAGTTGTTTAAATTCGCTCATCTTGAAATACTGAGCTTGTCACTATATAAAAACTCCTACAAAAGGAAAGGCTATAGAATGACATTTAAGCTGCATTTTGCTAAACTCAGATTTGAAGGAAGGAAGAGGGGGAAGGCTGTTTTGTTATCTGAGTTAATCATTGTTTAAACTCTCCAAATATTGTAAGCCTCACTATCAGAGTCCAATCTAAGAAGAAGAAGAAAGAAAGCCCTAGGAGACTATGAAGCCTAACTTTATTAAAGATAAGTTCTCTAGCTCATCTTTCATTTTTTTCTCTTTCATTTTGTAACTCCATCTAGAAACTGATACACTCAGATAATCTTGTATAGCTTTTTTCTGTAAGAACTTGAAAACTCTCCCTAAAATTATTCTCACCTTATTTCTGTATGGCTGTGCTCCATGCACAACATTTTATAAATGTCCACATCTTCACCTTCACTTCTATTAAGCCCAAATGTGTGTGTGTATATATATATATATTTGCAAGTTTTAAGTCTTTATTTGCAAAATGTAATGGAAAACCCTTAGATGTTGTGTTGATATGTCAATAATCACATGTAAGATACTGAACTTTCCCTTGTTCCGTTAAATCTACAATTATCCCATATGCCCTCTCTCTCTTGCATGCTACTATGTAGGTAGCTAACCTCAAAATATTAAAAACAGTTCTCTAGACGTTTATTGAAAGTGGCTGTAACAAATAACTCTCCATATTTTTCATGTATCCCCTACATTTAATAGTTCACAAATTCCTCTCATTTTTACTTTTCAAATATGTCTCAAATTATTTCCTTGAGTCATTTCATTGTTACTAGGTTAGTTCAATATCTTATAATTTTCACTTCAAGAATTTCAAGTCTCTTCTTTACTCCTTCTAGTTGGTTCACAATATTGTGACTAGAGTTATATTTCTGAAACACAAATCCAATCTTGTCATTATTCTAATTAAAATCCTTTGAATAATCTTTATGGCAGACAGAACAAAATTCAAACCCAAAGTCATATACTCAAGGCATTTTGCTCTGTTTTTACAAAATAATGTTCTATATTTCATTTCACAGACACTTTTCATATATAAGCAGCAATGAGCTTTAGTAGACATCACTATGTGTCTCCTTTACTTAGAATGATCAGGCACTTATCCACCTAGAAGCTTCCTTTTTAAAAACACCTCAAATAAAATTTTCTCTTAGAAAGATTTCACCGATTTTTAATATGTAATTTCTGTCAAGCACTTACACCTTGTACTGTGAACATTTGTTTAAATGTTTATATACTCCCACTGATACAGTGGTCTTCCTAATCCTTCATGGTCTTGCTTCATGAATGCTATCTTAGAATTGTTATTGCTTCCATTATCATTTATACAAGATTGGAGATAATTATGTCACTTATAATCATCCCCAAGATTTCAATCTGTATTTGTCAATGCTTAATATCCCAGAGACACCTCAAAATTTGCAGATCAGTTGAGCTCCTTTAGGGTGGGGAATGTAAATTCTATCTCTCAGAGTAAAAGTGTTCAATAATAAATAAGATATTCTATATATGTATTTTTAAAGAAGCCATTACTATCATCAGTATCAATGAGAAACATATATGGATGCTTCTGTGAACAAAATACTGTGATTTAGTTGAAGTAGTCTGAACATTTAGATTTATTGTAGCTTAAATTGGCAAGACATCTGGGACATTTAATTCTACTTGCATATTCATCTACCAAATTCAAATATGAAAAGTGAATTTCACCTCTGTATGTATAATTGAATGTCTGCAGTGTCTCATTCATGAATGTCCAAAAAGACAAATTGTTCTCATCTATCAAATAGGATTTTGGCAAGGAACTGGCAGTAAAACCAGAAGACCTGCCAAAGTTTGGACTTTGCATAACTTTGTGCCTCCTTCAGATTTTATTGTAATCTGTCACCATGTGTCATTTTGAATGTGTTTCCTTTAGGACTGGCATAGATTCATATTGGCAGAAAAAATATAACATTTATTATTTTATACTTTATACTTTATTCAAATGAGATAGAAATCCAGAAGAGACATGGATGCTGAGAAAACATTTTTTAAAGGTGATACTTACTAGGAGAGCTCTTTTGGTCCAGAGTTCAGTTAGTGTGCATATTTGCTAAAAAATCACTACGTGTTGGGAGCTCACAGTAGTCAGTCAATTCACTAACTATCCCACTAATACTGTTGAGTGCTGTCACAGAGATATCTACTTTCGTGAACTTTATCTCATTTAATATGAACAACCAATCTAGATGGAATACATACAGTTGTTAAAACCCCACTCTTCGTACAAGGAAATTGAGGCATATACTCAATTGAATATCCCAGTAATCCACTAATTGGGCCCAAATCTTGTTAATGAAGGAATATTTCTTTTCCAGTATTATAGTTGGTATAACTTTTAGTTATATTGAGCTAAATATATTATCAGTAACGACAAAAGGTATGCAAACATAAGCAGTATGCTTTCACTATGCAGATTAGGTATTAATGAATTGCACATACTTAGACTTCTGAATTAATACATCACAATATGAGTATTCTGGCATTTATTTACACCATTTTAAGAATGCATCTACGAAGTATCTAATTGTGAGTGCTAATTTCTAAGCAATGTATGTAGTTAGGAAAACAAAATCTTTAATTTATTAAGCTTTTAATTTAGAACTAATGAAATTTTGCTGATGGGAATGTATAGGACAAAATGACAAGAAAAACAGCAGAGTGTATATTTAATGACAGAGTTAAGTAAAAGCAGATAAGGCCTCAGTATTGAATAAATGCTTCCAGACCTTCCAAATGTTCTGGACAGTCAGCTAATTGTTTGCGTCCAACAAACAAAATTTACAATCTACAGAAAATTTCCAATTTTCATGTAATGTGTGTATACAAATGTAAGCCCAAACTGATTTATTGCTTTGCTTGTACTGATGACCCTTGAACAGCACAGATTTGAACAGCATGGATCCAGTTATACACAGATATTTTTCAATAAATACATTACTACATATGTATTTTCTCATCCTATGATTTTCTTTTTATTTATTTATTTATTTTTCATCCTTATGATTTTCTTAATAACATTTTCTTTTCTCTAGCTTGCTTTATTGTAAGAATGTCATATATAATACATATACAAAGTATGTGTTAATTGACTATTTATTTATTGGTAAGGCTTCTGGTCAACAGTAAGGCTATTTTTTAGTAGTTAAGTTTTGGGGGAGTCAAAAGTCACACATGGATTTGTTACTATGTGGGGGTCAGCACCCCTGATCTCCAGGTTGTTCAAGGGTCAAGTGTAGATATTTTACATGATTGCCATTGTGCAAATATAGCAGGAGTACAGATATTTGTTTGTTTGTTTGTTTTCTGAGAGAAGCTGACTGCCAGTCTTGTGAAGGACCCCACTAGTTGTAGAAAAAGAAAAGGTTTAGATTGTAAAAAATCACCTGCATGATTTTTAAAAAATTTTTGTCTTTATGTGAATTTATTTTTAGATAATCCCTTAAAATTTTATTGTTTTAATTTTTAATTATTATCATTTTTTTAATTTGAGTATAGTTGACACACAATGTTACATTAATTTTAGGTATACAACATAGTTATTCAAAATTTTAGAACAGTTGTGGATTTACTGAAAAACATGTGAATATAGTACAAAGAATTCTCATATACTCCATACCCAATACCTAATGTTATTTTTAACATTTTAAAATAGAATAGTATTTTTGCTCCAACTATAAACCAATATTGATATATTATCATCCATTTAAATTCATACTCTCTTTACATATCCATAGTTTTTACCTACTATCCGTTTTCCACCTAGAATCCATCCAGGATACCACATTATCTAGTCATCATGTCTTGTTAGACTCCTTTTGGTTGTGACAGTTTCTCAGACTGTCCTTGTTTTTCATCAGTTTCTAGAATTCTGATCAGGTAATTTATAGAATGTCCCTTAACTGGAATTTGTCTGATATTTTCCCACATGATTAGACTGGCATTATGGGTTTTTCTGAGGAAGACCACAGAGGCAAAGTGCCATTTTCATCATTATAGCTGTTGCTGTTGATTGTGATCACCTGACTGAGATACATTTTGTCAGGTCTCTCCACTTTAAAGGTATTTTTTATCCCCCTTTCCCAAACTGCACTCTTTGGAAAGAAGTTGCTGTGCACAGCCCACACTTAAAAGAGTGGGAAGTTATGTTCTACTTCCTTGAAGACAGAGTATCCATATAAATTCTTTGGAATTTTTTTGAATGAGAGATTTATCTCATCTCTCCCATTCCTTTGGTATATATATATATTTTTTATACTTTGAGGTTTAATCCAATGACATTTCATTAATTTTGTTTTGCTCATATTCTTCCAGCTTTAACCACTGGGAGCATTAACACAGTGAGGTCCCATGTCCCATCAATACACTCCCATCAATGTGGGCCATATTATGGAGTGGGGCGGGTGTTGAACACTTTCTATTTTATGGTAAGATGCTCTGGGTTCAGCTTGTACATTTCCTTCCTCAGTCCAAGATTCATCCATTTCTCCATGGAGCATTCATTTATGTTATTGTAGAGTGATATTAGAAACCAAGCTCCGGGCACTAGTTGTGTTTATTACTATTGGGGTGTCATTGCTTCTAGCCTTCTTAGCTGGCAGAATGTGGATACATACATATATACGTGTGTGTGTGTGTGTGTGTGTGTACTAATCCATATATATTCACCTACCTATAAGTATTTCTTTTTATAAATATTGTATCTATATTAAGTAAAACATGAGTGCATACTGAGGTGTCCAACTCTAATCCATAACTACATGGATTATTCTCAGGCCTCCCCTGGCTTATCTGTATATTCCCATTTCAAGAGAGAAAAACCTGGCTCCCATCATCCACCATCCATTTATTGTAATTGATTTATTCCAATATACATGATGTATAGTGCTATCAAAATTGTTAACCGGTGCCCCATGAGAAACAAGTTTATCAACTAGAATTCAGCACTTATACACCATTCTTTTTGCTTTCAATTTTACAGTCTTTAATTTTCAAAGTTGCTCGGTTAGCATTGACTTGCCCACGCCTCCTTACCTGAGTTTGTTTAATACATTTTAATATGGTTAGATTTTCTTGTCAAAGACTGCATTCTTTCCTGGTGTTCTCCAGCTTTCTAAATGGTATAGTCAGTTGTTTGTTTTAATTTTAGTTGTGTAGTGGTATCGTATTGTTTTGTTTTGCTATTACATAATTTAAAATGATGAACACATTTTCATATGTCAATTTTCCATCTGTATATTTTCTTCAGGGAGGTGTCCCTTCAGGCCATTTTTCTGCTTGATAATTCCAATATCTATATTTGAAATGATTCCGATTTTTATTCTGATTTTGTCTCTTCAGACTGGACTGAGTTTTGTTTTTGTTTTCTTCTGGAATTATATAATAGGAACTATGATAACTATGCTTTTTTAATGGGAGAATTTATATTAACCTGGCTAGGAGTTGTGACTTTTTTTTTTAATTTTATGTGCCAGAGCCTTTAAATTCCTTAAGTATCTTCTCGCCTCCTTCTTTTTTTTTTCTTTTTCTTTTTCTTTCTCTCTTCTTGGCTTTGGGTTTCCCTAAGGACTCCTTCTCAGATAGATTCTGCATCATACAAGTCTTTTAGCTGCAACTTTCTGCTACTAAACCCGGGTCTTGGTGTGATAGCAAGGTATAGGAGAGGAGAACCATTCTGTAGTCTTATGATTATATTAGACTTTCAGTGAGTCTGTTTCATGGGATGTGAACTTCCATGTGTTTCTCCATTAGCATCATTTCTTCTTCCTCCTCTTCTTCCTCTCCTCCCCCCTCCCCCTGCTCCTCCTCCCACTCCTCATCCCCCTCCCTTTCCTCCTCTTCCTCCTTCTTCTTTTTTAATCCCTAGGTGATACAGGAAGGCTAGAGACAAGGGGAAAGAGGGAGTAATGCCCATGTTTCAGAAGGGTAAAACTCTGGTATAGTCTTATTTCTTGCAGAATAGATTTTCACTGTGGAGAATCCTATAGGCGCATTTCTCCATGATTGCTCTTCCATTACACTTTCCAGAGTCATGAGTGGATCTTTTTGGCTCTTCACTGTAAGAACCTGGTATGGCTACAGGTGGGTAAACTCCATGAAAGTGTGTGTGTGGCGGGGGGAGGGGGTCTTTGGGTCCAAAGCCCCAGGATTTTTTTCAATTTTAGGCTAGTCTTCACACAGCCTCCAGTAATTTATAAATTACTGATAAACAGATCTTTGCTGTGACTCTGGATTTGCCTATCTCTTTAACAATGGTGGTTTGCCCTGTGACCTCAGTTCTCTGATATGTCCAAGAAAAGACAGTGTTTTTCTGTTTCTTTAACTTTTTCTTGGTGTGCGAATGGGGGTGATGACTTCCGAGTGCTTTTGATGTTGAAGATCAAAGAGAAAGTCCATGAATCTGTTTTGAGCTCCTTATGCAACACTGGTCACTAGAGAAAACTGGGTTAACAGGGGCGTTTTATAAGTGAAACAATGAAAATACAATGACTAATTTTTAAGACTCAAAGATAAATGATCTGCTGTGTTGGTCTAAGTGTCTTGCAGAGCCTGGTAGGCTGGACCAGTGACCCAGGTTTGATGCATGGGCCTATATAGGGGAAACTCAGAAAACACATGCCCTAGAATTTCCTTTGGCCCCTGCCACTTGCAAAGGTAGGTTTGGGAAACATGGTCTTGAGAATCATAACGAACTGTCAAGCATTCTGTTTATAAGAGCATCAACAAATAGTGGGAAAGTGTTTATTTGTACTTGCAACTCTGGTCTTCATTGGTGAGGCTGTGTGACAGAGGGAAGAGGAATGATTAGATTCTATACCCCTCATTTTCCCAGCATTTGGATTGCATCATGTTTTGAATTAATAAAGCCCTTGAGATTCATGGAAAAATTGAGGAGTCTCTCAAATTTAGGTAATAGGCTTAATTCTAATGGGGCAATTGGAGGCAAGTAATTTAAAAAATGAAATATGTGAGTGTAATGCATCATACGTTTTTGAGATATGAGACTGGTAAGAAATTAATTTCAAGAAATAAAAAATATATAAATGCCTAGTTGTATTTAGCATCATTTAATATTAAGGTAAAACTATAAATACACACACACATACAAAAAGATATGAAATAACTTCAAATCTGACATCATTGCACACTTAGATTTATATTATGAAAATTATATTACAAATTTGTTTTTTACTGCTTGTTTTACATTTATTACTAATTTGAGTCAAATTCTGATTGCATTACAGGAAAAATTCTTTGGATCATTGAGTTATGTTAATTTTTCATAAATTCACAGCTTTTAATTAGTGAATTTAAAAAATGAACTAGACATACATGATGCCTTCAGGGTTTGAACATGAAATAGTGATTTTTACTACTATTCCCTGGTTCTTAAGAAGGCCATGAACTGTAGCCAGAATGTAAACACCATAGATTCTCAAAAGTACTTCCAAGGAAAAATAGTACAAAATATCTAGTTTTCTGATGACACAGTTCCTTCTTACTAATAAACTTTACTTTCTATCAGGCAAGCGCTAAGTTCTATATTCATGCTATCTCAGTTAACCTTTGCAAAACCTTCAGAAGATAGGTACCATTCAGTTTCTCATTTGACAGATAAAAATCTAACTTGTAAAATATTTCATTGATGTGCTGACTGTCTCAGAGTCAGCAGCACCAGTCAGGATTCCACCTCAGACCCAAATGAATCTACAGTCTGAACTACAGCCACTCATTATTACTGAAGCAATGAATAAAGTTTTGATACAAATTTCCCCGCTGAAAATTGTCATGGGTAATTGTGACTTTTTGGCATTTGAATTTTGATACCTTATGTAAAGTAAATATAATCAGATTTCTATTTTTAAATGGATTAGGTTATCCTGGTGTCATTTAGGTCTAGTATAACTTATGAGCTTTTTATAATAAGTAAAACAATTTGTAGGTTGATACCTATTCAATTAGTTATTACCCAATTAAAATTAATGCATTCATCTATTGAAGTAACCAACACACTAATTGAGATAAATAAGACCATAAGCTAAACTATTTATGAAAGACAGCAACTAATAATTTATAATTCAGTTGGAGACAAAGAATGGATCCTTTGTTTTCAAGGGAAATATTTTTTAAATTGTCATTAAGTTCAGACTTATAAAACTGATTTAAATAATACAGGCCACATACCAAGCTTTTTTAAAAAAAATTGTACAAATTAGCTAATAAAGCTTCTAACATAATTTGTCCTAAGGCCATCAACAACTTAATAATAATCTAAACATAAAAGAATAAAAATATTCCTTTTAGAGAGCAAAACATTACAAAGAGCAACGACTAACAATTGTGATGTCTAAGAGACTCCTACATAGCTCCATTTGAAGTACATGTGAAAACCATATAAAGCAGGCCATATCTTGTGCACAATTTGTCAAGAAATTGCCAGCAAGGATATGTGAATGGATGTGTTCTGTTATTCCTCAGGATGGTAAGCTCACCTTTCAAACTAAGCCAGGCACCTGTCTTTGTTCTCTGAAGTTATCATTGAGAGCTACAGTCTGGTTACCTTCTTAAACATTAAATAATTTTTCTATGAAATAAAAAAAAATCATGAAGATATTCTTCTCACTGAAGATGACAATCCATAGTCCCAAATGTGGCTTAAAACTAACACTTAGATCACTGGAGCAAAGAACTATTTTATGCCCATGGGTCCTAGTGGGATATTGTTACAATGATCCTGATCAAATTCCTTTTCCCCTTTGACAGTGAAGAAGCAAGGGTACAGAAGTCCATCTTCTGAGCTGGTACTCAGGAGCATGAGGCTGCCAGGTGTGTTTCCTCTCAGTGAAAGACCACTGAAGGAGCTCTCCCATAACACTCCAACAAGGCACCAGCTTGTTAGGAGGAGGGTTTAATTTACAAGGTTAGGAACATTGGATATTTTCTCTTGCTCTCCTTAACAGGAAAGTTAAGCTAATGGAATTGGTTTTAATTTTACCCTGGGCCAAAAGACCTAAGACCTAATATGGCATGATCTCAGTGACACCATGACCTGGAAAGGCTTGGTATCCCCTTTTAATGAGTCTTTAATCACCCTATTTCTTTTATTCTGAATGTAGAATGACATCTTGGTCTGGAAAACAGCAACTCTGACATTTGGGCACAATTGACATTACCTTGAGTGACTGTGTGTGTGTGTGTGTGTGTGAGAGAGAGAGAGAGAGAGAGAGATACGGGTTAATTTACATGAATTACATTAGTATATCAATCATATCCTATTATTTGGTATTAGGTCAAGTCAATTTAATGTCGAGGGCTCTAAAATTGCATTCTAATATAACTAAGGATGGGAGTGCATACATGTGGAGAGGATGATATAAATAAGAGTTATTTGACTTTATAATGTTAGGAAGTCCAACAAAGCATTTTGAGTTTCCCTGTTTTCTAAATGCAAATCAAGATTCTGCCTAAAACCTTTCTAGTCACATTATAGTCTATGGGTCAGCAGCAACATTAGCATCTCTGGGAGGCTCAGTAGAAAGGCATAATCTCATGAACTAGAACCTTCAGTTTAACAAGCTACTCAGGTAAATCATAAACATATTAATATTAGAAATACACTACATAAGAAAAGTATATTACCCAAACTATACTCAATGGTAAAATTTTTGTCTAAGTAACAGCCCACACTGATGTTGTGTCAGCTGTCAACCCCATCATTAGCAGTGATGGTTTTGGTTTAATCAGGGACAGTGTGGTCCTCGGTCCTACCATTGTGCTAAGTAAATGCTATGGACGGTGACAAAGACTAACACTGACCAAGGATTACTATCCTAACACTCTGCAGTTGCAGTGAAAATCAAAGTTACTATTCTTAGCCATAAAGTAAGTGTTTATTGGCTGTTTATCAGTTCCACAGAAGGCCCAACACCATCCTTTTATGTCTTCTACCTTGGCTTTCAGGAAGATGGGATTGAGAGTGGGATCCACTTGGGACTTGCACAAGTCCATAATTCACACTACAGGCTGTCTTTGTGTCATCAAAAATAATGATTGATATAATTGATAAATGTTTGAGTAATTGATAACATTTGATTTTATGTGTGTGAGTGTGTATGTGTGTATGCATGTGTATGTGTGTGTGTACACTAAATGAATCACTGGGCATGCTGGTAAGCAGAGATAGTCCTAATCTTATCAGTTACATTATTATGATTATGATTATATAATTAATCAATTAAATAATTATAAAGAGTATAATTATGACATTATACTCTTTATCTGTTCTTTTATCTCAATGCCTTTTTTTTTTTTTAAAGATTTTATTTATTTATTTGACAGAGAGAGAGACAGTGAGAGAGGGAACACAAGCAAGGGGAGTGTGAGAGGGAGAAGGAGGCTTCCCACTGAGCAGGGAGCCCAATGCGGGGCTTGATCCCAGGATCCTGGGATCATGACCTGAGCTGAAGGCAGATGCTTAGCGACTGAGCCACCCAGGCGCCCCATCTCAATGCTTTAATGCTAAGTGCTTTATATGCATTTACTCATTTAATCTTATAAACAACTCTTGGGTAGGGTATTCTAATAATAACTTTTACACAAGTTAGCATAAAGGCTAAGGACATAAATATGTCTCCAAAGTTATACAGCTAAAAGAATGGTGGGTGGAGGACTTGAATTCTAGTTTTATTCAAGGGGACATGATCTCAAGTATTAAAATATAATACAGATCTTAATATAGTCTCCGTAGCTGTGTTCCCTAGGAAGCAGATTCTAGACTAAGATTTGTTTACAGGAAGTTTACTGTTGAGTGAGTATAGGAAAACCATCTGTGAAGGGGTGAGGGATGCAGGATGTTACAGAAGGAGGTGAACTGAGTACATTGACAATACAGGTCTGCCTGGTGAGCTCTGAACATGGAGTAGCTTTTCATAACTGCCCTGGATTGAGACGAGTGGGTCAGGCCCTTACTCTTCCACATCAAACTAGACTTTGGATTGTATCTAGTTCTAGAGAGAACATGTAAACTCGGACGAAGTAGCTCTCTTTACTCAGGGAAAAGTCCTGGGAAAGGACTTAGCCATGACTCATGAGCAATCTTCATGCCCAAAAGCTCTGAGAATATGTGTCTTCATCCTGGAGGGAAGATTTGGGTTATTTACCTAGTATCCAGCTATTGGCCATTCGTCTATCTTCTTTTAGAAAATATCTATTTAGATTCTTTGCCCATTTTTCAATTGAGTTATTTTCTTTTTTGCTATGAAGTTGCATGAGTTCTTTATGTATTTTGGATAGTAAGCCCTTATCACATGTAGTTTGTGAATATTTTCTCCTATTCTGTAGGTTACCTTTTCAATTTATTGATTGTTTCCTTAGCTGTGCAGAAGCTCTTTAGTTTGATGTAATCCCACTTGTTTATTTACTCATATTTTCAACAAAACAAAACAAAACAAACTATATTGACTTAGTCTGCAAAATGGATTAATTCACCTTAGTTCAGTTATCTATGCTTCGTTCAGTTACATGTACAAGAGGGAGATTCACATATTATAAATAGGCCTTCAGGGTCGAGAGCAAGGGCAGATTATTTTCAAGGGATTTTTAGAAGGGGGCAGATCTCTAGTAGATTGATCTTAGTCTAAATACTTGGAATTCTCTGTTTTGGCTTTAATAGCCTCTTCTACTATGATTAACAATTAAAATGCATTTTTGATTCCCTGTGAACTTTGGCCAGACTGTAACTACTGCATGGGACATAATCTCAAGGTTGGTATGTTTTCCTTTCGGGTAACTCTGTTTCTGCATGGAAATTTTAATGTCTTAAAACTTGAAAATTTGATAGGTCAAATATCTGAGACTGGAGGACCACAAGCTCAACAGAAAAAAAAGTTAGCTCCAATATTGTGTTTAAATTTAGATGTGCTTCTGGGTAGATCACAAATCTGTACATTGTAGATGCAAGAATGTACAGTGTGCTTGCAGAATTTAGAGACTTGCTATCTAATGGTAATACCCGAAATGCAGTCAGCCATGTTCCAAGAAAAGGATCCACAGTTTAACACTATCTTAACATTAAATGATTGCAGAAATGTCTTTTAAAAGTTTGCAACAATCCAAATTTTTAATAGTTTTTACTTTGTTAACATTTTCTTCCTATTCTGCAAGGCACAGAGTTTTGTTGATGGAAGACAATTTTTAAATTTTTAAAAAATATTTTCAGTGAGAAAAAAATAAGAATTGATTTATGAGAGCCAGCAAGATAATTATAAAGACACAAATAACTCAAAGTATAACTATTTATATGTTAATAAATGTTAAAAACACTTTGAAAATATCATTGATACTTAAATTATCTAAACAGATAATTAACTTTAGTTTCATAGACAGTCCTTTACATTGTTATTATCCTGAATCTTTGCTGACATTCTAAACAAAAGGGATTATTAGTTTATTTAGAGACCCCTACATTGACCTGTCTTCACAAAATAATACAAATAACAAACAAAGAAGCAAGCAAGTCTTGCTATCATGCAGCCAGTGTTTAGTATAATTTTATAGTCAGCAGTCCAAGTATTTTGACTATGTACATTTTGCTGCTTCTTTACTTGCTACACTCTACTTCAGCCATAAAATAAAAGGTAATGTATTCTGTCAACAGAATGAAATAATGCTACTAGGTAATAGAGTCTGAAGTGTTTACAAATCTATAAATGAAGACTGCACCATTAATATGAATGAATATAATCAAATGCTTTCATGATAATTGCTATGTACATAGTATAGGATAACCTGGGTATTTTTAGTATAATAGTTGTAGGCTTTATAATCAAGGAAAAACTATTAGTGCTCACAAGCACTGATTTTCCTGTTACAAAGGACGTTCTTTTTAAATCTTTCCAGGTCCATGTCAAGGCAATTATCACAGTTTCCTATGATTCCTTATGAACTCAAACACACTTTGTATCATAACATATCTAACTAAACCATTTTGAAAAGTGGACTAGCCAATTTAGAAAAACTACCCAGGCAAGGTGTCAAGTCAGGTGGGATTCTTTCTATTGGAATCTGACATATGCCATGATTTTGGACAAATTCCACAATATTACATGCAAGGTATGAAAGAAGAGGCTTTGCTGAGTGAAAAGAATCTTACAAGGCCAACATAAGTAGGATGAGAAGCTTCAGTTCTCCTGTGATGGGCAGGATCAGGAACCACTGAAATCAGCTTTTTTTTTTTCATTTTTTTTTTAAATTTTTTTTTTTTTTTTTGGGGGGAAAAAAGGGGAGAGGGGGGGGGGGGAGGGGGGGGGGGAGGGTCAGAGGGAGAAGCAGACTCCCTGCTGAGCAGGGAGCCCGACGCGGGACTCGATCCTGGGACTGCAGGATCATGACCTGAGCTGAAGGCAGTCGCTTAACCAACTGAGCCACCCAGGCGCCCTGAAATCAACTTTCAAGGAAGGAGTTGTAGAAGTGGTATCCGCTTCAGCTCTCAGCTGCTACAGGGTTTATATAAGTTGTGGAGAGTCCTCTCCCCCAATGTCAGACCCCTGCTGGAACTGCTAACATCCTAGGACTAGTAAAGGCAGGATTGTGGGTGCCAGATGTTCACAGATTATCTGAGGAGAACTTGGCAGCTGTGAAATATTACTGCCCCCATCCATGTGAACAGCTGAGCTCAGGTGCTGGTCCAACGTCTAAATACAGATGTACACCTGGTTCCAAAAAGCTGACTGTTTAGTCAAACAGTGAACATTCAGTATCATTATCCCATAGAGCTCAACACAATACATAAGTAAATTTTTCAGTTGAAATAATGTTTCTTCATTGAAAGAATTAAAAAAAATAATCAAGCCAGACATAAATGAAGACATAAAGAGTTTCAAGTTCACAGATTTAAGCGTAGATAGATAAATAGGTAGATAGATAGAACATTTACTCTTTATTAAAACCTAAGAATGAAAAGGAAATGGTAATAGAAGTATAAGAAATTCATGAAGATTGTTTGATAACAATAATAATTTTGCATATAAATAGGCATAATTAATAATTTAGGTGCTAACATCAAACATTAAGAATGACATAGAATTTTCTAGAACATCTAAGAACTTTTGTAGTTTTCTGAAAATAAAAGACATACAGAAACTAGTAACATACTTATATCTTCTCTAATTTATGACCTGCGATTCTGTACCATTTATTCCTTCATTGCAGACATGATCTGAATATTAGAGAGCATCTTTACAAAACCATGGCCAAGTGCAAATCATAAAAATAAATATGTGAATTTATCTGACTTAACTCTGGATTGCAGGTACACTATCATATATATCAGTTCTAAGCTCCCTTTTTTTTTTAAAGGTCTGGTTCTCCAGACATTTTTTTTGGTCTTCCCTTGATAGTGGGTAGAAATCTGATAAATGACATTTTAAAAATTATAACTTAAGTGGGGAGAGGGGAGTAATGGCATTATATCAAAATAAGTGACCTGGGCCTGGGCTATGGTCTTTATGTAAAGCTCTCACAAGCATTTTGTGACCTTAAGCAGTAAGAATTTATGAGCTCTTAGACTCTGCTTGGCTACTCTATAAGGCACTTCCATTCATATCTGGTTGAGCAAATAGTAAACACAACATCAAAGGAAAGAATCCAGTTTTACATTGTGAAGTACACATTTGACTTTTCTTTTTTTTTGCACTAAAAATGCATAGAGAAGAGAATCATTATACATGGCATTGTTTTCAAAATAGAAAAATTGTATCAATTGGGACATTCTTTAGGCTTGTTCAAAAAGAAAATGTTCTTCTCTCTCTCTCTTTTTTAAAGTATAAACAAGGGAAATGATTTCTGACTGTCTTGTTACTATAGGAAACTATATTTTCAGCAGGAGAGAAATAAGATTGCTTTCATTATTTTAATTGTATGACAGTTTTCCCAATGCAGAAAAGAATTGACTTTGGAGGCTTAAAAAAGCACTCATATGTAATGAAAACTCCTTTTCACATTGCAAAAGCATATGATATTGTCCTACCTTTCAAAAAGATGTGAAACTTTCTACAGCTGTTTCACATAAAGTATTGTGACACTGGGTAATTTAACTTTTGAAATATTTCATCCATAAAAAAAAGTTTTTTGAGACAGAGTTACAGATAACCCAACTACATTCATTCATATTCACTGTTTGCTTTTGTTGAATGCATAAATGATTTGCCCAACTGTGTAATGAAGTTTATTCCAAGTTTTCCCTAAACTCTATCCATTTTCCTTTGGAAAGGAATGGATGAGTTACATAAAGTCTGCAATTTATGTGCAGTGAGGTAAAATGCTAGCAATGTAAGTGTTCTGATTTAACAACAAGGAAAATATTTAGTTGGGGGCAGGTATCTCTTCTATATTTGTAACCTCACTTTTCTTTTTTAGGTGTTGTTTTTATTAGTACACAGTAGCAATGAAAGAGTAAATTGTAAACATTCATCATCTAAGCATTGCATTTATTGATTTTCTCATATGCAGCACTTTGCGTCCTTGGTGATATATGTAAGAACCCAAGAGAAATGAAAGGTTGTAACTATTCACTGATGATGAATCTCCGATGAGAGTTTAAAAATGAGTTAAGAAAAACAACTCTGTAACAGTAGGCAAACAGGAAAATACTCATTTAACGTGCTTTAGATGCATCATCTGTGGCTTACAGGGACAATGAATTTTGTGCATGCTAACATGTGTATGCCTTTACTTCCTGAAAAGCCCTCCACATCTATCCCATATTTATGTACAACCTGCCATTCTCAAATCAAGGTAAAAACCGCTGACTTTGGAAGGTGACGGTATTTCCAGGTGTTATTTTTCCATAACATCAGCAGATATCGAGAGTAGCTGTATGCTTTTTATTTTGTTACATTGGCAGTTGAAGCTATGATATAAAAATGTAAATGTGTTAATGACCGCTTTTGGCTTACAAATGATTTAAACGAATAGATGCCATGGGTCCATGAACATAGATTCCCATTTAGATTTGAAAATTCGTTTAACTACTGTGCATAATGGGTGCACAGTAGAGTTAATACACTTAGGCATTGATTAGTGATTGATAGAGATTAGGGTTGAAATACTACATAAAAGTTAAGTTCCACCCCTCATCTTGTGAACTAGCTGTGTCCAATATGATTATCATCTGTTTTTTGTAAAGATATTCTGAATTTTTGTAGTTTGTTGAGAGTATAAATGGGAAGAGAGAAAAAGTGATATTGTTTCCATTTATGCAAAAAAGACACACATTTTTTTAAACTAACATTATTGTCCATAAAACATCTTTCATTATTTCTATGTAGTTCCTGTAAGCCTGAAACGCAGTACTACCTTATTAAATAAGCATCTACTAAAGTACTCCTTTTTTATTCCCTTAAATAGAAGTAAATCACACACACATAAAAAAATATATAGCAAACAGGCCAGACTTAAATTCATTCTGAGTATGGCTTTATATAACTTAAACATCTTTTAACATACCATGATGGGAAAAAATCTATTTAATGTTCTCAAATCATGCAAACTCGACTTTATTTGAGTATATTTTTCAAATGCTTTTTGGAATCTAGATAAATGAGATTCAATAGTGGAAATGCATATATCCTAAGGATCATAAACAGATTGACAACAGGAAGCTAAGGGTGGTCAGTGCAGGAAGCAGAAGCTGAGAATCAGAAGTCCCTGGGTTGTAGGTTTGTGTCCATCATCTCTTCTGTGACCTTGGGAAATGCCCTGCTTTCATTTTGCCTCTATATTTGTAAAAGGTAAACTATTTTTCTTTCACATAGTTCTAGATTTTAGTGGAGGAACTTCAAAGGCAGAAGTATTGCCTAAAGGGAAGAAATAGCACTATTAGTAAAAAACAGAAATATGGTAAGCACAATTAAGGGAAAGATGAGTCTAGTGCATTACTGGTATGAAGTGTGAAACTAAGCTGATCTAAGTTCTGTCCATCTTTTCTCCTGGATGCTACCACATGCATAAAATGTCAAGGCACTAATTTATATTGTATATATTC
Organism: Phoca vitulina; assembly: GCF_004348235.1. Taxonomy (NCBI): domain Eukaryota; kingdom Metazoa; phylum Chordata; class Mammalia; order Carnivora; family Phocidae; genus Phoca; species Phoca vitulina. Next base: position 11,930,180 of record NW_022589730.1, on the reverse strand, counting down.
TCTGAAAAGGTCAATGTCCAATGCTATGTCACTTATTCACTGACTTGTTTTCCAGAAACTTTCTCTGTAGCACAAACATAGAAAAGATGCCAACACCTCAAATAGCTATTGTCAAGCCCTCTTATAGAACTATGCTATTGTTTCTGTCTTCACTCACAATCTTACTGACTATAGATAATTTAACATATTATTGTTTGCAGTTTGGACTATTTTTCTCACAATCCACAGCAAGTAAGAAATAGTTGAGCACAAAGGGTTTGAGAATGGTGACAGGTGAAAAGCTCAGCTCAGGGATAGCAGAAATGTCAAATTGACAGTCAGGTATCAAAGAATAAGACAGAAAAGTTATAAAAAAAATTGAAGCAGTATGGTGAGTTTTACTACTGTTGACCCTGGATCTCCAACAACAACAAGAAAAGGAATGAAACTATCTTTGATGTCCTCTGATTGTGTATAGTTTATAATCCATTTTTAAAAGATGTCATAAAACGATGGGTGAATTAAACCAGTGGAGGATGTGAGAGATTATCTGAGACTATAGTTTCTCATTTTACAGATGAAAAAATGAAGCAATATGAGTTTCATCATCTACCTAAGGTTATAAATAAAGATTTAAAATTAATAAAATTTTACTTGTCGGGGTAAACCTTAGTTATTTATAAAGTTCTCTATGTGAGGTAGTTTATTCCTTAGCAATGTAGTGTGAGTGTGTATGTCTGTGTGAAGCTATCTAGCTATATGTATATATTCATATTTATTTTTATACCAACATATGCATCTTTCTAGCAACTATATATGAGAAACATATGTCTTAGTTATCAAGTATAACATTCCTCCAATATTTTTACAATATTTTTTAAACTCACATTTGAGGTTGAACATGTTTATGCTATTAGGATTCACCCTAAATTTACAAGTCTATATCTAGAAAATAAACCTAATTAAGTCCAGAATCACTTAATAGTCAGTATTAGGATGGGAATAAGGAAGTGTTCCCTGTTGGGTCCTGTTATCTTACAGATACACATGATAACAGATGGACTTCACTTTGGTAAATCTATTAGGGATATGCCCAATGGCAAGCCAAAAAAAGGAAAAAGAAAGCAAAGAAATATTGGAAACTTTCAGGCCATGCATTAACCCTTTATTATAGCATGGTTCGTATTTTCCAAATGTGATGCATGAGCCACTTGTGTGAGAATTAAAGAAGTAGCTCTGATACCTGTGCAGGGAGAGAAGGAAAGAATGAGGCATGAGTAGCCAGCATCTCAGATTGCAGTGTAGGTCTGAAGCTTTGTGACCAGGCCAAAAATTTGGAGATCCAGAGCAAAATTTACCCCCACATGCACACGTGCGCGCGCGCACACACACACACATTTGTGGAGAATATAATTAGACTTTGGAAGACTTGTAAAGGAAGTAATATCTAGACAGAAACCTGAAGAATGAATAGAAATTATCCAGGAGAAGAGATAGAAGTATATCAAGAAAATAGTGCTTCAATAACAATAATTGGAATTAGTCCATGTGCATAGACATGGTGGTGAGATAGGAAACACAGTGTATTTGGTCAACAATCTCTCGACCAGGGAATATGAGTAAGTAATTGTGGATGCCAGAGAATTAGGTCAGCTTATATCAAAAAGGTATTTATCAGCCTGGGCAAGGAGTCAGGGCTTGAGAAAGAAATCTTTTGGAATGACAGAGATTAAGCATGTTTAAATACTGACAGAGAGAAGTTGAAGAATAAAGAAAGAGAAAAGGTCATTGGCAGAGACTGTCTCACGTAGAGATGACATTGGCACTTACCTTCTGTTCCCTTGTAACTAGCGGAAAGGTTTTCCTTATTTCTCTCCTCTCCTCAGAGTTATCTCCATTCCCTGATTGTTTTCCACTCATGAGTCTTACTTCTCACCCCTTTGAAATTTGCTGTTAACTCTGTGCACCCCACCGAGCTTGCTCTAATAATCAGTGATCCCCTTTGAATAAATCAGTAGTCTACAATACTTACTTTATTTTCAGTGACCTTTGATTATGTTGACCATTTTCTTCTCAAAAGAATCTCTTCATAATGCTTTCACATCTGCACAAGAATGTTTATGGCAATATTTTCATAATAGCCTCAAACTGGAAGCAATTCAAATATTTATCAAAATTATAAAGGATAGGGGCACCTGGGTGGCACAGCTGGTTAAGCATCCAACTCTTGGTTTCAGCTCAGGTCATGATCCCACAACTCGTGGGATCCAGCCCCACATCGGGCTCCATGCTCAGTGTGGATTCTGCTTGAGGATTCTCTCTCTCCCTTACCCTTTGCCCCTACCCACCCCTTTCTAAAAATGGATAAATAAATCTTTCAAAAATTATAAAGGTTAAATTATGGTGGTTTTATTTTTACTTTTACTTTTTGTGGTGGTTTTAGTCAATGGATTATTATACAGTAATGAAAAGGAATGAACTTTAACTATTTATGGGCACTGACGTGCTGACTCGCACAAACATTAATGTTAAGTGAAAAGAGCCATAATCAAAATATGTTTCCAGTTACTTAAAACTCAAACTGCCAACCAAATTATATTATGCTTAGGAACTCAGGAGAATAATTATTTTATGAGTGTGAGAAGAGTTGAAGTTGGTAAGGGGCATGTGGGGTTTTTTTCAGGGGTACCAGAAATGTTTTATTTTTTTATCTGGATTGTTGTTACATGAGTTCACTTTAAAATACTTTATCAAGTGGAACATTTGTGTTTTATTAACACTTATCTATGTGTGTTATATCTCACATTTAAAAAAAAATATTAGAAGCATTAAGTCAAGAATACTAAATAAGACCACCCTTTCTCCCTAGCTTTTATGACATTATGCTCTTGCATTTTTCTTATTTTTCTGACTGCATCATTTCAGCATCCCTCTGTAGGGTCTACCGTCCTTCAAGTTTTGATATTAATCAAGACTTTTACTTATGTCTGTTTTCAGAATTCCCCTTGGTAATCTGCTGCTTTAACAAGCCTCCGGTTATTATCCACAAGCCATCTATATTTATTTCAAGTTCAGACCACTTTCTGAAGCTCCAGGACCACATGCCCAGCTCCATAATTAATATCTCTTCTGGAATGCCTCACAGCCATCTCAAATTCAGTATACCCCTAACCTAAATATTGTCCTACCAGAACATCTCCCTCTCCCAGCTTTCCCTCATTCAGTGAATAACTATTTATACCCCATTGCCCAACCTGTGGACTCGGGAGTTATGCTAAATTCATCCAGTCCATATATTCCCATCATATAAAATGTCAAACCCTGTGGAATCTACCTCCTAAATAAGCTCTAATTTGCCTGTGTCCCTTCAATTTTCTTGCCAGCAAACTGTCCAGGCAACAATTAATTGCTTGCATTTCTGTGCCAGAATCCTTAGTTCATTCCTGACTTAAGCATTGCCCACTATCAATTTAACCCACGAAAAAACAGCCAAAGAAACATTTTCAAATGTAATCATGAATTCTGATCTTATCACTCGCTTAATAAATCTAGCATGTTTCTTCAAGTTTGTGTAAATAAATTTTTTCCATTGACTAGATAAATTTCTTTTGGATAGATAGATTTGCACCCATTTCTCAAAGGACACCGTGCATATCTACATTAAATAAAGGACTGAAATTATGTCAAACTTAAAATTACCAAAGAAAAAATAAAATAATATTTCATAACTACCAGAGTATGTATGACCGATAGTGGATCCTTCATTTCCAGAGCTTGTCATTTATAAATACCTTACTCTAATAGAAGGAATACCACCTATGATCTCCACATATTTTTTTCCATATGTTCTTGCCAATTCCAAACCTAACAGTTTGAAAAGTGTTGGGAGCTTAAAAAAGAAATAGACTCTTCCCTTAGCCTCAATATCATGACACCCTAACGTTTGTTTGTCTAGATCTTCTCATCAGGCTTGAGTTGGAAAACAACTTACATTATGGAAATACAAAAACCCAAGACTGTGAATGCAGAGAATGTGTTTGTTGTGTTTAGTGTTCTAGCCCTAACCCCTGAAACCCTGCCTGGACACAGCAACTTTTCTGTGTTAAGAGTCTCCAATGAATGAGTGGAGATAGAATCTGTTCTGCCAGATTCTCTTTTGAGAATCTTTGCCAAAATTTGTCAAAAAAACAACCTCATCAGTCAACAGTAAGCATTTAAAATGAAAGGTCATTATGGAGAAGGGTAAAGAGAAGGTGATGATCTAACTGAAGTAAAGTGGACCAGACACTACGAGAAAAACAAACAAACAAACAAACAAACAACAACAAAAAAAAACAGCAGAAGTCAGATTCATGGGAAATAAACATGGAAGGATAGCCGAATCCTATTAACTGATTGGTGGTAGAGAATAGGTAAATGTCTCTCTGAAGTAGAATGGGGGAGATGGCATTGCTGGAAATACTCTTGTCCTCTGTGCAGGAATGAAAATTGGTAGATGGTCTGAAAAAGCATGCTAGTTGAATGGCATAGAGAGGATAGAGCAATGAGTGAAATGGATAAATAATTGGACCAAGAACAAGACCTTCTGGTTTTCCTTCTCATTTCTAATACTTCCTAACAGAGAGGCCCTGAGGAATTCACTTAATTTTCTTGAGTTTGGTTTTCACATGTGTAAAATAAGGATAAAAACTACCTTGGCTACCTCTCTGAGGCTTTGGGAAGATCAGGCTGGGATAACATCCATGAAACAGCTTTATGAAATTTATAGTTCCCTTTAAATCATCGTTTTTTGTTATAATCATTATCATAAAGCACTCTAGTGTGTACAGTGGGACTTCTTTACTGAAAGTGTGTCTTTTGTCTTTTAAGAGAGGTTCTAAGGTGAGTCCCACCTTTGTATTCAGTAGTAACTGAAGAGCTCATCCCTGGAGTCTGTGAAGTCAAAGCAGAGCACAAGAAACTGCACGTACAGGTCTGAAACCTGACTAAAGATCAGGGAACTACAGAGTATAGTTCAAGATAAAGCTGTCTCTTGATCACTTTCTCTGGGGAGAAAAAAGAAAAAAAGAAAAGAAAAAGGAACAAGAAGAGAAGGCAAAAAGACACTGCCTCCCAGAATGGAAGTCTTGATATAATAATGTCTGAGCCTGGCTTCTTGAGAGGAGTTTAATCACTGCTTAGTCAAGGAAGAGGCGGAAGGAGGGCTGCCACCTCACTCTCTGAAGAGACAGGTAAAAAATCTGCCTCTGCTTTTTGTGGCAATTAATCCCACTACATTCTCTCTGCAAGAGACCCTGAGAATGGCAGGGGCTTTATAGATATAAGGAATCTTTCTCCCGGTTACACACCCAGATTCCAAGGAGAGGGTGCATCTGTGTGTCCATCACGGTGCATAGTGACAGTATGGCTAGAGAATACTTTTACAGTAAAAGAGAAAATACTCTGAGCGTCTAAGTGCCTAATTACATATGCAATGTGTTTAGATTCTTGGTTGGCATTTTGAAAATATTTCTATGGTATCATCAGTAAAGCCTAAATTTAAACAATGTTTTTCATCTGAAATTTGGGCGCCCTATTGAATTAAAATCAGAAATGAATCCAGTTGCTCCAATATTTCTTCTTCCAGAGAATATAGAGTTGGGAATGGGGATTTAATTTGGGAAAAATAAGAACCTCTTGACCTGCCTCACACATAACACATTAAAGCCAGCCTAGTTTTATTTCCTTTGTTCACTTTTAGTTGATTCTAAACAAAAGCAATGAAAAAAGAATTGCTTGATTTTGGATGGTTTTACACTTCCCAATTCTCAATGATTTACCACATCTTTAAGCCCTCACCCTGTGTCACAAACAATTCAGAGTTTTGCTGTATCTAGCAAAGTCACAAGAAAAGGCAATTTCAACAAAACACAGTGTCTAAAGTCACATATTTCAATATCACAAAGATGTTGGAGATAATTTATTTATGTCCTTTTAATTTGCAGATCACAGAAATGAGACTGAGAAAAATTAAATGGCTTCCAAGGTCACAAAACTGATTAATGTTGAAACAGGTTGAAAACCCAAGTTTCCTGACTCCTGCATTAGTGAAGTTCTCTGTGTGCCTTGTCTCTCTCCCTCTCTTCCCCCGACTTAGTTCTGTGCTTATGCTGCCAAACAGGAGCTCAGTGCTCTGTGAACATGTCATGTTCCTTAGGCGGCAAGAATAAAGCTATTGTGGTGATACGTTTTCATATTTTGCCTATATGGATAGGTCCAGAATAAGTAGTAAAAAACTCATTTGATGTCTTTCAAAACTATCTGCTGTAAATAAGCATCCTCCTCTGAGTTGCAGAGACAGCATTGAAACTCTGTGAACTAACATGCCAGCAAAAGGGACTGTACTCTGTGCCATTTTTCTATATATTCAGTAATGATACCATTTTATAAATAAGCTGATACAAACGTTTAAAGAAGGAAGATAAACATAAGATGAAGTTATGAAAAACAAGGAATGCTTGAATGTGCAATATAATATTAGAACAAAAGCATGGATCCTAAGGTGAGCAACTATGGCATACATGCCCATCATTAAAATTAATTTTAAAAAGTTTAACCTGTACATAATAATATATTTTTTGATAGAGACAAAAAACCCAACACAATTACAATTATTTGTGTGTATTGTTGTAATTAAGGAGGTTGCTTGTTTGGGTTCATATTTTTTTAGGGATGAACATCTCAAAAGACTAAACAGGAATTAAAAAATGAGTGAAAAACAAGTGTTTATATAATTACAAATATTTGGCATTCACTAAGCTGTCCAACCTTCTCTTGACTGAAAAGTAAAGAAGGGAAATATCGGGTTTATTTAAGTTTTATTTTGGTATAAGTGTGTCTTCCATCCCTCAGGTGCCTGGATATATAGGTACAGTAGGCTGAATAATGTCTCCCCCCAATCCACCACCTCCACAAAACACACACATGCACACACACACACACACACACACAAACCCACGTCCTAAGCCCCAGTATCTGTGAATGCTATCTTATTTGGAAAAAGGAAATTTGGAGATGTGATTAAATTCAGGATGTTGAGATGGAGAGATCATTCTGGATGATGCATGTGGTCCCATATGTAATCATAAGACTCCTTGTACAAGGCAGGCAGAGGGAGATTTGACAAGAGGAGAGCAGAAAGCCATGTAACCACAGCAACAGAGACGCACTGATGTGGCCAAGAGCTGAGGAATATGGCAGCCACCAAAACCTGGGACAGGCAAGGAATGGATATTCCTCCAGAGCCTCCAGACTGAACCAGCCCTGCCACCTCCTCGATTTTGGCCCTCAAAGACTCATGTCAGTCATCTGGCCACTAGGACTGCAAGAGACTAAATGTCTGTTGTTTTAAGCCATTGAGTTTGTAGTGATTTGTTACAACAGCAGTAGGAAAACAATATAGTAGCAATAGATGAATTTATTAAGATAAGGAACAGTGTCATCTAATCATAAAAATATTAAAATTAAATTATGTCCTTACCCTGGAACTTTGGAGGGAAAATCTCACTGAAAAGTTTAGTATCTTCATATGATCATCTGGTTTTCCTGTTGTTAAATCCATCAGAAAAGGGAAATACATATTATGTCATCTAACCTGTGCTCTGGATTAAGCATTGGCAGAATTGTGGCAAATCCTAATAATCTCGAAGATGGCTCGTCCGGGATACCTGTAAATAAATTACTTAGTAGGAGCTGCTCCCAGTAGAAGTTCATCCCAGTGCACAGCTTTCATAGCCAAGTATTTTTTCCTCTGATATTCTCTCTATATCTTGTCATACTCATTTAAAGGAAAGCTATCATTTAAGGTGATGTACTGCACTGGCCTGCACCTGGACATTTCCAGGATGTGGGAATCTTGCAGGTCACAGTATCTTGAATGATCCTTACCAGGCCTGGGGGAAAAAAAAATGAAAGCAGGTAAGATGCCCTGAGCTCTTGCTCTCACATCTGCTCCCCCAACACCCATCTCCATCTATTTACAGCATATTATTACCTAGTGGTAGAAGCCAAATTCTAACCAATACTGAGAACTCTCCAGGGAACAGTAACTTGAATTGGAATAAAGGTCAAGCTATTTACAAGAATGTAAATGTGAAGGTGTCTGCTCATTTTATTTTATGGACCTGTTCACAAATAGCCCTGGGAAAGAGAACAGGAGATTAAATCAAAAGTAAGTTTTAATAGGTAGAACAGAGAATTTGGAAGCTGAAAATCTGTAAGTGAACCTGAGCTTCACCCTTTTCTACTTTCCTCATGTACTATGGCAGATACACACTAAGGTGAATCCCAGTGAGTCACACTCATGTAAAATATGCACCCCCCCCCCCCCGCCCACGGGAGGATGGGTGGAATCTGTAATTTGCTTCTGGTCAATAGAATATGGCAAAAGTGACAGGACATCTCTCCATGATTGCATCATATTGTATGAGACTCCCATCTCGGCAGACCAGACAGATTCTCTTGCAGGCCTTGAAGATACTAGATGCCATGTTGTAAGGCCTATGGGAGGGTGATATGGCAAAGACCTGAGAGAGAGGGGTAACTCAAAAATCAGAGAGCGATCTATACATGCCATCCAGCAAGAAATCAGAATCTTCTGCAAACAATCATGTGAGCTAGGAAGAGAACTGGACCCTAGGAAAGAATATAGCTAGCTGACATCCTGATGGCAGCCATGGGAGACCCTAGAGGACTCAGCCAAACTATGTCCTAACTCTGGACCCACAGAACCTATGAGATAATAAATATATGTTGTATTAACCTGCTAGGTTTGTAGTGATTTATTAAGCAACAATAGAAAAGTAATATATCCATAAAATCTGTAACTCAGCTTCTGAGAGTTTGTCAAATAATGCAAGTAGAATAACTTGTGCATAGCAAAACTCAGTGAATATTAGTTATCAACATGCTTAATTGACAATTTTGAAAAATAAGGGATTAAAACCATGCAAAATCTATAAACCTATAGTTCTATAATTATTTCCATATATAGAGGTGCTAGACTATCCTTAAGCTTTGAGCATTTTGTTGAACCTCATGATTCCCAAACCAAAATAAATAATCTAATCAATCTAAAGATTTGGAGGACAAACACTTTGTCACTGTCGTCAGCGTGTGTGATTTCCACTGTTTTACACTTTGATGTATCTAGTCTTTGACATTGACATCACATTCTTTCAATAGAATTCATTTCATATAAATTGTTTTAAAATAATCACCTTAATCCCAATAGATAATTGTGAGTTAATTATTTGGGGAGAAGGGTTAGTAGAACAAGCTGGACTCTTAACTTGGACACCACTTTGCAAACACATCTCTTGTGTGGACTTTGAAGTCAAAGACCTGGGCTTACATCTAAGTTCTGTTATTACGTTTTATTTGACCTTGAAGGTCACTTCTCTTGGGACCTCAATTGTCCTAACTTCAAGTGAAAGTTTCCCTCATTACTATTGCTGATGTCCATGAAGATATTTTCTAAATTATAACCCCCTATTTAATGTTACTTATTATTTATTTTCCATTTTATTGATCCTTTATAAACATAAGAATGACAAATAAGAAAAAGAGATAGGTCTCTCATGTGTTCTCATTTTCTACAATCTCAATAATGTAGTTAAATTCTTATTCTGTGATAGTCATTTTTAAAAGAAATTATTTTAACTCTCTCTTTTTTCTTTGGCAGTTACATCTGCTGCTCTCAAATTCATTATCCTTCCCATCTCTTCAGTTTCTTTCATTCAAGTGAGAAAATCCATCAAGGTGATCAAAGGAAATGTCAAACATGGTAAAAATGTTGAGTTAGATCATCAGCGTACTTCAAAGATTTCTGACTATGGTATTATCACAAGAAAGTAAGTGCCCAGCAAACTGTTATCAAAATCACTGATCAGGTCTTAGAAGAAATTAATTGTGCTACACGTTAAAATTTGTGATAGAGAATCCCGGATTTTATAACTCCTAAAAAGCAGTATTGCATACAATGTAGCATTGTATGTAATGCAAGGTGCTCTAGTAGATTTGGAAAACAGGGCCTCCAGTTTGACGAGTGGCCAATCCTCAGAGGGATTACTCCATTGAACTTTGAATTAAGCACCTAGGAAGACATTTACAACCATTATCTCTAAGGAAGAAAGCAGTAAATACTTTTCTATCTAAAATATCATACTTCTAAACTATGTGGTGGAATATATAATTCTGGATGGGAGGTAATGAGCCTATTTGCTTTTTTTCTTTTTTTTTTTAAGATTCATTTATGTATTTGAGACAGGGAGGGGCAGAGGTAGAGGGAGAGAGAGAGTCTTAAGCAGATTGCCCTGAGCATGGAGACTGATGTGGGGCTCGATCCCACAACCCTGAGATCATGACCTGAGCCAAAACAGAGTCAGATGCTTAACTGACTGAGCCACCCAGGCGCCCCCCCCCAATGATCAGATATTTCTTATAGATATTTAGTATAAAGTAATATTTGCTCATTTAAAAATTTTATCAGAATAGAAAAGCATACAAAGAAAACCAAAATCTTTCTCTCCCATTTCTAATTCTTCACAAATATGACTAGCCTTAACCTGGTCTGTGTTTCAGGTGATGCCCCTAGCAGGGAAGGGCATTTTCACTGAGACCTGAAGCAAAAGTTAGGACGTAGCCATTGCATAACATGAAAAAAATATTACTATTTATTAGAAGGAAAGTCATATGTAAGGGTCCCTGGAGAATGTAGAAATGGTGTCAAGTAAATTAAAGAACTTTAGATTTCTGGAAGATATATATTAAGGAGAAAAGTTGTAAGAGAAGAACATATAAAATTAGAAATGGATTATGGGATCTCATAAACCATGTTGAGGAGTGTAGACTAACCTAATGGGAGAAAGGTAGTTACTTAGACAGCATAAGGATGAGCAGGAGACAGACCTATGTTGTGTGCTAAAACAAAGGAAAACGTCAGCATTTTGCTTTTAACAGTTTGGCTGCTCAGATATCCTAAGAAACAAACAGCTGGAATCATTGTTTTCAAGGTAAAGATGAGATCACAAAGACAAAGGGAATCCTAGAGGGAAAAAGTAAAAAAAGCTTAAACCAGAAATTTATCGCAAAAATCACAGGTGACCATGGAAGCATAAGTCCATATCATACACTGGATTTCAATTGTTATTTGGGTGGTGAGAGAGAAGTTTGATAATGTTGGAGAATCTGAACAGAGATATCCTCCATGTAGAACTAGGACCATTGCAAGGCCAGAAACTTAGTGTAGTGTAGGTAAGAAAAACACCTATTCTCTGGCAAAAAAAGTTGCCAAGAAATATTTTGTATTCCAGACTTCAGTCAGGTTGAAAAATGAGAGTCTCTACCAACAATCTTAGTTATGATGGGGTATAATTTGGCATAACTTAAGCAGTTAAAAACTCCTAAGAGACGAATCAAGCTTAAAGTTGTCTGTGGTGAGTAATGTCATTGTCTTTCTGACATAAATAAACACTGTCCGCCTGGAGGGATTTATTTTCAGCACAGGACCAGCATCATTTCCACAGCAGACTTCTCATCATAAACTTTAGATGCCAGTAGGCTTTGGGCTCATGTATTCATAGCACTAAAAGCAAAAGCAAAACAAAACAAAACAAAAAAACCTGTCAAACAAGAATCCTGTAACTGACAACCATCCTTCCAAAGTGAGGGAGAAATTAAGACATTCCCAGATAAGCAAAATCTGAGGGAGTTCATAACCACTGGACCTATCCTGCAAGAAATCCATATTTAAGAATTGGTAGACTTAATATTGAGAAGATGTCAGTACTACCCAAAGATAACCACAGATTCAGTGGAATCCCTACAAAAATCCTAACAATGTTTTATGCAGAAATAAATATCTTGAATAAGAAGAACAAAGTTGGAAGGCTCACATTTCCTAATTTCAAAACTTACTACAATTACTAGTCAGTAATGAAAATGGTGTGGGACTGGTAGAAAGACAGACATATAGACCAATGGAAAACAACAGAAAGCCAAGAAAGAAACCCTTGAGTATATGTTCAAATGGGTTTTTACAAGGGAACCAAACCCATGCAATGAGGAAAAGACAGTCTTTTCAATAAATGGTCTTGGGAAAACTGGCTATCCACAGGCAAAAGAATGAAGTTGGACCCTTACCTCACAGCACATACAAAAATTAACTAAAAATTCATCAAAGACCTAAAGATAAGAGCTAAACTATAAAACTCGTACAAGAAAACATAAGGGAAAAGCTACATGAAAATAGATTTGGCAATTATTTCTTGGATATGACACCAAAGTCACAGGCAACAAAAGAAAATTATAAACAAACTGAGTTTTATGAAAATTAAGAATTTTGTGTATCAAAGGACACTATCAACATAGTGATAAGACAGCCTACGGAATGGGTGAAAATATTTATAAATCATATCTCTGATAAGAGATTAATATTCAGAATACATAGAGAACTTCTAAATTCAATACAACAATGACAAAAAACCCGAACAACTGAATTCAAAGATGCGAGCAAAGGACTTGAATAGACATTTCTCCAAAGAAGGTATATAAATGGTCAATAAGCTCATGAAAAGATGCTCAATATCAGTCATCATTAGGAATGTGCAAATAAAAGTCACAATTACATAGTATTTCACACCAGTTAAGATGACTACTATCAGGGCGCCTGGGTGGCTCAGTTGGTTAAGCGACTGCCTTCGGCTCAGGTCATGATCCTGGAGTCCCAGGATCGAGTCCCACATCGGGCTCCCTGCTCGGCAGGGAGTCTGCTTCTCCCTCTGACCCTCCCCCCTCTCATGTGCTCTCTCTCTCTCTCATTCTCTCTGTCTCAAATAAATAAATAAAATCTTTAAAAAAAAAAAAAAAAAAAAAAAAAAAAAAAAGATGACTACTATCAAAAAATCAATTAACAAAACAGAAAATAACAGGTACTTGCAACAATGTGGAGAAAGTGGAACATCTGTGCATTGCTGGGGGGGAATATAAAATGGAGCAACCACTGTGGAAAACAATATGGAAGTTCCTTAAAAAAATAAAAATAGAATTATCACACGATAATCTCCACTTCCGGGTATATACCCAAGATCACTGAAGTCAGGATCTTGAAGAGATATTAGTATACTCATGTTTATAATGGCATTATGCGTAATAGCTAAAATATGGAAATGACCCAAAGTTCCATCAACAGATCCAAAAGCATCCTGACTTTAGTTTGTAAGTGCTTTGCCTTAAAGTCTTTCTCAATGATTCAAGGGGAAAAAATCGTCCTTTAAGTGACATTCACTTTGTTAAAAGCTGGGAATCTAAAGATTATTTCTTACCTCAAATGGATAAAAAGCACACAAGATTTTTTTTTGCAGGTCTGCAAAATGCTATAACAATTTTAACTTTTTAAAAAAGTTAAATCAAGGAATGAGGACATACTCAGGGCATCTAAATTTCATTCTCTTCATATCTAACATAGTCAATTGTCTTACTCAGTTTGGGCTATTATAAAGAATACCACAGACTAGGTGGCTTAAACTAAAAACATGTACTTCTCATGGTTCTGGAGACTGAAAGGCCAAGTCAGGATGCACGCATGGTAAGGTGGCTGGTGAGGGCCCTCTTCCTGGTTTATAGACGGCAGTCTTCTTGTTGTATCCTTAAATGGCTAAGCAGGAGGGCTAGCTCTCTCCCTCTTATTAAGATGCTAATCCCATCATGGGACTCCATCCTCATTGCCTAATTACTTCCCAAATTTCCTACCTCCAAATATCATCACATTAAAGCTTCAATATATGAATTTGGAGGTGGGGGGCACATTCAGTCCACAGCACCCAGCAAATTCTGTGTTTCTATATTTTTTTCTAAATTGTGCACAAAAACTGAACAATTCCTTCTTTAACTCATCACTTTCTTGTAATTCATCATAGATAACAAGAAGAAAACATTTGGAATTTGCATCATTCTGTCCACAAATATCATTGGCCAGCTCTCAGAGATCATTAGTTACCATTTCCATTTTTCTTATTATATGTTGATCTTCTTTTCAGCTTCGAATAACATTTTCCTCACTATCCTAATATTTCTTACAATAATCTCCTCAATCTTCTCCTAGCTTCTACTGAGTCGTCTCAAGGCACGCCCAGCTTTCAAAAACAGTCTCCCAAAGGCTTCTCAGCTTCTATCTACCAGCCAAGATTCAGGAGAGAGAAGATAAGCCTTCCTCTCGATAAGAGGAGTGTCCAAGAACTTGTGGCCATTTTTATTTTGTCATGCATATCAATTGATACAAACACAAGAAGGAAAGCCCAACTGTTGAGCACATTTTGTCTTGGTCACATTATATCACTTCTGCTAATATCCCCTTGGCCAAGTCCAAAGTCAAGGGACAGGAAAATGCACTCCTCTATCAGTGGGAAGAACTGCAAAGTTAGTTACATGGCAAAGGGCAGGGAGGATGCATATTTGTGGTCAATAACTCAGTCTCCCAGAAGAGCTCTTAGTGGCAAAACATAGCCTAACTTTTCTTCTATCTTCATATTAAACCCTACTTCAATGTCTTTTTAGAGTATGAAAACAGCAAGTTTAATAGGCATTTCAGAATGTATATATATGGAATTGGGAAGTGTTTGGGACAGGTTCCAAAGAAGGAGAAGAGTCCTATTTTTTGCCAAATCTGGGTCCTTTTCTGGTATACTTACCACATACTTCAGCTCTGTGGGAAGAGAATATGTGCATGGAGAAGGAAGGGTATCCTGTCGGTCCACCTTACTTCTGTAAGGTTTCATATGAACTGAATAATCATGCCATTTTAAGTAGAAAGTAATTTTAGTCATGAAATGAGGGTTCCTTTTGCCAGAGGGAGTCAAGAATGGAAAGAGCACAATTTGTAACAATCGCTTTTTAATGGTAATAGAGGTATATGTGGGTATATCAGTCGTACCCAAATATAAAGCATGACATTCATGAAAGGAAAGGCATGATTATGTGCATATTGTGCTACTGTCCCATTAAGAAATAGAAAATCACACATCTAGAAGAGCTTTCAATTAATGGCTGTTATGTATCATAGTATATCTAGTTTTTTATTGTGTCATTAATGGTTAATATGGTACAATTAGTCCTTAAGCATGTGATTAATATCTACTAACTGCTTAATGCTATTTGGCATTCATTACCAATGAATAGATATTCAATTAATGCCAGCTTATTCCTTGGCACTAACACCGCTTAAGTTTTCTTATTTCTCTGTGAATATACCCCACTTTCCCTATCTTCTCCTCCCAGGAACACATTAAATTTTATGGTGACACCCATTTAAGGAAATATCAGTATATGTTAAGTATATGTTGTTATAGCTTATTTTATTAGTGGTATTATTGTTTTGTAAGTAAAATATTTAAAATATAAAATATTTTAGGATGTACATGATTTTTTAACCCTAACTGAGAAATCATGAACAATGTCTGTGCTTTCTCTTCTTCCATAATTCATAAACTATAGCTACTCTAAAGACAGCAAACTAAATGACATAATTAAAAAATCAATATGTGTGTCAAGATGTTGTCACCACTTCAAAGGACAATGGAAAGTTCAACAGTTACACGAATATATCAGAGGAAAGTATTTACTGGAGACTAAAATATTGTGAATAAACAATTCCTGAAGCTTATTTTCCCCGAGGAAGGATAACAGTTACTTGGCAAAGGGCAGAGAAGAATATATATATATATATATAATTTTCATGTCCTGTGAATATACCTGAAGTAAGCAAGAGGTTGAAAGTCTGGGGGATGAGAACACAATCATTTCAAGCCTTTATTAGTATATTTACTTCCTTTCAATTTATAATTCATTACATGGTAAATATTATAATTTATAAATATCTAGCATCAGGACTGACATAAAATATGGGAACTGCCCGGGAGGGGTTAGAGATTTTTAAATGATAGTCCCTATCATTAGCTTTTTCAATCTCTATAGGCACTTTCACTTTGCATCTAACCAGGCATGCTGACTTCTTGACATATTTTACTTATTTCCAAATATTTGTAACTTTATATACATATGCATGCAACTGTTATTCTGAGTAATTAGGATGAAATTATAAACCAGTCTTTTTTATTTCCTGGATGGATGTGAAATCCAATATACTTTGCCCCCCCCACCCCCCCAGAAAAACCCACACAATTCTTCTAAGTGTACAATTTAAATAAATGGGCAGAGGGGGGTATTTGTAACTCACAACACAGTAGTAAAACTCAAAAAAAAAAAATCCTCCTCACAAATACTTTCTCCTGAGCGTTTTACAGCCTTGTTTTCAGATGTAGTCCCAACAAACTTATTTGTAACCACACTGTGGTAATGTGCAAATTCTAGGTTGTCTATCTCACAATTTTCATGTATCTATTATTTTTCATATTTTGATGCATCAGTTAAATTTTCTATTTTTTCATCCTATTGCACATCATAGAGTTGACATCACTGAGGACATCTGAGAAAGTCCAGGCTAAGAGATTAAAATCCATAAAGCATTAATATATATTTGTGCATATATATGGGAAGAAAAACCTTCCTCAACCATCTTTGGGTTTATGGATGGATCTGAAAATTAAGCTGATAAAGAGGGTTGAACAGGAGAAAAACCTATACATTTATTTTATATAAGTTTTATATGACACAGGAGCCTTCATAAGGAAATGAAGACACGGTGAAATGGTTGACCCTTAGTAATTTTGTGCTAGGTGTAATGAAGAGTGGACACCTGGGGAGAGATTTGGTAGGTCAGAGGGCATGAGGGAAGTGTAGCAAATTGGGGAAAACAGCAGGGCCTGTTTGTTCAGATTCATCTCAGTGTCCCTTTGTCTTTGGGGGAAAATGGTGCTCCTTTCCTTAGGGTATAAGGAAGCACCCCCCACATAAAGTCTTTCTGACCGAATTTAGGAGAGAAGGGCGAAGGAAGGTCAGGGTGACTTTTCTGCTTCTGCCATTTTATCAAACTTATTCAGCTCAAAATATTCAATATGCTAAGGTGCCATATTTTAGGGTAGTGTGTTCTAAATCCCAACATTTATGTACTAAGTAAGCAAATTCTTAGCATACATAGAAAAACAATAAGTGATTAGAGTTACCTGGATTTTATTAAGGACATTTTAATGGAGAAGAAAGCTTTGAGCATGGTTTTGAAGACAGGTGGAAAGGAAGGAAACAAGGTCCTCAAGCTCAAACAGAGATAACACACAGCAGCTCTGTCCACCCCACCATTCCTGTTACTTAGAGTTAAGCACACTTTTTTCTCCCCCTCCTCTTCTCAACACACACAAACACTCACTCATAAATAATCTTTTTTTTCTGCTTTATTGAGATATTTTTGACCTCTGAGCAAAGAGTAAATAATGTATCTTTCACACCTTCTTTATTGGACTATAACCCAAATAATTTTATATTTTGAAATTAATTCAAAAATAGCTGAGGTGCCCGGGTGGCTCAGTTGGTTAAGCGTCTGTTTTCCGCTCAGGTCATGATCTTGGGGTCCTGGGATCAAGCCCTGTGTCGGGCTCCCTGCTCAGTAGGGAATCTGCTTCTCTCTCTCTCTCCCTCTGCCCCTCTCCCCACCACACGTTCTCTCTCCCTCTCTCTCAAATAAATAAATAAAATCTTCTAAAAAATAGCCAAATACTATAAAAAACATATTTTTAATTTTGTATAAATAATTATGAGATTTTTAAAAAATATGAAAACCTTCATAATACCATATATATAACACCATCCAGGATAAAGCAGGTGTGTTTGTGTGTGTGTGTGTGTGTGCGTGTATTTGCACATGTGTACATATGGTATGCATATGTGTACATGTTTGGATATGTATATGGGTGTACACACATGTTTAGGGATATGTATACTAGGATTGACCCTAAAAGGGTGGGGGCAATAAGAAACTCAACTAGCAAATTGGGACAGCCCCATCAAAGATAAGTACACTAAAAAAGAGGCTATTGGGGTTCATTCTTAACATATGTTTTTGGCATACCATTAAAGAAAAAAAAATCATACTAAGTTTTACTGATTTTCAGGAAAGGGGTAACCCCACAGTCCTCTTAAAGATCAAAATAGTGTTGTATTATTTGGGGGGGCGTGATATTTGTTTTCATATTACAGAATTTATTAGATGATTACAACTGAGTGTTTTTTAGTTTGTCATTTAAATGCATGAAAAACAAATTCATAGTTTCATACCTCTGGGTAGATGTTACGAATCTTGAGCTATGATAAGAATGACAATAATTTTCTTTCATACAATGGTAATAAGAGAATAAAAGGGATCCTTTGATGATAAATGCCACTTTTGCAACCTAGGTTTCTGTTCGGTACCAAAAAGCTGAGGAAAATATGTAGAACATTTTATTAAAGTGTCTATTCTTTCCATCAGTCTTCATGAAAGCATATTTTTTTTTATCTGACGTTACCTGGACTCTTCTGCCCCCTTTGATCTACTAGTTTAATATAATTGGGGTTAATTGTCCCCCACAGGACATGAAATAGTTAATAAGTTACTGGAGCTTGGTGAACTTATGCTAAATGAAAAGAGCAGCTAAGATACTTGCAGAGTTTGGGAAATAGAGTTCCCAGGAAGTACTCCACATTCCCAGATGGCTAAAAGCATTGAAACATGTGTCCATACTCAGCAGATTTTTAGGTCTATTGATGTTTCTAGGTGACTGTTGTCAAAATAATAACTTCAAATCCTGGAGAAATGATGTACATCTGTGCAAATCATTTATCTATAAAAGGGACATATTTATAGTGATAGTGTAAATAAAATGGATTTTTTAAAGAAAACATGGGTTTTGTGTATTTACTCCACATTAAGCATCATAGTTTGTGTCAGTCTAGATGTTGTTTAACTCTGCTCCAAAGAGGTAAATGCGTGCTCTCCTCTTGCTTTCCCATCTGCACAGCAAAGGCAAATAGCCCTTTCTCTGAGAGGAGATACAACGCTTCAACTCTCACTCAGAAAAAATTTCAGCAGCAGAGATGTATCTACAGTCCTCTACTTTCAGAAGGGCACCTGTTTTGTTAGAAAACATTGCATTAAACCACACTTATGTCCTGCCTTCCTCCTCCCTCTTGCCCTTCTTCCCCGCCTTTCTCTCTCTCTCATTTAACTTAAAAATTACATCTGTCCCTCCTTTAGTTGCTCCCGAAGTGTAGTTTTCTGAAGGTTTGGGTTGAGAAGCTGTGTAGAATTGGCTAAATTAAATTTAATGAAGGGAAAAAATACGACTTTCTCTAAAACTAGGTTCCCTAAATTTAATTTTGCGCCTCTATTTTTAATCATATTCTTAATTATGCCTTATGAAAAATATAATATTCTTACAGGAAAAAATCTAGGATATGCTGGGAAATGAGTGTTCACACTATTATGTAATTTTAATACCATTTTTTTTAATTTCTAAAACAAAAATACCTTATTAGCTTCAAAATGGAGGACTGGGGCATTTACAGAAAAAGAATGGGGGTTCTTGAATAGACTTTTCTTCAAAGAGATTGAAAATAGCTTCTGATACTGTGAAGATGTGGGAGGGAAGTAAATGAAAGATGCTGAGGAACTCAGTGTCCTGCTGGTAAGTCTTTGCCATAGAAGCTAACATCACTTTGGATATTCAGCTGCCTTTGATTGTTCACATGCTGGGGGAGGGAGGAACCAAAGGTCAAAGGTTGTTTTCAGCACTGTCAGAGCATGTGCTGCTATTTTACAACATTCTGTAATGTATTTTTTCCACATGATTTCAAAAAGCATATGATGTCTTCATTTTCATGTAATGATGAAGATAATATCTGATAAAATAATATATATTCATAGGTAAATAACTGTGATGAGCAAATGTGGATGAAAATGTACTCGAACTTGCTCCTCACGCCCAGAGAATCTGCTTAAATAATGTGTGCAGCCTGGGAGTTAGGATTTGTTAAGAACTTTCCAGAAGATTCTGACGTACAGCTAATGCTCAGCTCACTGGTTGAAATATATGTAGAATTCCTTTGAAGGTGACAACCACACACACACATATATAATCTCACATTATGTGCAATTTCAAAATTCTATATACCTATATATGATAACCCTCATTTTAGTAATGATAATTTCTTCAGTAATTAGCATCATGTGGTTAATTGTCTCTTCAATATGGCAGTTCCCAAGAAAATGTAAGAAACAATCTGGCAAATTATGATGCACATGTGTATCGTTCATCCACAGATGAAGGACCAGGGCTGAAATAGATTTCACACAGAGATTCTAGCATAAAATGAACTGCAGTGTTCAATGACTGATTTTTATCTTGGACTTGATTCTCAGGAGTTCCTAGTTTACTTATCATGGAAAGAAAATGTGTATGGGCAGATTAACAGAACACACCCTAATAATTAGCAAATTGCAGTCATTCTGTAGTGTTACTGGTTATTTTCTTGTAATTAGCTTTGCACTGTTAACATCTTACTGGTTTATAACTTTGATTTTGTATCTATTCTCCTAATCAATGCAGAATGATCCATTAGAGATTCCCACTTTAGAAAGAAAGGATTTATTTGAATTACCTCTCAAGTGGTTGTTTAACAAGTTAATTTGCTTGCTAGTTGGTTGGTTTGTGCTTGGTTGGTTTACTGTTGCCTTTTTTTCTTCTGTTTTGAACAGCATTCCAATATGTGTTAGATGCTAACCTATTTAATAGATTTGATAAAGTGTGTTTTCCTTAGAAACATTAAGCTTTGATCAAAATGCTCAATCTAGAGATTGAAAAATATAATTCTGGCAAAAATGAAGTGACGTAAATGGAAAGAATGGGGGCTTTTAAGTCAGTCAAACAAATTTCAAACTCCAGCTCTCCAGAGGCTAAGAGCATACATAGACTTGGCAAGTTTTGTAACAACTCTAATCTCCATTTCCTCAACAGTGAGTAGGGATAAGTAATATCTGCTTTATGGAGTGTTTTTGTGAGAATTAGAGATAAGATAGTTCAAGTGCCTAGTACTTGGTAAATTCTCAATAATAATAGTTATTAATTAATATGTATCACAATGCATATTATCCTGCAATGTGCATTTAAACATTACAATTGCTATTTGAATGTAAAAACTGACGATTTGTAAAGTGATACTTATGTTTATTTTGTTTAAATGATAATCCTTACTTAGGTTTATGAATTTATATCTTCATTTATTTTGCTTATACTCTAATCCTTCCTAGAATTAGAATTTCAGATTTTTTTAAGTTAATATATTATATAGAACAGCACTATTTTTAAATAGCTCATGAACAGATGACTGAAGATTTTAAACATTTTTTATTTTATTTTAGAGAGAGAGAGAGCAGGTGGGGAGGGTGTGGAGGGACAGAGGGAGAGAGAGAATCCTCAAGCAGACTCCCTGCTGAGCACAGAGCCCTACTCCAGGCTAGATCCCATGACCCTGAGATTATGACCTGAGCTGAAATCAACAGTCAGATGCTTACCCAACTGAGCCACCCAGGTGCCCCAGATGATTAAAGATTTTAAAGTACTATTTAAAACATTTATTTTTTAACCCTCCTTCATCAAGTCCAAATATGGCAGGTTTTACTAAACTACATAGGTAAATGTTTATATTCATTTATTAAACAACTATTTATTGCATACTTATATTTTGAAAACTTCTGTGCTGGAAATTCCTATGTAACTTCCATTTTTGCTTAGGAGGCAGCTATTGAACAACAAAGAATGAAATTATTTTATTAAAACTGCAGTAGATGCTAAGAAAGTAATGCAGGATGGCATGAGAAGTTTACAGTAGAGGGTATGACATAATTTGGTGAGGATTGGTAAGGCTTCTCTGAGGAAAATATATCTGAACTGAGCGACCAATAATTTGTAGATATTAACTGGGTGAAATGTGAGTGTGTTGAGAGGGGCCATTTCTAGGCTGAGGTACAAAATGGGCCAGTTTCTTGTGGCAAAAAGGGAAATAGCAAGATTGAGGAATTTCAAGAAGGCTAATGTAACTGTGAAGCAGAGAGTGAAGTTTAGAGTTGTTTGAGAAGGGGCTGGTGATTTTTTTGTGCAGAGGATATGTAGGTTTTTGTAATGTTTAGGATTTTTTTTTTCTTTATCTCATGAGCAATACTGAGCCATTGGACACACTGTTTTAGGCAGGGGGAAGAGAAATCTTAAGAATGGGAACAGAAAAGATATTTTAGGTGTAGCTAAAGAAAAGCAAAAACATACCAGAAATATTCAAATATAAAATTGATAGGACTCAATGCATGAGAAAAAAAATGGTGTACATACTGTTAAATAACAAAAATTCAATTAAGTAAATTTTAAAGATCTAATTGGCTTTATTAAACAATTCCTGGATCTGACAGCATCCCATCTAGCCAATAGAGGGGTGCTCCAAGGAGTTGTACAAAATGGAGGGTTTTTATGGAAGGAGAGTGGGGCAAGAAGGTTATTAGCAAAAGGATTGTTCCAGGCAAGGTAGCTTTCCTACGGGGGTGGAAAGCAAGGGACCTTCACAGAGACCGCCTCATCTTTCTTTGCGGGACGGCAGATTCATTGGCATGCTGATGGAAAAATTCCTGACTGACCAGTTAAGACTACATTTCTGGGAGAGGTTGAAATTGCAATTAGATTAGGTTTTAAGCCCCAGTTTGGGAACTCCATCTAAGTGCCACCATTCTGGGCCTGTGGTTTTCATTTTAATGCTACAAAGGGGCAATCAAGCTTGAAGAAACCCAGTCTACACATTGAAGCTCTGTCCACAACTTCCAGAGCATCAACCATCCTTTGGTTCTAGCACTGCACCCATAGGTGATATCTCTACTTTGGATGAAAAGCCCCAAGCTGATTCTGAAAGCAGGCTCCAGGCACTTTGAACAGAGAAATTGGGGCTCAGGTAGTTAATGAATAGTTGGGAAGCAGGAAGCTGGCAAACTCTGGGTGGATACATACCTTTGACCCACAGACTTCTTGCCCTGTAAAAGATACAGGACCAGACAGGACAGGAATGGGATCTTGTAAAGCATGGTGCCCAGGGCAAATGCTACTATTGTTAGGGTTATTTTAGCCATTTTGCCAGTGTGTAGTGGTATCACACCAGGGTTTTTGTATGGCATTCTGCTGATGAAGTAGACAAAATTTTCAGGTGTATTGGTCTTTTGAATATTATCTTTGAGAAGTGGCTATTCAAGTTTTGCACTTTTTTCCTGAAAGAATGCCTGCTTTTTTTTTTTTTCCTAATTTAATTATATGTGATTTCATTCTGGATATAATCCCTTTGTTGGTTATTATAAATACCTTCTCCCACTCTGTGACTTTCCTTTTTACTTTCTTAATGGCGCCATTTCAATGCAAACCTATTCATCACTTTCTTTCCATATGGTTATTGAGAAGCTTTTGATTTACCTTTAATACAAAAATATCATATGGAAATTATATGCCTGGAATGAATATTATCTGAACAATCAAGTTCAACATTTTCCTTCACCAGCTTTTTCTAACAATTCTCCCATATGTTGTTGAATTGCTGTGAATTGCTCTTAGATTATAACTATTCCACTTGTATCCATGTGATTCACTTGTCAAACAGCCTACGAACATTGCATTCCTTTTCCACACATTACACACACACATTTATTCACACTGCTCATAAACTCACACACACACACACACATATGTTCTCATACACTCAGGCACAAACCCATATGCTCACTCACATACTCAAACACGCATACACACACTCCCACTCCTCCCCCCACCCCCCCACACACTGTGTTTCTCAGTTTATTTTTTTTATGTTTCCCTAGTCTAGAGCCACTGAAGGATTATTGACTCTCAGGAGCTTTTCTCGTAACACAATTTTTAAAGATCCCTTTACTTATGAAATCATATTGCTTTTGAAAGTTGCTTCTATATAGGAAATCCCTCCCATCATTCACTCTAGTGAATCTGCTGACGTTATCAGAGGTGCTGTTATGGCCAAGCATCAGCTCCTTTCTGAAATAGCCTTACTCTGAGGCACAGAGTATTATTTGGGCATGAGGTTGGAGTCAAGAGAAAATGTTTATATATTGCTTTTGTTACAAATGAGTAAAACTGAATTACAAAGGCAGTTCAAATTATACCATGAGTTAAGTAGGCTACTTCTGACCCATCCTGAGAATTGAACATTTTAAAACATCTTCAGTAAAAGAAAATATGTCATGATTTCCAAAACTGACTTACAAGTAGACCTTTTTTTCTATAGAAATAAATATGTCCAAAGAATAAACTAGTTGTGATCTCAAAAGTATTCATTAAAGATTTAGCAAGTCTACATTTTCATCATTCATCCTAGAATATGAGTTATCAAGGTGGTATTTAAAGTGCAAACAGGCATTTCTTATAAATCCAAATGCTCATGAAGGGAGGTAGTGGCAGAGAAAATAAAAAGAGATCTAAGAACGTGGCATATGCTTTCCGAACCCGAGAGGAGACAGATTCCAATTTTCCATTCTTAAAACATCTCCTCTGTTCATATCTCTGCCTGGCCTCTTGAATTTACTACATGGATTTCATGACAGATGTAAACAGCAAGGTTAAACAGGGGCGACAGTTAGTCCTGCATTTTGTGGTAGATTGTTCCTAGAACATTTGCCTTTGTTCTGTTGTTTGATTTTGGTTAAGAGCTGGACCCTTGAGGTTCACCAAGATATGCCCCAGAGTCTGTTGTCCTTCCAACTTATCACCTGAAAGCACTGATTGTATAGTGTAATTAAAAGTCAAAGCTAGCTTTTGGGATATAGACTCTAATGAAGGAGCCATCTGAAATTACGACTTAAATAATGAAGGTTTCAGGGACATGGACGCTGGTATTTGTTATGCATTTTAATAGCAGAAGTTTGCAACTAAATGGAGGCTAACTAAACCCCTTGGACACATTTCAAGTCACGTCAGTTAATTTTGGTCCCCAAGGAACCTGATAGGACATGCAGCTTAGTACTGCTTTTTTCTATCTTAATTACCACATTGAGTTGTGCTAATATAGATTTACTTTGGAGACATGTTCTATGATTATAGCCGGGAAAACATTGTTGGCATTTGTTTTTAACTCTAAGAACATCAGATTCTAACTCAACCTTAAAAATAATTATAAATTTGAAGATAAATTCTAAATATTTTGAAATCATTGAAAGTAATTATTGCAGATAAGACAAAAGTGCAACCTGAGTTTTCATTTACACAGAAAGGACCAGAAATTCAATCAATTTGTTTTGTTTTAGAGAAAAATAATAGTGCATTTAAGAGAAAAAAAATTCAAGGTTAATGTTGTTTCAGTTGGCAAATAGGATAATCATTTTATCTCTGTATGGTACCATATATTAAATATTTAAAATAGCATTAGTTCAGAGTATGGGGCTAAATAAAAGGATGACATTTTAAATTCTATTTAATTACATTTAAATGTAGTTTACAGATTCTGATAAGGCAGACAGTGGTTAGGATTTTCAATCCCAATGGCACTGCAAACATACTATGGACACAGTGAGGAACCAGCTTCATATTGCTATGTAATTATCTGAATGGATTATGTATAGTATATATTTCAAAAAGTTACAGGGCCAGAATTGAAGCCTGTGGATTGAAGGGCCAATATATCAAAACATATAAGTTTGATTATTATCCCACTTTCATGAAAGTGACAGATGGTTTCTAGGCCAGTTCCTTTAGTCAGTGATATTACCAGTCCAAACCCAGCTGCATTGCTCTGTATGGTGCTAATTCTCACAACTGCTTTGTGTGTATTTCTGAAAAAAGCGATACAAATATATAAAGTATTTTTCTAATTGCTAACACTGTCAATAAACCTATTTAGTAGTAGTGTGCTGATATTTTTTTACTGCATATTGACCAAGTTTAATAATATGTTAGGTTATTCGTCCAGTAGAGAGGCAGTATCTAATCCATTTACCAGGTGTTGTAGCTGAAGCGTGAGAAAGTGAATATTACCATTCTCACTCATTTATATAGTCATGCTAGTTCAACTCTGGAGAGAAAATATGGAAAATGCATATCCTCTTTCTGTACTCTCAAGATTAATTTTGAGTTTATTTTATTAAACAATTTAACAAGTATTAAGTAAATACTTTAAATGATAGAACAATTGAGTTAATAAAAAAAAGCCATCAGGATCAAAAAGCAATATATATGTAATTTCCTACATTTGCTCAAGAGAAATATACTAGTTAACCATCTCGCTCTCTCCCTCCAAAGAGGAATGTAAATGGGTACCAAGTGTAGAGGCAGATGAGATGGTTGAATATTGTGGAATATGATTGGCTACATCTTGTGAGGTGTAAAATACTGAACCTCTAAATGCAATCAGTATAATCACATACACGCACACATACACATATGTTATATCCATATCTATTTACCTAGCTGTACATCTATCTATACCTACATATAGAGAGAGAGATTAAAGGAACATATTCTTTGTTATGTTGGGCATATCTTTATTTTGTAATGTTAACTTATTTCTGAGTTGGAGAAAACCAGCCAATGTTCCACACATTCCCATTTTATCTATCATGGCTTCTTTATATTGTAGTTTTGATAAACCGAATTGGACCCCATAACTGTTCACCTTGTACCATCAGTCTAGCAGTGTTAATGCAGACCTGCTGTTACTAGCCCCTGATACTGCCCATTACTTGTGCTTGAAAGAAGACATCAAAAAACTGATGAGATCACACCCCCAGCTGACAGCCCAAATGCACTTTTGAAAAACAACCCTGAGCAGAGAACCTAGTTATGCCGTGCCTGGACCTGTGATAGACGGAGCTGGGAGACAATAGATGGCTATCATTGTAAGCCACTAATTTTATGGTAATTGTTATGTAGCAATAGAGAAACGATGCAGGTTTGCTTATACCTAATGCTTTTGGGCACAACTAACATAAGTCCACATTGCATTAGCTTAGGGAGAAGAAATTTACCAGAGGTCCCAGGTCACCATGGGAAGGACAGGGACGCTGTCCATCTGGGACGCAGTTGGGACCTGACACTTCCAGGACACATTCTGAATCCTTCACTGCTCTCTACCTCTCTTTGTTGGCTTCACTGTCTTAGACCACTTTCTTCACAGTTTCAACACCAGTGAAATTATCCCTTTCCTCAGCTTTTATGGAAGATTTATCAGTATGTTGGCCCCATCTGAGTCACAGTGGTGTAATACAACTAGTCAAGTGTGGCATCAGGGAAGATTACCGGTTGACAACACTCTTGAGAACCACATGTTTAGCATACAAGCAAGGTCCTGGGCCAAAAAAAAAAAAAAAAAAATCTGTTTCTAGAAGTACAGGGGAATATTGGGCAGAGAAAAACAATAGAAACAGTAGAAGAAACAAATATTCACTCAACAAATTTTCATTAATATGTGCCAACTACTCTCTAAACCCTGAAGATACAGCTCACAGATACTCTGCCATCATGATGCTGATTTTCTAAAGAGTGGAGATACATATTACACACATCAACAAAAAGAGATATAATAGAATAACATGTATGAATAAGTCTAAGGTAAGAAGGTAGGATTCAGAGATACTCTAGGTGACAGGGAGGAGTCCCTTTTCTGTCCTGAGCAGTTTGCCAAGATTTAATTTGTGGATTATGGCTGAGAACTTCTGTTTGTTTGCAGGCAAACCTTTTCAGGATCCAAAGACTTGTGAAAGGTTCTAGAGGGGAGGGGGTGGGGGGATGGGTTAGCCTGGTGATGGGTATTAAAGAGGGCACGTACTGCATGGAGCACTGGGTGTTATACGCAAACAATGAATCATGGAACACTACATCAAAAACTAATGATGTAATGTATGGTGATTAACATAACATAAAAAAAAATCTAGTCTTAATATAGGCAGTTTAAATTCCACATCTACAGCTTCAAGCCTTTTTTTTTCCCTAAGCTCCAGACTCAGATTCCAAAAACCAAGGGAGTCCTCTTTATAATTAATATGTGAGAGTTTAAATAATTTAGTGGTTATGAGCATAAAATCTGGAGTCAGATTAGTCTGGCGCAGCCCTGACTTGAGTCTTTCCTACCCAGGTAATCTAGGAACCTCTTGGGGAAGATCACTAAACTCTCTGACTCAACGTTGCTCATTCTAAAATTGGCATAATTGTTCTTGTTTCATAGGGCTACAATGAACATTACATGAGATGATTAATATGTGTGAACCACACTGAAAGGGGTCTGGCATACAATAATTGCTGAAAATTTGCTAGGTTTTGTAATTATAAGCACAGCTTCAGTTTACCCTATTTATTATTGCTTCCCAATTATTAAAATATGCATATCCATTAATATGCATATCCAAAACCATGATTTTACTTATGTGACTCAAAACAAAATAGAAAAATAATAAAAAATAAAGTACCATTAGTATATATGAAAAAAGATTCAACTTCACTAAAATTCAATAAATGCTTATATTAAAATAACAAATACTTCCTTCTTTTCATCTGCACAAGTACAGAAGATATGTCAAAAGAGAGAATAGTCTTACCTAATAACTAATAAAATAAAGATTTTAAGTTATGATACATTCATAGATTAAAAAAAACCAGTAATTACAATAATGTTTATTATACATTTTCAAAAATATTAGCCCATAATTATGTTATAATGGCAAATATTAGTAATGAAATAGAAAATTGTGAATTCAGTATGATCCAAAGTACTTAAAAATATAAATTAAACACACACACACACATATGAGAAATAGTCCAAAATGTTAACTCGCTACCTTTTTTCTGAAGAGTGACATTTTTTTTTACCATTTTTATATTTCATGCTTTCAAATTTACTGCAATAAATACACATTATTTTATGTTAAGAAAAATATTTTAAAAATGAAATGTGAAATGGTTCCTTACAATCTATAGGATTCCCAAACATTTGGGTAGAAGTTTCCCCGACTTTGTATACTTCAGGATCCAGGTAGTACACGGACGTCTTTCATCTCAATCATTTATTCTCAAATGGAGTTATTCTAGGTATTTTAAGCAGGGTGGAAACAAATGCAGAGAATGGGTTGCAGAGAGGCAGGTTCTTCTCTGGAGGGACAGAACTGACTCACTAAGGAGGCCATCGCAGTCCCGGAGGCTGCCACAGGAGGACATCGTAACAAGGAGTGACTCCTGGAGAATGGCTGCTTCTCGGGTCCAGAGGATGGAGAATGAATGCCTACAGTTTCAGTTCTGAGATCAGATCAGGACCCAGAGGGATGCAGAAGGCCTTCTGCCATAGTTTTCTTGGCCATTAAGAGAAAGATTACATTTTTCTTCTCAAATGTTTGCTCTATGTAAGTCAATTTTTTTATTATTGTTTTTAATGGTAGTCTTTTTTTAAAAATATTTATTTATTTATTTATTTGAGAGAGAGAGAGAGGGGAAAAACACAGAGGGAGAGGGAGAAGCAGACTCCCCGCTGAGCAGAGAGCCCCACATGGGGCTCGATCCCAGGACCCTGAGATCATGACCTGAGCCGAAGGCAGACACTTAACCGATTGAGCCACCCAGGTACCCCTAATGATAGTTTTTATCACGAAATTCAAAAGTATTATTTTGATATATGTGTACACACACACCAAATCATATCCCACGATAGCCATTATCAAAAGTTGTAATGCAAAATATAGAGATTAAAAAGATTTGATTAAGTAATTTTGTGTAAATTATAACAATTAGAGCCAAAATTACATTATGGAGTTATATCATTGGTTCCATCGACAATTTAAAAATTAGCCATTCTTTGAAATACAGTATGTTAACATTTTTTTCCTTAACTATGCTTTTATGTCCCTTCATTTACCTCTAGATTTTGTCGTATTCTGCCTCCCTCTTCTACAGTTCCCTTTATCTATATTGTCTTTTTAATTCTCTTTGTTGAATTCTCCAAGAAAAGGCATAGCAAGCTTCTAAATTTCCCAGTATCTAAAGATGAACTTCTTCTCCTTTGTCACTAAAACCACCACTAGACAGATCACAAAGAATACACTTCTACTTCAGGTAGCTTTATCACATTTACTGGATTCTTTGTTTCCTCCATGTGTATAATACCCTTCTATATATCGTGCCCCTCCCAGCAAGAAAGAGACCTGAAGAAAGCGGAATTCACACCTTCCACACTCAACCCGTTTGGTCTCACATACTAAATAAAATACTGCCTGACCAAAACATGGCATTTCTGCAACATCTCCTTAACTTTGGACTAAAGGCAGTATGGCTAACATTCCACTGATTTCCAAGATTGATTTGGCTGGCTGATCAAGTGTGAAGGTGTCTGTCTCCTTCTCCCTTCGTTGCTTCAGGAGGTCAAGAGCAAGGAAAGCTTTCTCAATAAACAAGCTCTATTCTTCAGTCATTGGACTTGACAACCACAATCTCCTGCTAGAGCCTTCAAATATATTCTCATCAACTATGAATTGGCATAAACACACTCATAGTTTCATTAGTTTTTAATTGCTTTAGACATTACATGTAATTTGAAAGATAATTCCAAATCACTTACATGACTTTATGTTTACATGCTAGTTTTAGGCAAGCCTGTTTATACCAAATTACGCTATAAAACATGATGAATAAATTTCAGATTTTTTTCTAACAGATTTCTAAGTGTAGTAATATTCACAATTGTTTTTTTTTGGTTTTTTTTTTTTTTTTTTAGTAGGCTCTGCACCCAATGTGGGGCTTGAACTCACCACCCGGAGATCAAGAGTCACATGCTCTACTGACTGACTGAACCAACCAGATGCCCCCACAATTGGTTTATTAATGACTTCCTTTAAGAGATCCACCAAAAAAATCATATTTATACATACTTAAATAATGCTTAACATAAATGAGCTCTCAGTCATTCCATATGTTTTCCCATAAAGGTATTACAATTTACTACTAGTTCTTAAAATACTATGTATGTGAACCCAAATTGCATTTGGTCTCTTGAGAATTGTTTTTTTTTTTTTTTTTTTTAAGATTTTATTTATTTATTTGACAGAGAGAGAGAGCGAGAGAGGGAACACAAGCAGGGGGAGTGGGAGAGGGAGAAGCAGGCCTCCCGCGGAGCAGGGAGCCCGATGTGGGACTCGATCCCAGGACCCTGGGATCATGACCTGAGCCGAAGGCAGGCGCTTAATGACTGAGCCACCCAGGCGCCCTTGAGAATTGTTTTTAACTCAACTACATTACCTTTTCCATCCCATAAGTAATATATGATATGTTGGAACTTTTATATGGCCTGGTTTCAATACTGAAAAATTTCGATCTGAAATATAGTTTTGTTCAAATAATTCACCTGGATCAACAACAAACAAATATATGTGTTGGGGGCGCCTGTGTGGCTCAGTTGGTTAAGCAACTACCTTCAGCTCAGGTCATGATCTCAGGGTCCTGGGATCGAGCCCCGCATCGCGCTCCCTGCTCTGCGGGAAGCCTGCTTCTCCCTGTCCCACTCCCCCTGCTTGTGTTCCCTCTCTCGCTGTCTCTCTCTCTGTCAAATAAATAAATAAAATCTTAAAAAAAAAAAAAATTTGTGTTCGTTGCCTACCAGGCACTGTTCTAGATACTGATTTTTTTAAAAATTTCCTTTAAAACTATTTTGCAAACTTGTAATAGTGCTATATTACATTTTTTTTGTTTTATTATGTTGAATTAATCACCATACATTACATCGTTAGTTTTTGATGTAGTATTCCATGATTCATTGTTTGCGTATAACACCCAGTGCTCCATTCAATACGTGCCCTCTTTAATACCCATCACCAGGCTAACCCATCCTCCCACCCCCCTCCCCTCTAGAACCCTCAGTTTGTTTCTCAGAGTCCATAGTCTCTCCTGTTTCGTCTCCCCCTCTGATTTCCCCCCCTTCATTTTTCCCTTCCTACTATCTTCTTTTTTTTAACATATAATGTATAATACATTATATGCTATATTACTTTTATAATTTAAAAAATGCTTATAGTATTCTCATAGTCTCTAGGGATGGGAAAGTAGGATGTCATTACTATATTATTACTGATTATATTATTATTGCTGATTCATTTTATTTTTACTTTATTCATCATCCTATATACCACTTTTGTAAATTGTGAATCAGCACTTAATGATTAACCCTATTTTTTCACAGATTTTTGTACCACTAAATAGATGCTACAACTATACAACCAAGAGATATTTCTACATTGTTTTATTCATTATAACATGTGCGGCATTTTAATTACTACGTAGAATGCAGATTTCCCCCAAGGGTACCCACTGTGGAAAATGTTTAAATGTAATCACAATAAATCTTCTTATCCTTGTTATTTAAAACATTCATCATTAAAACTCTGGGTTTTCTTGAAATACTATCCCTTCCAGATCTCATTTCAGTAGTCATGCTTGAAGAGAACAACAATAAAATGGGTCCAAAAAAAAATTTTAGTTAAAAGTTATGAAGACACTTTCATAGTCTGCCACTTACCATTGTGTGTGCAGGCCATGGACATTTTTTATGATTTTACAGTTATCTAATTTACTGTTTATAATATAGGGAAGTTCATTTATTCTCCAGGCATCTGAGCTTTATCTGTCTTGGTGAGATTTTTATAATTCACCCAACAAATTAAAATATTTCAGGAAGAACAAAGAATGAAATAAATAAAGGGAGTCTGAAAAATCAGAAAATAGAAAATATAGTAGTTTGAGTAAAGCAACTCTAACAAGATTATATATATTGCGTATATATATATATACACAATATATATATATGTCATGAACCATCTACATTCAATTCGAGGTATCTTTTTAAATAACAAAAACAACCCATAGTCACATTCTGATTTAGTTTATTAAGCTATTTTCAAATACAAACACAAACAGAAATGATAGAGTAAATAGTAATAGTATACCAGATTACTAAATACTAATGATAAGTAAGTACACAAGTAGATATTTTTAGTAAAAAACGTAAGCATAAGCATTTTCTAAGGTTATTATAGACACAATATGTAAAAAAGCTCTAGAAACCATCTGAAGCTTAGCATTGCATCAGATAATAAATTTTAAGTTTTTGCATGACTTTGAAGAAACCTATAAATACAGCTAGACTATGTAGTGTTACGGTGTTCATGACCTTGAGTCAGAGAGCAACCAGCGTCCACTAGTTTGGAGTTAGAGACAAAGATTTCCAAGATCTTTTTATAAATTACTCTTTCATTTCTCATTTATTAGCTAAATTTTGCAAAAATTCTAGGTCACCTGATGAATTAGTTCATTTATTTTAATGAGGTATATACAGCAATCTATGAAAGATAAAAACCCTTTAAGCATTGCAAGTTCCTAAGCATAAATGGTATTCCTGACAGCAATCTAGTAATCAAGGCTTGCAAAGCTGTAGCTTAGAAAATTTGTTTTATTTCTTCCTCTTATGGACATTTTCAATTAAATATAAAGATTTTTTTGCTTCACATGGTGGTTTTAAATTGGTATTTCATCATTTTATGTATTGCTGGCACTGGCTCTGGGTTATTTAGCATTTATTAATAATTTCCATTTTGACCTTTCCCAGGTTTTGCTATTTATTAGGTGTTTTTGCACTATTGCAGAGATGACTGAGCAGAATTGGGGAATTTTTTTACCCCTTTTTAAAACTTCATACTTTAAATTATTTTTACATTGACCTTTAAAGTTGGTATATAGCTAAGATTTGAAAGTTCTGTTTAAAAACCACCCTGCTGAAACATCAGACAATCTCAAAAGTTCAAAACAGATTGGCTGGCGGATGGCTGAAAGCAAAGGAGACCAGGAAGAAGAGAGAGAAGCCAGAAAGGAACAGGGAATGTCGGGAGAGGGAGGACTTTGGCTTATTCCCCATGACGACCTGTTCTCTAAATCATTTCTGGCTTAGGAAGGCAGGCAGCACCCTGTGTATAAATAAGTTGTGTTTGATGGAAAGTGATTTCTGAATATATTTGAGTGTATTTGGAGAAGGGGCATTTTATTTTTCCATTTTGTTTATTCTACCTTGAATGGATCACCCTGTTCTCATTTAGTTAATTTCATAAAACAGGTCAAATTTGTTCCAGGTTAAAATCTGTGGGATCTTTTGGTTTTCAGGATGCAGTCATTGATGGGTTTATGTTTTGTACTTGGTTCATACTTGGAGTTCCAATGCCAGAGATGACAAAATTGCTCAAAGAATAAAAGCTGTCTGACAGGAGGTCAGAGGGATTATAATTCTTTTATTGCTTGTGTCCAATAAAAGCCATAAACACGACTAATTGTATTCTGCAGAATCCCATAAGATAGTGGAGTAATGCTCTTCTTCATTTGGAATTTTTCCTGACTGCTCATATTTTACCAAGGCTTGGCATCTGTAAGAACTATTTGTTACCTGCATTCTCTAATGGACAGCAACGTTCTCTTTTTCTTCATTAAAGTGTCATCCAATGAAAGATGAAATCTCGTTTTTAATCAAGCAGCAAAGTGTAGCTGATTATATGTAACAGAATAGTTTGATGTTTATAGGGCTATTTAAAATAAAAAGGCATCATTGACTGAGATAAACTATAGTGTAAATAACCCATGTGTAGTAATAAAATGGCCTATTATGTGATAGATGGTGCCAAAGAATTCAAGTTTCATCAAAGAGCTATATTTCAAATTTTAATCCAATTTACCCTCTCTTCTCCTATCTTCGAAGTACGGAGACTGTATCTTGAGTTAAGCTTAGCAATATGCCGTTGAGCCATCATAGCTAAAATCTTTGGCAAAACTGTGAAATGTATATGTTGTCTTTGTAAAAATTAATAATTTACGTTGATTTTGAGTTTCAAAAGTGAATTCTCCAAACTCTGCTAGAGTGTTCTGCCAGGTTTTGTGCTGCAGATACAATTCACAGTGAGTCACATGTAGAGTTCCTATGCTCAGAACAGCCTAGGGGCCTGTGTTTATCCTCCATTAGTATTTGCTTTATTATGAAAAAGCTTAATGTTGATATTAACTTTGGGAATGTGCGTGTGCTGAAGGAGGCAGGGTTATATTTATTTGAGTGAATTAACTGTTATAATTGTAGAACTGGATTCTAATGTGCTCTGTCATGTTGTATTTTCTTTTTAAAAGTAATTTATTAAGATAAAATTTACACAACATGAAGTTAACCATTTTAAAGTAACAATTAAGCAGCATTTAGTACATTTTCAGTGCTGTGTAGCTACAATCTCTCTCTAGTTCCAAAACATTTCTGTCCCTCCCCAGTAAGACCCTGAACCCATTAAGTAGTTTCTCCTCATTCCCGTACACCCCAAACCACAGAGACCACTAACCTGTGTTTCTGTCTCTACGGATTCATCTATTATAGATATTTCATGTAAATGCAGTCATATAATATGTGACTGTTTTGTGTCTGGTTTCTTTCACTGAGTATAATGTTCTAGAGGCTTATCTTTTCTCCTAAGAAAACACCTATTCATTACTAAATTACGCTTATCCTCAAAATGTTTGAGAGCGGACGTAACACATGCTGTTAGTCCAGATAGACCTGGGGCGAAATCTTCAAGTTTCCAGTTACAATGCTTGGGATATAGTGCCTGTTATTTAACCTTTCTGGGCCACGTGCTCTTGCACATAATTAAGAAAGAAATATCTGTTTAACAGGATGATTTTGAGAAATAAGTGACATATGTTTAAAAAGTTCCGGAACGTACTAAGTCCTTGATTTTTATTCCACGTGGCTTACCAGAGATAAAATTGTTACAGAATCTTCACAATTCAATGACTTGACCGATATTCACTCAAATATTTGTCAATATCTATTACCACGTAGGTAAGTTAATGATAAATATTCATTTTGCATATATAAACTTTATTATTTTGATTCTATCTATAACGATATTCTAATTTTTAATATTTTATTTATTTATTTATTTATTTATTTATTTATTTATTAGAGAGAGAGAGAGAGCATCAAGTTGGGGGGTATGGGAGGGACAGTGGGAAAGGGAGAAAGAGAATCTCAAGCAGACTCTGTGCTGAGTGAGGAGCGTGCATAGGACTGGATTCCATGATCCTGAGATCATGACCTAAGCTGAAACAAAGATTCTGACACTTTACTGACTGAGCCACCCAGGTGCTCCTTTAATGATTTTACTTCATGAATTTTAGTAAAAGGATAGATTAATGGAAATTACTCTTAAAAAATCACAACATTGCTCTTTGGTTTGCAGCCCATTTTGCTTGAATTGTAATACTGTTTTTTTTTCATTCTGACCCATTTTATAAGATTTCTATGTTAATGGTGAAATTCTTCCACAGAAGACAATGTATTTATTCCTTAGGATAGAAATTTCAACAAAAGCAAAGTGATGTTAAGTCACAAAGCTATTTCTGCTTTACATTGAGATTGTTATTCAAAATTACACACACAGTTAAACTGCTTTTATCTATGCTAAAGAAAAAATCTTGGGGCGCCTGGGTGGCTCAGTCGTTGGGTATCTGCCTTCGGCTCAGGTCATGGTCCCAGGGTCCTGGGATCGAGCCCCGCATCGTGCTCCCTGCTCAGCGGAGAGCCTGCTTCTCCCTCCCCCACTCCCCCTGCTGTGTTCCCTCTCTCGCTGTGTCTCTCTCTGTCAAATAAATAAATAAAATCTTTAAAAAAAAAAAAGGAAAAAGAAAAAATCTATTTTAGAGGCTTTATTATGACACAAAGGACAGCAGGGTTTTATTTTTGTAAAATGGAAATCTGATATTTGGTCTTGTATATGAAAATGGTCAAGCCTCAGCCCTAATGTTGTTTACGCCTCCACAGTATATCAGAGCAAAAAGACTCTAAATATAGATTGCAGTTATAAAGAACAAACAACTTAGTTATCTGT
This sequence comes from Phoca vitulina, assembly GCF_004348235.1. Classification (NCBI taxonomy): domain Eukaryota; kingdom Metazoa; phylum Chordata; class Mammalia; order Carnivora; family Phocidae; genus Phoca; species Phoca vitulina. The sequence continues at coordinate 11,893,255 of NW_022589730.1, read as the reverse complement.
CCTTATCAAAGGGAGCTTGTCACTAGCTAAACTATAAAACAAAAAAGTCAGGGACTGTTTTCTGGAAATTTTAAATAAGTGACTCTCTCCCCACTGTGTTCAGGTATATGTTGATTTTTTTTTTTTGTTCCGTGGTTAATTTTTATTTTTATTCCTTCTTTTTTCTTATAACTATCTATTTTAGCTCATTTCTTATTAGTTCATGACTCATTTGATACATTTGTGGAAATTTAATCTGTTCTATGTCATTTTACCTGATAATTTCATTGAAATATTTCATCTGAAATTCCTTTGAAGCCCATGAGAAATGAAATATCTTTTTTTATACTGTTTTATTGAATTTTATGATGATCCTCCCTTAAGGAAAATCACACACACACATACACACATGTTCTCAAAAAAAAAAAAAAAAAGCAAATTAAAGTTGCATTCCCTGATTTCCAAACTAGAAAGTGAAACAATTTCCCTCTGAGCTTGGTCGTATGCTATCAGTTCTCAAGTCATTTTTCTATAAAATGTCATTTCTTTAGGATGAATGACCACCCATCATCAAATTATATTTCAAGACCACAGTTCCTTAATAAAGTACTTATCAGGTTGATTTTTAAAAGCTTGGGAAATAGTTATGGAACATATTTACTGTTGGCATTTACTCAAACTCTCAGCTCAAGATTTTGTTTCTAAAATAGAAATAATATCATGCAATGTGACTGTATACAGTTAGTAATATAAATAAAGTGTGTGATCTATCTTCCATATGTATGCACCAGATGCATACATATTAAAAATATGTTAATTTTCTCCCCTGGAAGAACATTTTATATATTCCACATCATATTTCATTAAAATATGTGTAATGATAAAATATATGTACAGTTTTAAAATGAAACTTCAAAGGAAGATTATGCTAAAACTCAAATGTCTGCTTGCTTATTATGCACTTGTCACAAATCTAAAAATTATTTAAAGGTTAGTTTTCTAATCTAATTGCACAGCTAAGAGTTTAAGGTCATCATAATGCTAGAGTTGAAAAAAAAAAAAACAGTCTTCTAGCCTTGACAGATACAAGAGGCAGAGACAGGAAGGGACTAATTTGAATCGTACATAAATACAAAGTAAAATAAAATAAATGGTCTCGTTGATAGTACACAGGCAATAAGATCAGTTTTGATGTCCCAAGTTAGGAGAAAAAAATCTTTAAAAAGAATTAAGTTATTGGGGCGTGGGTGGCTCAGTTGGTTAAGTGGCTGCCTTCAGCTCAGGTCATGATCCCAGGGTCCTGGGATGGAGCCCCGCGTCGGGCTCCCTGCTCGGTGGTGAGCCTGCTTCTCCCTCTCACACTCCCTCTGCTTGTGTTCCCTCTCTAGCTGTGTGTCTCTCTCTGTCAAATAAATAAATGAAATCTTTAAAGAAAAAAAAGAATTAAGTTATCACTTTGAATTGTAGCCAAAGAATATTTTTCTTTCACTTTGAATAAAGCTACCAATCCAAGGAGAGTAAGATGTGAGTCTGAATTGGTCTCACAATAAGGTGAGATTTATCAGGGTTCCATAAAAATGGGGTTATCCAAGATTTTAAAGATGCAGAGGATAATCTCAATATCAGGACTCACAGAAAAATACTACCACTGTATTAAAATGATCCCTTAATTATGGATGCTGGATTTTAATTCCAAGGGCATTTTACAGCTGAATCCATTATGGAACCTTATCATAATTATGTGAGGGAAAAATCACACTGTCAACAATTGCTTGTGTCTGATGAGGCACTTATCTTTTGATGTTCAGTTACCTTCTGCTTGTTAACCTTGTCGTGGAGGGCCACTGCGGAGAGCAGCAACCAAATGCAACCCCCGGTAATTACTGTAATTCAGTGAGAAATGTAGTCACTGGAGGCAGGCAGTTCTACCCCCACCGTCAACCTTGTGCAACTCAAGGAAAACACAAACATGGCCGGGCTCAGACAAATTAGGCATGAACAAATGTTTCACATTAAGTGAGTTAAAGGACCTTGCTGAAAATTACAAGGGCTGCTTAGGAAAGCGATGAGTCCCATTATGGAAGTAATAGGTCTAAAAGAAAGCAGCTTGTTGGAGATCCATACATAGCTGCAGGACGTGGACACCTTGGTGAGAGCAGGTCCCATCCTGGACCCAGTTCTCCCGCACAACCCTCTCGGGGAGGAGTGGTCAAAGTCATGAGTTGGAGACTGCTCTCCTAGAAATGTAATTAGAAAATAAAATGCTGTTTTGTATTACCTCAAGCAATTTTGCTATGAAAAACCAGGAAGAAAACAATCTTACATTTCACTCTGAGTTTAAAAAAGCTCTATCTTTCTGGCAATGCCTGATTTGAATTCATAGACTGCACATTATAGGGCATATGTGGACATTTATACCTCTATCAGAAATTATTTCCATATTACGATAAATAGGCTTGGGATATGGGTACTTCTAAATAACTATCTTTATGAAATATATTATTTTAATATGCATTTTCCCTGCCTTCCACTTCACTGGCAGGTGGGCGAGAGGTTCCTATTCTTTAAACACGAATGAGACTGGGCAGTGCTCCACTTAGCTCTTTCTCCTGCTTCAGTGATAATGTAATTCATAGGAAATTCTGCCTTAACTCTGCTTTGTAGTATTTTCTAACGCTTGCTACACTCTGAAAAAGTGCAGTTTTATTCAAGTCCATTCTGCTGTGGAAAAAAAAAAAATAAAATGGAAGTGGGGAGAGCAGGAATAAAGATAGACGCAACACAGTAGCAAAAATACGTTGATAGAGGGGTTTAACAGAAAATGAAGTCAGCAGGGGTCTGTGTTATGTACCACCATGAAAAAATAGAAGACAGATCAACACCACCCTATGTTTTGCAGGCTTCCATTAAGGGAGTTTGTGTGTGTGAGTAAATGGTCTTTAAGTTTGAGCCTTTTTTGTGGTTTTGACTGTAAAAAGTGCCAGTGAGGATGTAGAGAAAGGGGAACCGTCCTACACTGTTGATGGGAATGCAAACTGGTGCAGCCACTCTGGAAAACAGTATGGAGTTTTCTCAAAAAGTTAAAAATAGAGCTACCCTACGATCCAGCAATTGCACTACTGGGTATTTACCCAAAAGATACAAAAATACTCATGCAAAGGGGTACATGCACCCCAATTTTTATAGCAGCATTATCAACAACAGCCAAATTATGTAAAGAGCCCAAGTGTCCATCAACTGATGAATGGATAAAGAAGATGTGGTGTATATATGCACAATGGAATATGACTCAGCCATCAAAAAGAATGAAATCTTGCCATTTGCAATGACATGGATGGAGCTAGAGAGTATGATGCTAAGTGAAATAAGTCAGTCAGAGAAAGACAAATACCATATGATTTCACTCATGTGCGGAATTTAAGAAAAAACAAATGGGAAAAGGGAAAAAAAGACGGAGGGAGGCAAACCAAGAAACAGACTCTTAATGATAGAGAACAAACTGATTTTGTGATGGGGATTAAGGAGGGCACATGTTGTGTAATGGGGATTAAGGAGGGCACGTGTTGTGATGAACACCGGGTGATGTATGGAAGTGTTGAATCACTGTATTGCACACCTGAAACTAATATTACACCATATGTTAACTGGACTTAAATAAAACCTTTTAAAAAAAAGGATATATAGACATTGTTCCTGCCCTATGATTCTAGTGCTGAAATCAGTCTAGTTGATGCTCTCTGTTTCTAAATATATTGTAAAAAATAAAAAAAATAAAAGATACCTGTTTAATACCATGAGTTTTATACTAACATGTTATATTTTTTAATGGTAAACTGAATCAGAAGGAAAAAAAGTTGAGTGAAAAGAATTGATTACATAATCTATCCCAATTTCATCAGTTGCTCATTGGATATAGGATACAGTCGATACTTGTGAATGTCTCTCTTCCTTTTTTTCTTTTGATCTGTGGGCCCTCTTGGTGAGCAATAAAAGCATCCACCTTTTCTTCCCATTTTCACATTTCAGTTAAAAAATCTTCATGATGAACATGTTACATCTATCTTTTATTTTTTATTTATTTACATTTAAATACTTTATTTATTTGTCAGAGAGAGAGTGTGTGCATGAGCAGGAGGAGTAGCAGGCAGAGGGAGAATCAGGCTCCCTGCCGAGCAAGGAGCCGAGATGCAGAATTTGATCCCAGGACCCTGGTATCATGACCTGAGCCAAAGGCAAACGCTTAACTGACTGAGCCACCCAGGCGTCCCTACTTCTATCTTTTAATGAAATATAGATTACTCACATTTGAACTGGCTTGAACTTGTATGTCAAAGTTTAAGTAATTTGGGTCCATAAGTATAGTTGATGTAAAATACATTGCTGTAAGCTTAACTAATGACCCACAACTAACACACATATGTTTCATTGGTATGAAATACACTAATAGTAATTTATAATCAAAAGGCAAGTACAGGAGTAATAAAACATTATGTGACATCCTCAGAAGCACATTGATGATACCCGAATACTAGAATCGCCACTATTCTTGGGCCTGCACGTGCGGGAAGCGAGATGCTCCTTTGCCAATCATTGCTAGGCCACTATGTTTCCTAATAGGATGTTTTTATTAGCTTACTGAGATATCTTTGGCAAATAAAATTTATATATATTTAAGGTGTACAATGTGATGATTTGATATACATCGTGAAATGATTCTCACAAACGAATTAGCAAAGACACACCTCACATAGTTACCAGTTTGTGTGTGTGTGTGTATGTGTGTGTGGTGAGAACATTCAAGATCTACTATCTTAACAAATTTCAAGTATGAAATATGGTATTATTAACTAGAATCACCAGGATGTACATTCGATCCTCAGAGCTTATTCATCTTATAACTGCAAGTTTTTACTCTTTGACATACATCTCCCCACTTCCTCCAGCCCCCAGACCCTGGCAACCATCATTCTATTCTCCGTTTCTGTGAACTAGACTTTTTTAGATTCAAGCAAGATTACATGGTATTTTTCTTCCTCTGTCTGCTTTATTTCACTTAGCTTATTGTCCTCCTGTTTCATCCATGTTTTCATAAATGGCAGGATTTCCTTCTTTCTCACTGCTGAATAACTGAATGTATATACCGCATCTTCTTTATCCATTCATCTGTCTATGGGCATTTCAGTTATTTCTGTATCTTAGCAATTGTGAATAATGCTTTAATGAACATGAGGGTGCAGCTCTCTCTTCGATTAGAATTTCATTTCCTTTGGATATATAACTAAAATTGGGATTGCTGAATCATACGGTAGCTCTATTTTTATTCATTTATTTATTTTAGTTAACTCCACATTGTTTTCCATAATGGCTGCACCAACTTACATTTCCACTAAGAGTGCACAAGGGTTCCTTTTTCTTCAAACGCTCACCACATTTATCTCTTGCCTTTTTGATAATAGCCGTCCTACAAGATTTGAGTGATAGCTCATTGTGGTTTTGATTTGCATTTCCCTGATGATTGGTGATGTTGTGCGCCTTTAAATATACCAGTTGGCCCCTTATATACTGGAAAATATCTATTCAGGTCCTTTGCCCATTTTTTTTTTTAATCAAGTTATTTGGTTTTTTGCCACTGAGTTGTAGTATTATGTATTTTGAATGTTATCCACTTGTTGGATATGTGGTTTGCAAATATTTTTTTTTCCCATTGTGTAGGTTGCCTTTTCATTTTGTTGATTGTTTCCTTTGTTGTGCAGAAGCTTTTTAGTTTGATGCAATTCCACTTGTGTATTTTTACTTTTGTTGCCTGTGCTTTTGGTATCATATCCAGGAAATCTTTGACCTCTTTCTTGGGGGCATGTCACCCCTGTAATCCATGTGTCCCTTCCATCCACAGAGCACAGAAGGCACACAGAGAAATCCTTTGTCTAGTGGATTTTTCTTGTAGTAAATTATTATTATTAATTATATTATGTAACCTAACCTTGGATGGCTTCTGCCTATCTGAGGTTTTTCTTGCTCCTTCTCTTTTTATCTAGAAATTTGTCTAGTGCTTATTGTAAAGAGTGTATGACCACTCACCTTCTTTTTAAATTTTATCTTGCCTGCCCCTCTTTGGTGTGTAATAGATTTCAGTTGAAGTCTCATGACCAACTTGGACTTTGAACTCCCCCATTTTAAGTAAAGAACTATTAGTTTAATCAGTTAGAACTCTGGTACCTAATTTGTATCTTCTTACAGATTTGAAGAGGATTGTCTTGCCTTTCAGGGATTTCTTTCAATTTGGCCAAAGTTGTATTGTATTTGATTGTTATTCTCCATAGACTCTGGTCAGGATTGTGATGAACTGATATTTTTCTTCTTGAAAACTTGAATTTTGGGGGGTCATTTTGTGTACCATAGGAGAGAGAATACTTTTTCTCTACCATATTCAACAAAAATGGAATTCTTAAAAATACTAAATTTACTACTAAAATCAATGAAAAAGTTTTTGTGGTCCTATATTTTTTTACAAATAATACTTATTATTATTTATGCCACATAATATGAGTCCATTCTTATACATATTATACCTAAACTTATCCTTAAACTCTGAAAACCATGTCTGATTTTTTTTCTATTTTATATACTAATGAACGGAGGCTCAGTGGAACTAAGTATCTTGCCAGCGTCTAATTAAGAATTAAGATACAATAACCTGATAGACAAGTAATTTATAATCTTTACCCAAACTTCCTCTTTGGTCTAACTTCTTCTCACTCTCTCATATGAGTTATCCGTTCTTGATACAATGAATAAAAACAATTCTCTGAAAGGATGATCTCTCATGAGTACCTGCTTCTACATAGCCCCTAATGAACACTAAATCTAGTAGGTGATGTTTTCCCTTGTGCTGCATGCTGTATAATTTTAACAACATAGCCAAAACCCTTTTATCTGGCATTTTCAGAATGTTGGGCTTAATTTGCCCATTCACTTGGTATAGGCTACATCATTTATTCCTTAAAACTTTTTACACTGCTTTGAATAAGCAAGATGTTTATGTCATTGGTGGAAGTCCCAATTATTGTGTCTATTTTGTCCAAGTTTATTAGCATTTTGTGGAATCTTTAAAGGATTTTGGTTAAGATCATTTAATTTGTTAATTAATGTTATATTTTGATATTTTTATGCTTTGTAACACTTTGTTGCTTCTTTGCTGGTGTGGACATTTTGGTTCTTATTCTATGAACACTTTTACCTCATTCTTTTCAACTCTGGTCTTGTATGATATCAAAATCCTCACTTTTCAGCGAGGTCTTCTTCTGTGCCACAAGGGCAGATGGGATTTGAGACATAGCCTGCTTTTCTTGTTATCTGTCATCTAAACATAATATGAAATCAAGAATCCATGCAGTTGTTCTGACTTAATTTTACCTTGTCTTTTTCCCCCCATAAGTTATAAATAGATGAGCTGCCTAACATGAGCTGAGAACAAAAAGAGGAGACAAGGGTTACTGGTGCTGCGTGCTTGTGATGTGGTTACTTGAGAATAAGAAAACTTATATTCTCATCCCATGGGATCTTAGGGTAGCCAATTAAACACTGTGGTCTAATGTTTCTTTGTAGGAAAAATGAAAGAGGCTGGCTTAGATTACTCGGAGGTCTTTTTTAGTTAAAAACAAAAAAACAAAAAAAATAACACTTTAGTTTCATTTTTTGTATGTAGAAATCTTTGAAAACTGTGAGGTTGAGCTGGAAACTATAAAACATGAAATACAATGTGTCTGGGGCATAGGATGAATCTAGCCCAGAGTGAGGGTTTAGTCTGGTCTAATTAGGCCAGGACTTCACTGACAAATCTTGATGATTTTATGGTAATGGGCAGAGAATCATTGAGGGTTTTGAAATGAGTACTGACTAAAGGAAAATGAAAATGATACTTTAATATCTAGGCAGTGTGGTGTAATTGAATAAGAAACAACTAGAAGTAAAAAGAAGTAGAAAGAAAGACTATCAAGTATTATATGGAAAAACATCCACAAGGTTGAAATCTAATCATTTCCAGCATTTGTTTTGCAGATAATAAAGAGTTCTGAGAAAGTGATGGGAAATACTACCTAAGCAACAATATGACAGAGCTGAAAAAATAGTAAGTTGTAGGGGCATCATAGAAGATCTTTAAGAACTGGGCTCCCACCCACCCAAATAAGTAAGCCCTTTTAGTAATATCATACTAGTAAATATTTCTCCCTCCTTTTTCTGCACCTTACTCACAGTTCCCCAACACCAATATAACAGGTAATGATGCTAAGAAGAGTGAACTAACAAAAATGGGCCAAACAATAGTCTTTCTTAGGAATAGGGACTACAAAAAATGACTTTTGTTATTAAGTTTTTGGATGATTAAACTGGGAGAAGACGTAGCTGTTTTTTTGTCATTTGCAGAGGGAAGCAACTATTTCCTGGATATAAACAAGGCCAAATTGGGACTAGACTCAGCATAGTGTCACTCTAAAATAAAAATATTACAAATCCAATCCCCAAAGCAAAGAAAACCAATGTAATACTTTAATACACGTCCTTGTGGGTGCCTGGTGGGGAAAAGGATTTTACTACGTAAGAAATTTAGAGATTTTCTAATCACCTCATTTCCACACTCTCTTCCCAAAGTGACACTGATCATGTCTATAGCTACAAATCAATCCTCCCTCTCCCTCCATCATTTTCCAAGATGATTCTGTGCCACGTGGCTGTAGCTCCATTATTAATTCTTCCCTATGCAGCATCATTCATATAAAATGCTCTAATTCTCAAGACTTTATCAAATCTTTTTTCTTCCTTGTTTCAATAAACACAAGGAAAGCTCTGTAAGCTACAAGTTTGGAAGAAGCGTATCTGTCTTCGTGGGTTGGAGCTGGACATGAGGAGCGGGGCATAGAGAAAACTCTCATAATACATTAAATTTGTTTTACCTGACCCACAGAGAAAAATATGTCTAAAGTAAGAGGATGTCATAGAGCAGGTGCACAGGGAAGAGGGACCCTAAGACTCAAGAAAGAGAGTAAGAGGTTCCTTTAATTTATGACACTTCACCCACAGTTACGTTCTTACTTTTCTGAGGCCCATCTGGACTTGGGGAAGAAAGTGAGACACCCTGGACTTCCTATTTAATCCCCACCCCTCCTGGCTCGTGACTCCTAATCAGAGGTGTTCAGTTACTCCTGATATAAGAATTCTTTTTTTTTTTTTTTACTGCAATAAAACAAACGTTTAATTTAATTCAGAATAAGAGATAAGAAATAACTCTTCAATAAAATATATAAAATTATACAAGGCACCCTTTCAAAGGGATAAAAGTATACTGGGTGGTGGTGGGGGGAAAGATGGAGAGAAAGATGAAGTACCAGGGAGCTAAATGGGCTGTTTGACAACACCATTTTTAGCAAGTCAAAACATGGCTTTACCCTCTGCCCGCAGCATGTTAAAAAGTATATAAATTTTTCTAGTAAGTTTAGCACATACGATAGGTACACACACAGAGAAAGCATGATTTTTTTTTTCTTTCTGGATCTATTCATTGTTCAAGAATATTTAGCATATAGGTAATGGTTACAGTATATATATATATATATTTTTTAAGCAGAGAATTAATTACACTCCCCGCCCCCCAATCACCTTTGCAATGTGTGAGGACTGACTTGTATCTAGTATTTCACAGAAACCATCAATTCCCCTGACATGCTTTAACTTTTTACTCTCCAGTTGTCTGAAATGGAGTTAAGCAACAGCCTTGAGAGGAATTAGGAAGTACTTCCAAGTCCCACCTTACCCCAAGGCATTCTCAGGATTCTTCCCATCCCCCCTTTATTGATCTTACCAAAAAAAAAAAAAAAAAAAAATTAAAACTTTAACAATCTGTAACAATGTGGACAGAGGGAAAAATATAAGGCCAAATATGGTAGTATCTAATGAGTTTTAAATGCATGTAAAAATGCAAAAACACGATGTGTCCTCGTCATTTTGAGGAATCTCTCCATATCTACTTCCTATGCATCCTGCCTAATTCTAACCTTTGTTTTCCATAAGCAAAAGTCAATCATCCCATCAAAATCACCAAATGTCAGCAATTTTAGCAAATAATTGGTCTCTCCTATAAGAAAAAACAAATGGACTTAAGCAGTCTCTTTTAGGAAGGTGATATATAGAAAAAAGTATACATATGTGCATATAAATTTTGCCTTTCAAAATAATCTGAATTTTTACATCTGCTGTATAAAAATGTCATTATATTTTATTATACATATATATATATATATATATATATAAAAACCATCAGAGCCAATCTTTGTGAAAGGAGGAGGGGGCATCTAGAAGATCACACCAAGAAAATGGGGCTTGGTGCCTCCAGCCTAAAGAACAAATTCGAACTATGTCTGTGGCCCTGTGGGCCTAGCCGCTTAGGGTGGCGCATGCAAGGTTTGCAGAGCAGGAGTACAGGCTTGGTACTGCCTTCTTGGAGAGGGAGGGGTGGACCCATTTAAACAAACATCCATCACGGAGTCTATGGAGCTGGTCTTCCTTAGGATAGATGGTACATGCCATATCCGACTGGAGTCGCATAGAGTCCGACGGGCGGGATGGGGAGCACAGGTCTATGGAAAGGGTAGGAGGCTCCATATATGGATGCTGCTTGCAGGGGCGAGTTGATGGGGAAAGGGAGGCTGAAGCCAGAGGGCAGCATAGGTTTTGCAGCCATTTTCAGCTTTTCTAGTTCTGCCTCCTGCAGTCTTTAACCCTTGGCCCTTCGGTTCCGGAACCAGATTTTGACCTGGGTCTGTGTGAGGTTCAGAGAGCTGGAGAACTCTGCACGCTCTGCAATGGAGAGGTACTGTTTCTGGCGGAACTAGCGCTCCAGAGCCAGGAGCTGGGACGTGGTAAAGGGCGTTCTTGGCTTCCGATTGGTCTCGTGCTCCGGCAGGTGCAGGTGGTGGGGCTCATGTGTCTTGGCGGCGGCGAGTATCTGCCGGGTTCCTGCATCCATGCGGCTCCGTCTTCGGAGTTTTCCGACTTGACCCAGGCGGTCTTGAAGGGCTTGACCGGCGGCCCGGGGCTGTGAGCTTCTCGGGCGCCGTGTCCAGGCAGGAGCAGTGGCCGCAGGGTGGCCCCGGCGGAGGCGCTTTGGGCTGGCAGTGGGGACGCCTCTTTGGGCGGCTTCTTGTCTGACATGAGCGCCTCCACGCCGAAGGGCAGGCTGGAGACCTTGACGCGGCGCTCCTCGGCGGCCCCCTCCGCTCCCCCAGGCCCCGGGAGGCCCAGCCACCATCGCCGGGCCCTCCTCATGACTTCTCTGCCCTACGGAGCTTCCAGCGCAACTCCCCATATAAGAATTCTGAGGCCAGCTTTCTCTAGATAGAAGTCTAAAAGTTTATCTTTCAAAACTGGAGAGATTCAAGTACCTCATGAGCTGTAGTAATTATTCTCCAAGTTAAAATCAACTATTAACTGCACTTAAATCAAAGGAGAAGTAAAATTAAAACTGAGACCAGGAGGAGGAAATAACTACTTCATATAGATGACTTTATCATAACCTTTAGCACCTACCTTTCAGAGCAAATACAATCTATGTATAAATCATATATTTATGAAACTGCTTTCCTGCAAAATTTAATATAAACTACATAACAATAGCCATTCATCATTTTTACATGCTTTCCTAATAGTATACTTGAAAATTTAATAAATTTTATCTTAAATGTTTGAGGGTTTTTTTTTTAATCATGGCAAGACTAGAAATGTCATTATATTGCTTACTTAATGCTTATATTAAAAGTTTACATAACAAAATTTTACAATAAGCTTATGTATTGCTTATATATGTGATTAAAATTATAATCATCATGGTGATATAACTGCTACAAAACTATCATAATTATCATCATAGTGTACTATCTTTATTCACTTAACAATATTTAAAATTATCTTGTTTGCATATTTTCTACCTCCTTCCACTTGACTGAGAGTTTTGTGAGAGCAGGGGCTTTGCCTGCCTTGTTCTTTCTATTCTTCATACCTAGAACAGTTGCTAAGACTTACTGAGGCTCCATGTCAAATAGTCCTAAAAAGATAATAGGAAAACCAGTCATTGTGTGTTTCTGATGTTATACTATCTATCTATCATCTATCTATCTATCTATCTATCTATCTATCTATCTCTATATCTAAATATCTATCTGTATATATTATACAATATATGAAGTGTTCTTGCAAAAATGTTTAATTGAAAGGTGACCACTACATCAAAAACTAATGATGAGTATATGCTAACTAACCAAAGCTCTAGATTTAATTTCCAATTTACAGAAATACAGAGCATATAGACACTGTGGAAACACTAAATACAATGTGGAAACAATATATAAATATAGAATAAGAAACATTCCATTAGGCAGATTGCCTGGGATCCCCTAAAATTAAGTGTTTTGGGGAAAAAGGTGTAACTCTATTTGATTTAAAATGACTAAAAGTGGAAATATAACATATCAAAATTTATGGGATGTAGAAAAAGAGATTCTAAGAAAGAAGTTCATACTCAGAAATGCCTACCTCAAGAAAAAAGAGTCTCAAATAAACAACCTGACTTTATACCTGAAAGAACGAAAATAAGAACAAATGAAGCCCAAAGTTAGTAGAAGGAAGGAAATAACAAAGATTAAAGCAGAAATAAATGAAATAGATACTAAAAAGACAATAGAAAAGATCAATGAAACTAAGAGCTGTTTCTTTGAAGAGATAAACAGAATTAACAAGCCCTTAGCTAGGCTCACCAAGAAAAAAAAAGAGAGAGCTCAATAAATTAAATCAGAAATGAAAAAGGAGATATTACAACTGATACCACAGAAATGTAAAGGATAATAAGAGATTACTAAGAACACTGATAGGCCAACAAATTGGACAACTTAGAAAAAATGTATCAATTCCTAGAATCATGAAGAAATAAGAAATCTGAACAGAGCAATTACTAGTAGGGAGATTGAATCAGTAATTCAAAACCTCCCAATAAACAAAAGTCCAGGTGAAAGCTCTACTGTTGAATTCTACCAAACATTTAGAAAAATTAATACTTATCCTTCTCAAATTTTTCCAAAAAATAGAAGGAATTCTTGTAAACCCATTTTATGATGCCAGCATAACCCTGATACCAAAACTAGACAAGGATGCCACAAGAAAAGAAAATTGGGGGCCCAAATATCCCTGATGAACTTAGATGCAAAAATCCTCAAGAAAATATTAGCAAACTAAATTCAACAATACCTTAAAAGTATCGTTTACAACGATCAAACGGGATTTATCCAGGAATGTGAGGATGGTTCAACATCCACAAATCAGTCAATGTGATACACCACAATAACAAAATGAATGATAAAAATCCTAGGATTATCTCAAAAGATGCAAAAAAAGCATCCGACAGAATGCAACATTCATTTATGATAAAATCTCTCAACAAAACAGGTACAGTGGGAATGCACCCCCAACATAATAAAGGTCATATATGCCAAGGCCACAACTTGAGTACATCTTATGAAACACTGAGTAAGAAGTACCCAGCTTAGCTTTCTTGAATTTCTGACTGCTGAGCCTGTGAAATAATGAATGTCTATGGTTTTAAGCTGCTAAGTTTAGGGTAATTTGTCACTTCGAATAGGTAACTAATGCAAACCCTTCAAAAAGTACTTTGATTTTCTGCACTAGATTTCCTGTGTAAAGCTTCTGAAACGAAGAATGTTTATTTCTTTGATATTTTCTAGAACACCAACAATTCCATCAGTCTTGTATAAAACTGTTCAAAAGAAGTCTTATTTACTTACTGCATCCATGGACATCCATGACCTAAACTGAATTTCTAGAGAGGAACAGAAGCATAGAGTAAAAGGAATAAGGAGGAAAAGGCAACAAAATCAGAAAGAATTAGAGAAAAATAAGTAGGCAAAATGAAATGAGGAAAAATGTTCAGAGAAGTCAACAAAATGTTTGTCTTTGATGATAATTGCTACCAAATAATTCACATTACTCTTATTTTATTCTTGAGCCAGACATTTTTGCTTTGTATTACTTTATGTTATTTTTTTACTTGCCTCAACTTTTATAATGAAAATTTAAAGATCCAATCATTGAAAATAAATAAATAAATAAATAAATATCCAATAATTGGTCTCAGGAGTAAAGTAGTAGGTAAAATATTTGTATGTTTATACATATATAAACATATAAATGAAAATTTAAAGATGCAATAATTGGTCTCAGATATGAGTAAAGTAGTAGGTGAAGTATTTATGTATTTATATTTATTATACTTATTTACATTTAATATTTATATATTCACCATTTTAACTTCTGGTTTGTAATTGGCAAATACACATTTTTAAAGCTCCATAATTTCCGGGCGCCTGGGTGGCTCAGTTGGTTAAGTGACTGCCTTCGGCTCAGATCATGATCCTGGAGTCCCTGGATCGAGTCCCGCATCGGGTTCCCTGCTCGGCAGGGAGTCTGCTTCTCCCTCTGACCCTCCCCCCTCTCATGTGCTTGCTCTCTCTCATTCTCTCTCTCTCAAATAAATAAATAAAAAATCTTTAAAAAAAAAATAAAGCTCCATAATTTCCTTTAAACTCTTAATGTTATGTTTTTCCTAATGGACAATGATAAGATCATCATTGCTCACAATCTATACACGTGTGGCATTTTATAAGAGAAATGAAGCATTCACCTTGTGTTTCCTTGAGCTTGCAGGGAGTTTGGCAGTGTTTGCACCAGAGACGAGCATTCCGTTTGGGGACTGAATTCAAGACTGATGTACTTTTCTTAGCCTTACAGACCAGCAGAAATATCTACAGGGTAGGGTGGAAAATTGATGGGTAGGAGTAAAGGTGCCACCATGACTCCGTTTGCTTGTAAGTGTATGTGACATCAAATTTATTTTACTTCCACAAAACTTAAAATTAATTCCTTGGTATCTCCCTGTTGTCATTTCTTTGTAAGACCTTATATGGAGAGGTTAATGAGGAAAATTGTGTTTTCTGAAATGATTAGGTCAGCAGCATAGATAGAATAGAAATAACTTCTCTCACTCTTCCAAGTATAGCAGTCTTAACATTTCTGAAAACGGTAAAGACAAATAATTTGAGTACACTCTGCAGACTCAAACAAGACAATACATGTAAGTAGAGAAAGGTCGTTTGTAACTTCTAACCATCTTAACTGGTTTCAATTGCATCTCTAATTGCAATTCAATTGCATCTCCTTAATAAAGGAGACATTTGCTGAGGGTGAGGCGCCGTGGCACACGAAGTATAGGGACCATATCAAAAGAAAGAATTTCAGTGAGCTATTTTTATTATTAATAATATCAGACAGGTGTTCTTCAACATACCCTCTGTTGTTTTCCTAGAACTAATATGAATGTTAATTTAAATATTAATCTAATTAACGGGGTGTGTGCATGTGTGTGTGTGTTATGCGGTGTGCACTTGGTGCAAGGAGAAATGGTAAACACAAAAAGAAGTCAGGGTTTTTTGTTGTGTTTTGTTTTTTCCATTTAGATACGATTTCCCATAGAAATGACAGTATGTTTCTCCACAAATACTGCTGCTCGCTCTTCCTTGGCTCCTGTGTCCAAGGAAATATCCAGCATTTTATCTGGCCAGAGTTTCACAGAGTAGATTGAACTGATACAAGGGAAGAGCCTTCTAAAGGCTGTTTTTGGTCTGTAGTGCCCAGAGAGTCCATTCCAAGGCTCACTGCATGGATTTTGAAGGCAGCAAGTCAGAGAACCTGCTCTAGCTTTTGGAAACTGCCCTGTTTGGAAAGGGCATGGAACATGGGACTACAAGTTGCTTTGTGAAGGGCTCTGGGGAAGATCCTGCACGCATGATTCTTTGCATCGCTGTTTTCACTCTCTGGACCAGGGTTTTCCCACTGTCACAAGGTGGTTATATTAAAAAGGGCAAGATTTAACTGTGATCTTCGAGAGTAAGACCCGTGTTTGGTGTATACTACATTTATACCACAACTCTAAGCTTAGCCTAAACGTGAGTTTCCATTGTAAGGTTTATTCTCAAATGTAGAAAACTGTCCTGCCAACTGAAGTTAGTGCTTCGATTTGAAACTGATTATAGAACCTCTGTATTTGGTGGAGGGGAAAACTAAGCCAGTCATCAGAGTCCACGAACTGGTCCACTAATTACACTGAAACGGTAGTTCTGAGCACATCCCACCAGAACCTAATGGTGCCAAATGAGGAATATTTTCCTTCTCTCCTGTAACCCTGAAACGAAATGTACATTTTTCTTACTGACTAGTTTCACTAACAAGGCCAAAAGGTAGTGAAAGCCCGTCTCTCTCTGAGAGAAAATCATCTCTGATCAATAGTTCCCCTCTGATGCTCGCTCTGTAATGTATATCAGAGCCCGGGCTGCAAGAAGCTGAGTAACCTGCTCCCACCCACCGCGTGGCCGGGAGCCAGCGAGGCACTTAGCGGAGCTCTTGGTCCTCCACCAGCCTTTGAAGGCATTTTATGCATCTGAACACTGGGAGTCTTTTTGACTTCCCCAACAGCAAACATAAATTTCACTCTAACGTTGTTACAAAAGAAAGTCAGTTAAGAACACAGCACTTGTATCAAAACGTTCAAATGGACTTTTAGTGTGTAGCATTCTACTCCAAGAAGTACAGGGGTAATTAAAATATAACCAGAAAGGTGATAATGGAATACAATAGAATCCAAAATCATCCTGTATGACACTGAGCTTTGTTTTGTTCTTGATAGGGTATACACAAAATCATAAGTAACATCTGCTCTTAACTGAATGGAAAAGCAAAAGTTTAAGTTATGATATTTCAAACGACACCAGCCACAGACAAGCCAAGGAAGATAAGATGCTGGTAAAATCCTTGGACAGTATTGGAGGAGAAAGATACATTACCAGTGAAAGAGCATACATTTTGAATACAGATGAAATTTGTACACCCACTTGCCTCCCCCCCAACAATAACAAAGCAGATGATTTTGCTGAGCATTACTTAAACCTTGCTTAAATTATCACTTCTAAGTCATCAAATCCATTTATTGTAATAATGGAAAAAGTTATATCCGGCACCAAAATTTGCTTGTAAAAAATAATCTAATAGTTTTCTATTACTGTTTTTGTGGAAATAATGATTTTCATGGCTATTAATATCTGATATATTGGCTTTATTTCATTCTACTTTATTTAACAATTAAAATGCTGTTAATGCTATAAAATAGAAAACTCTATCTGACTCTGAATAAAAATCACTCACTACCTTCCACTGCTCCTTTTGGTCCTTTTAATGTGAGGATATTTACCTTGTGATTCAATAGACAGTGAAAAATATTTCCTTTTTTCTTCAAAATTCTACTTGAAATGTCAAGAGTCTTTCACCTTTAACTGGCAGGTTTCATGACCAAGCAAACTTCTTACTGTTGATTAAGAGTGGTTCCAAAATATAGTGCTTGCCGTACATGCGCACGCACGCACACACGCACGCACGCACACGCACTCACGCACACACACACACAACATAAATGTATATAATCACCTCTTACGTTTGTAACATGATGAATTCAGTGGAAGAATAAGGTATTTCCTGTCCCTCCTAAACTCCTACAGTGTGAGACTTAAAATAGCTGTTATCACTAAAAGATTTTATAATGTGACACAGTCTTATTTCATAAATTTCACTAGTAAATAATATTTTATTGTATGAATGACCCAAAATATATTGATCTAGTCTACTGAAAATGGACATCCAGTGTTTTGTGCTGTGTCTGGGTGCATGTGCGTGTGTGTTTTTTTATTATTAGCAATGCTTCCAAAAGGGACATTATTTAACATGTCATCTGATGAGCATGTGTGTATTCTGTAGCATGTATGTATACATACGGATGTGTATACATGTGTGTGTAGTGTGGATGTGTGTATATATGTGTATGCCTATATTTAATTACCGGGTTGTATTTATGTGCATGTTTAACTTTACTAGGCAATGCCTCACTGATTTCTAATGTGGCTGTATCATTTTATATGCCCATCAAATGTAGATAAGTGATCCCAGGGGTACCCATCCTTGAAAACACTGTTATGATCAGATTTTAAAGTTTTTGCCATAGGAAAAGTGTAAATTTTCTTTTTCTTTTTTTTTCTTTGTTTACCAAGATAGTTGAGGGTGTTTAATGGTCATTTGTATTTCCCATTCTATGAAGTTATATTTACACCTTTATTCACTTTTCATCTGGTTTATTTGTCTTTTTTTTCTAATTCATAGGAAGTTTTTATATATTCTGGATATGAGTAAATTGTAGGCAAAATGGGTTGGAAGTATTTTACTTTTTTTAAGGATTTTATTTTTATTTTTTGTCCTTTTGGTATTTATTAATAAACAGAATGTTTAAATGTAAGATTGTGAAATTTATTAATAGTTCCCCTTTTCACTTAATCTTAATTAAAACATCCTTTTAAACCTACTTATAAAAATATCCTCTTCCGTTTTACTCTAGAGATATTCATTCTAGCTTTTATATATAAATTCCTCTAATTGTTAGAGTAGGCAGTTAGTTAAGTTCTAACAGGATGCCTGGAGGCCAGCAAAGAGTAAGGCATGGTTGACTATGAGGACGTCAGAGGTCCATGCTGGCAGCACTCTAAAACAAAACTGTAAGAAACCAGGTCAAACCAGACAGGCCCAAGGTGGCTGACAAAGTAGGCCGAAGTTCACAGTGGTCCTTCATTATACTAGAGTGCCTACTAAAATCTCCTCCCTAAGGGTGCCATGACAAGAAACCTACGACCAAATAAGGAAGAAAAAAAACCCAGAACCCACATTCCTGGAAGAGACCACCCTGCTTCCAAGAAATCCCTACCTCAAGTGGGGAATATTCCATCCTTTGGTTAACAACTGTCAAAAGGCAGAAACCCAAAACCCAGTGGGCAAAACTCTCCCTTCCGCTCACCCACTCTCACATCTCCAGAGCTTACTTTGGCTTTAATAAACTTTCCTGCTAGGACTGCTCTTCCACTGTGTTGTGTCTGTCCCTGAATTCTTTCTCCTGATAAGACAGACCAAGGGTCTCCTTGGACCGGCTGGATCGAGGCCTCAGGGCCTGAGGTTCCCTCAGTCCACCTGGCAACAAAATCATTTTAGTTGTTTGTATGTGTGCTGAAAAGTTCAGTTCATTTAAATCACATTATAAGAACTGTTATACATGATCTGTTTTCTACCATAATGTTTGTTTTCTATTTCCTTTTTTTTTTTCTTCTCTCTCTTTCTTCATTTTGGCCATTTATTTGGATTGAGTTTCCCTTCAATATTTCATTATTTTTTCTTAACTAATATGGAAGTTATACTTACTATGCCTTCATAATTTTGTGGTTGCCTTTGGAATTTTAATATTCACTTAAAATTTTCGAGCATAAATATTTTTACCTTTTTTTTCTGGACAATACAAAGATCTGAAAATTATTTCACTCCGAAGCCCCTGCTCTCCCCTCCCCCCTCCTAATAGCACACAGTGGCTCATAATCCTGGACTTTAGTTCTTTCTACCTTGGTTCCTTTAACCACAAAACCTAGATGTTTTCTTTGTTGTTGGGATTCATGCTATGTTTAACATTTACATTATTTACCATCATTTCATACATTTAATACTTTCTTCCTGGTTTACTAAGACCCAGTTTTTAGAATCCTAGATACAGACAAATAAACACAGGCAGATGCTAACGGCATTGTTGTTCACCCTCACAGATGTTTGTTATTTCTGCTGTCAATTTTTTTTTAATTTCCAAAAGTTTAGCTATGCCTTTTAAACTCATGTTGTTAATATATTATCCAGAGAGGAGTTGGTCTTCACATCTAGTTTACCATTTGGAGAAAAAATGGAAACAAACCCAGCATCTTGAAAGTAAAGAATGGCGGGTAAATTTTTCAGAGGAATAATTATTGTGTAAGATGCCAATATCCATAAAGTATTTGAAAATTTGGGGAAATAAAACACCTTGAAAATTTTAGCAAAAGGTAGTGTGTAAGTTTCCGAAATATCCCTCTGACCCGACGAGTTGGGAATGATGCATGGCAGGGGTGGTGTAGACACTTGGGTATTACCAACAGAGGAATGTCTGTAAGCAAGGCATCTTTGGAAAAATAGAAAGTCCCCAGCTTATGAGAATTAAAATAACTCTTTATATATTTGAAGGCCTGTCACAACAACATAAATTTCATCAGTAAGCAGAGTTTAAAATACCATTTTCTCTGAGTTGATTCGTATTTTGTTTCACTGGTCTGTCATAACAATTACTGATTTCTTTACCTGACAATGGCCATTGATATTAAGGCTTAAGAATGGGATTTTTTTTTTTTTTAATGCCACTCGTATACATTCAGAAGGAGATAAAGTTAAATGTTTCTCACTGAAAAAAAAAAAAAATTCCTTTAATTTTCTGCCCACTAAAGTGTTGCCATCTCATGTCATTTTAATATGCAGTTAACCAGAGGATGGAAATGCTATGATTTATTGTGACAGGGTAAATAAAGCAATAAGAGCAAATCTAATTTAAGCATGCATCACTGAGCATGCCTTTTCACTCCCGCTTGATAGCTAACCAAAATGATCCAATGAAAAATAAAAGGCGAGCTGCATTAAAAGTGGGAGACTGACTGGTTTTCGAGCGCACTAAGAGCCTGTTGTGTAGTTAGGGTTCTGCACCTCTTCCTGACTTCTAGCTGAGAGCTGGGAAAGGCTTATCATGATCTTCTTAAGCATTTTTTCACTTCCTGCTGCTCTTTGAACCATTGAGCGCAGCTGATTCTTCTATCAGGAAGCCTAGATTTGAAATTTATCTCTCCCATTTACTAGCTGGGGGTTCCTGGACAAGTTCTTTAACAAGCTACACCTCCATTTCTATGTCTATAAAATGGAAGTACAAATCATGCCAAACTAACCCAGGTCTGTGAGTGTTGAATGAGATAATATGTGTAGAGCACTTAGTGATTGTATAGTAGTTATAAAAGCTCAGTAAATAACTAGTCATTTTTATTAATATTAAACTTAAGTATAAGTAAAAAAAAAATGCCTTGAATAAGTGGAGACACTCAATTTAACACCTTTCTCTCAAACAGAAAAATAATATGAAAACAATCTGTCTTCCAACTGCCAATTAACTAGATTCGGGGGGTAAATATTTAACACTCTATGTGAAATGTGTATGACTTTGATGGCTCCCCACATTCAATCTGGCTGGGGTCAGTCTTTATTTTGAAAGCCACAGAAGGTGTTTCCAGTATCACTGTCCTTGTTTCCTCCCTTCTCTCATGTGTCTACCCCGAGTTTTCTTTTCAACATTTTCTTGATAACCTTAATTTCTCTTATCAAACACCTTGAGTAAAGCATTACCACAAACAAAAAAAAGAAAGAAACAAAACAAGATTTTCTCTAAGAAGAATTCTACTTTTATTTCAGGGTCAACACACTCAAATTCTATATGGATTTTGAAAATCATGCTACACTTCCTCCCATTACAAAAGACTGTTTTATGCATGCCAAAAAAAAAAAAAAAAGAATAGTAAAAACGCACTTTTCAATGTAGGCCGAATTGTGTTATTGTGGTGGCTGTTGATGTTCTTATTGAGAGCCTAGAGCATAATTTTGGCTTTTTCACGTTCTGTAAATGATTGGAAAATGTGATAAGATGGTGTTTTCAAGGAACCCTATGGCATTAGTGAATAGAAAAACAGGGCAGGACTGATAAGGAAGGCTGACACGAAATGCTCACCGAGTACCAGGCCCTGAGCTAAGTGGTTTATAGACATTTGTTTAATACAACAACCAGATGAGAAATGTTAGTAACTGGATTTTTTACAAAAGAAACTGAAGGTTAAGGAATTTGCTCAAGGTCACACAGCCAGAACTGGAAGCTAAACTTTGGACTCATGTTAACTGCTGCTAGTTCTCAGTATGCTAATAATGTTTCCATCGAGGAGCCTGCATTGTTACTGAAGAGAAAACCACCCAGGCCTTAATAGCTAACCTTCTAATGAGTTCGCAATCTCGTGAAAATGTGTTGCTTAATCAAATGCTATGACTTGAGTCCATACACACGTACACACCAACTTTGTTCCTACAGATCTTGGTTTTTGTTTTTGTTTTTGTTTTTTTGCTGCAGTGTGGTTGATCAAATGTTTTAGTTACAGAAAGATAACTTCATTTACTTCCATATTCCGAATAACATAAGTACACTAAAAATTCTGCTTCACTGAATTTACTATCAGTCTTTTAATGTCCTGGTTTTTAAATTTTATGTTTAATGTGGAATATGGGTTGGGTTTCAAAATAAAATCTGAGAACTAGTTCATTTTTTTTTTTTTTAAAGGATGAAAATACAAAGTAGCTGAAATCATGTAAGTTGTGACACATAGGTTAATGTTCATGAAGCTTTCCAAAAGGAACAAGCCAGAAAAGGAACTGAAAGCAAATACCATCCACTCTTATGTATTTGGTACTAATTCTAAAATGTGTAGAGTGCATTTAGGTATTGAAGAGACGATTTACTATTGTATTTATATATTTATATATTATATTGCAGTGGCATCTACACCCTGGTGGCCCAGTAGACCAAATTGCTTATCTCCCAGAGCAAGTCTCAACACAGGAGAGACTATTTACCCATATTTCCTAAAGGAATGAATGTGTGGCTAACCAATGAATGAATGAACTTCTGGGTTGTGTGACTATGAGCAGATATATTTTGCTTTATTTTTCTGTTTTCCACATTTTTACCACCAAGTTTGTATTTTTTTATATAGAGATAATAAATTTTACTTTCAAGAGTCCCTGTGCTTGGAGAAGTGAGAAGTCAGGTTGAATGTCACTAAAGGGAGTATACACATTTATCTCCCAAAGATCCAAGCCCACCAAAGCTGTGATGCTTAGTAACTCAGTTAGCTCAGTTTATACCCTAAATCTCCTCATTAGCATTCCATACGTGAGGTGTAGCATGAAGGGGACCTTCCCTTTTCTAACAGAAACATGAAAAGGAAGGGAGATGAAAAGAGCAGTGAGAAGGAAAACACTTCACTATGAGGAGAAATGCCCTCGGCTAGAGTTCATGATACTTACAAGAAGAATCTAAGCATAATTATGAAAACATCAAAAAATGTATATTTTAACATTGTTTTCACTCCATAGGCCATTTGATGATGGGTGTAAGATTTATTGAGGAAAGATTTAAAAAATTACTCATTAACAACACAAGGTCATACAAAGAAACCTCTTCTGCATCTGCAAAGTCCTAGGGGTGTTTTTATCATTACTTTTCATTCTCTTCTTTGAACTCACTGTCCTTTGTCCTGTTATTAAAGAATATCCAGGTCAAATATTTTGTCACTGCCTTTGATGAATCACTCTTATATTCCAGAAATTCCACAGAGCCAAACAGATTTCTCTGTGTGTGCATATAGATCATTGTATGTGCGTGTGTGTTTTCCTTAAACTGTTTGAGAATATAAAAATAATAATATTTATTAAGATATTTATTTAATTTTTACTGCTGGTGTTGACAATTAAATATTTAAATATTCATGATGAATGAATGAAAGAAAATACTGCCTCACTTGATAAAATTGGATTTAGATTCTGGAAGATTTTATGGTGCTTAAACACACCTCCAAGACTAAATGCCCTCTGAACTTCTGTAAAATGGAAGATGAAGTAAATTGTTCAAGGTCACATGACTAGGAAGTGGCAAAGCTCTGTTTCCAACTGAGGCAGTAGGGCTCCAGCGCCCATTCTCTTTAGCATTATGTGATCATTTTTGTGAAGGTTAAATGAGACAATGCCTATAAAATAATGGTATGTATTTTCTAAAATAAATAAGTTTTATATCATTATAGTTACATTTTTTAAAATAATGCCTGCCAGGATAGAAGGTGTTTGAGGAATACAGCAAATGGATTGGCCTGAACAGCAAATACAGGATGCATAAGAGGACATTAAAGGTAGTAAGTTACATCAATGTAGAAAATACTGTTGTGCCAGATAATAGAGGCTCTTAAATGCCAAATTTAGTATCTTTATTTTAAATGCAACCAAGAGGAATATTTAACATATTTTGTAAAGATGCACCATGGGCTTGAAGGAAGTTATACAAACAGCATGTTTGTACCATTGATTTTGCATTAGTTGAGGTATTTACATGATTAGTGGCAGTGGATGTGATAAACAGAGGATGAATAAAAGTGTGTACAAATGGAAAGCTGTATGACAATCAAGAACATATAAGCAGGATTAAAATTCATTGAGTGACTTTTCTATCCAGTCTTTGCTAGAAATTCTACATTAAATCTCACCGGAAGTTTATCATATATTTGTGGGATTTATTTTCGTCCCATCTTATAGTTGAGAAAACAGTCTCAAAAAACGTTAAACAGGTCGAGATCATCTAACAAATACAAGGTAGAAAATGTAGACCTTTGACTCCAATACTTGTGATCTTTCTATCACCCCAAATGCCCCATGCCACATAATACTGGGGAAGGCAAATGTAATCTGACTAAGAAATTCTAAACTTGTTTGAGGAGAAGAATGGTGGCAATTCTAACCAAAGTAGGAGATGTAAGAAGAGGAATACATTTTGATGAGACAACGAAAAATCTTGACTTAAAATTTTGAGTTTAGTGCAGAGATGATTGCGGGGGTTAGACCATTCTGGTGCATATAGCATGTAACTGTAGCTGTACCATATGATACCACTAACAATTACTATGTCTAAATCCAAAACACTTAAGGGGATTTCACATCATTATTTACAGCAGACCCTTGACAAGAGAATAATTTGCCATGTACTTCAACTTGACTTAGTAACAAAACTCTTCCCTCCTCCAAAATAGTACTGTCCACTTTAAAGAACATAATGAACAATGAATGCTTTTATTGCCATCTCCAAATCATCAATGAGAGCATGTATATAAATCCTGCCAGTTTTCATCAAACCCAGTTACTGGTTGCTGTGATCTTAGGAAGCTATGGATCATTTTTGATAAGCAGATCGGTATGGGAAAAAATTCTGTAGAAAACATGAAGTTCTTGCAGTTTTGTCAGTCCTTTGCGTGTGTCCATAGGTCATGACATTTTTGCTTAGCCTCTGTGATATTCACAAGTCACAGGTTCAGGTTCACATTTTTTAAGTGGATCATTTCTTCATTTTTTCCCTCAGGTTCTAGTCTCAGATCATTTGCTTGGTCATTAGCAGTTAGAAACACACATTTAAAGCTTTTGAGAGAGAGGGTTCTAGAGGGGAAGGGGTGGGGGATGGGCTACCCTGGTGATGGGTATTAAAGAGGGCACGTACTGCATGGAGCACTGGGTGTTATGCACAAACAATGAATCATGGAACACTACATCTAAAACTAATGATGTAATGTATGGTGATTAACATAACATAATAAAATAAAATTTTTTAAAAATAAAGCTTTTGAGAGAATACAACATAGCAGGAAGATTATTATGATGACTGTAGACAGCATAATTTTCAACATTTGGAGTGCACTTTGAGGCCATGGTCCCCCAGACCCAAAAGAATCAAAATCAAAGAAGTCAAAGAAAGACCCTGCTGAAAGACTCACCTTTTTTTTTTTTAAAGATTTTATTTATTTATTTGAGAGAGAGAATGAGAGAGAGAGAGAGAGCACAAGAGGGGGGAGCGAGAGAGGGAGAAGCAGACTCCCTGCTGAGCAGGGAGCCCGATGCTGGACTCGATCCCGGGACTCCAGGATCATGACCTGAGCCGAAGGCAGTCTCACTCAACCAACTGAGCCACCCAGGTGCCCAAAGACTCACCTTTTTAAGCCAAGTGCCTTGCTCCTTGATTTCATGTAATTGAGCTTTAACTTCCCTAGAAGTGTCAATCCAGACACAGCAGGTGGTGTTACCACAGCAGAAACCCTGCTCAGCTAGAAGATACTCAAGGGCTAGCCTCCTTTCAAGAACTTCGGCCAGAGAGTCTAAGGATCTTTGCTGGGAAGCTCTTGTCTTAACAACAGATTCTGAAACTTTAGGACCTAAGAAGTTCCTGATCATAGTCTTACATTTCCCTAACCAGGGAAGTAGGGACCTGCCAAAGGGAGTGAATCCTAGATCATGAAATCCTCCTCGTAGGCCTTTTCTAACTCAATGATATAAATTAAGGGGAGTCGACCAATGAGTTGTCTTATTTTGCTTGTGAAAAATTAGGGGCATGTTTAGATTTTCTCCTAGCCTGAAATAAAAGGTTGGTCTAAATTCCAGAGGTTAACCCCACCCTTAGCAGTAGGAGACACAAATGAGAGCGTTATCATTCTAGGCCAATACCAGAATAAAGGAAAGAGGAAAGGGTTTTACTAAAGTATGAAGTCTTTATCTGTTGTTTTGGGCGGAAGCAGTCTACCTCCATGTCAGCGCCTTCCCTTCCACATCAATTTGATTTGGAGGTCTTCAGCATCTGGATAGGACCAGCTGTCAGCTGGCGCCTTTTTTAGCTGTGTGATGTGCACTTAAGGCTTAATACCTTCTGGGAGGTGGTAACTGAGAGTAGTACCCTAAATTTTGATCACATCTCTCAGTTAAAGCTGAGTGTTGATTAAAAGGGCACAATTCTTTTAAAGATTTATTTATTTTACAGAGACAGAGCACGAGCAGGAGGAGCAGAGGGAAATGGAGAGAGAATCTCAAGCCGACTCTGAGCTGAGCATGGAGCCCAGTGCTGGGCTCGATCTCATGACCCTGATATCGCGACCTGAGTGAAAACCAAGAGTCAGATGCTTAACCGACTGCACCACCCAGGTGCTTCTAAGAGGGCAGACTTCTTAAAACCACAGGCCCAAAATGGTGTCACTTAGGCCAAGTCACCAAACCTCAAGTTCTTATAAATTTTATAATCTTGATA
Organism: Phoca vitulina; assembly: GCF_004348235.1. Taxonomy (NCBI): domain Eukaryota; kingdom Metazoa; phylum Chordata; class Mammalia; order Carnivora; family Phocidae; genus Phoca; species Phoca vitulina. Next base: position 11,866,314 of record NW_022589730.1, on the reverse strand, counting down.
TCTTGGTGTGGGTGAACATGTACACACACACACTCTCTAAAAGTTATTTAAAAATTTAATAATGAGGGGCACCTGGGTGGCTTATTTGGTTAAGCATCTGCCTTCGGCTCAGATCGTGATCTCGGGGTCCTGGGTTCGAGCCCTGCATTGGGCTCCCTGCTCCAGTGGGGAGTCTGCTTCTACCTCTCCTGCTCCTCAGCCCACTTGTGCTCTCTCTTCTCATATAAATAAATAAAATCTTTTAAAAAATAATAAAATAAATAAATATTTAATAATGACTATCTACCAGATTTGAAGCTACTTCTAAGTCAATTATTAACAAAGTATGTAAAACTAGATGAAAGTTATATGGAAAACCAGTGCATTGAAATAATTCTGTAACTCAAAGGTCTCGATAAGTCCTATCCAATTTTGCTATTTGGGGTAAGCAATTTCTTTTCTCTGAGTTTCACTCCCTTTTTCATGTGATATGAAAAGCAAAATAATAATGCTGTCTTCTGCAAGTTGTTACACAAGTCATATGAGACTATATAAGTAAATATGCTAATGATATACATATTTAAGACATTTTCCTTATTGTCAGTATCATGTTTTATTTATTTATACCTTGCCTTTCTCTATAAAAGTTTGAAGCGACTTATGAAAATATACTAATAAAGCATAGAAATGTAAATAATATTTATATTCAAAACAAAGAATAATAAAAGTCAGATGGACAAGACCAAGATTATCGCATTATTACTATTAATAGAAGCATAAAAAGAAATAAGGAGGGGGTAATTTGAGTTCTTCAATTTCAAAAGCATTTTATTTGCCCTACTTTGCTACAGCTCTATTTTATACACCCCTAGAGTTGTGCAATCTATAACACACAAAGGTTGGTTTATGGGTCAAGAGGCAGCTTCATTAAAAAAAAAAAATTCCCTTTATGTTGGTGGAGGGCAATTGTTAACCTAGGTCTTATTTTATTATTTCACTTTTCTAGTAGAGGAAAAAATCAAGATCATTCTAATTTCTAATAACATAGGGTTTAATATCATGAAAATAACAAAAACAAAACTAGAGACATTGCAGTGGTTATACCACACACTACTTTATTAATACATGATGTCAGTCGCATGCCCATTTCCAGAAATGTAACAATTGCAAGGAATGTAAATGAGGATTTTTTTAAAAAACAACCCATAACAGATGTTTGCAAGATTTTTCCCCCTACTTAGAACATAATAAACATATGGAATGGCGCAATTGCTGAAGCAAAACACAAGGATCATTCAAGAAACAATTAGATCCTGTTCTAAAGAAATGGAATACTTAAAAAGGATGAGTCCTGATGGGCCTATAGTCCTGATGAGCAAATACCTCCAGCTAAACCCTTCATGATTCTATCTCCATTTGAATGTAAATATCACCACAATGTACTCAGATCAAGATGTGGGAGCACTGTGGAGATTTTCCTCTTCTGCAAGAGAAGAGTGAGTGTTGATAATATTCCCTGTCTATGTTGTAAAACACCCACATGTGGTAACATTGTTTGCATTCTCTTTCATATTAAAAGAAAGAAGATGTTTCTCATCATCTTAATGTCTTCATTTTTTAGACAATGTTTAGTGGAGCTGAGATGTTTTTAAAGAGTAAAATCAATTTTAGGCATATTTCAAAGCATATATTCCGAACTGCATCAGGAAGTAAATTTGGGAAATAAATCAGGGAGTAAATAAAAATTATGAATTTACAAGACAGAGTACAGCGTAACAGCATATGCAAAGAAGAAACCTCTGGAATTCAATGCCACATTGAAAGTGGTTTGTCCTTGAACAGCTAATTTTAGTGTAGCATGATTGAACATGGCCCCAAGAAAATGTAATTTTATGTATTACTGTATAAAATAATAGTCTATCTGTAGTTGGGGTGCAGGAGTACATGAGCACCTGGCTCCAGGGGTCCCAAACAGATGGGTTTTGGCCACTTACCACCGACAAAATCTAAAGGAGAGAGGTGTGGTGGCAAAACAAAAAAGGAATTTACTTCAGTGATGCCAACACAGGACAGCAGACTAGCATCTCAAAGACTGTCTCCGAAGTGCTGAAAATACTTAATAGGTTTATGTAAGGAAACTGTGGGACAAAAGGGGATGGGTATGTGCAGGTGGGCAGTGAAGGTCAAATGGATCACTGATCACTGTCTTGGAGTCAATCACGCAGTCTTGCAGGCTCAGGGCAGACCCTATTGCTTGAAGGGCTAGTTTCAGTTCCCTTCCAGGGATGCTTTGCCCTGAGCCAAGAGACTAGCTGGAAAGAAGAACCTAATGAGAAACTGCGAGGTCAAAATGGAGGTGGTCCAAGTCCTCTTTCCTATCCTTACAGGAAAGGCCATCTCTCGCATGCATTTATTGCCCGCTGTGTGGCTGCTTAAGAATGGGCCTTGGGTCTGAAACACTTTCTTCCTAAGAGGTAAAAAGCTCTCAGTCTGTGCTGGGCTTACAGCCTTGTGGAGGAATATCTTTCTCTGTTCCAGACCCAATGTGTGCTCCTATGTTTGTCCTAAGTGTGTGCATAATATGGCACCCAGCCCATCCCAACTAGTCTGTCTATTCCCTGAAGGGTGGGGACAAGGTCCTTCACCTGCATCACAAGAGGGATGCAGATGCTCACTATTAAAGGTGATCTTGCTCTGTCTTTCCCCGATTCGAGTAAATCTGCATTCCAACCAGGGCTTGTGGAAGTCATGTCTTGCTTAGCCACCTTGACACATGACACATGCAGTGGGTTGACATCCTGAGACAGTTGCTCTCGGTGGCAGACATTGCTGTGCTCTCTGCTATCCTCCGTGAAGCCAGACTCCTCCCCTGGAGACGGGACTGGGTGTTATTCAACAATCCTAATAGTACATGCACTTTTCTTTCTTTATCCCAATGTGCTTTTTTTTAGAAACCTAGGATTTTACACCATCCTAAAAAATATAAATTTACTTAATCTATCGTCCATACCTGTCGGTCATGAAAATTTCGTTGAATTATTTCTGTACAGTGTATATTATGAAAATGAATAGCTCTATGTTTTCCAAAAATTAAAGTAGTATTTGAGTGTATGTGTTAGACTACATATGGCACTACCATTCTAAGATCTGGCTGTGCTTTCCAGGGGCTGCTAATTGTTCCTTCTCTTTTCCTGTTGAGGATTCATTTACCTGACTCTTAACATCAATATGTATGATTGATGTATTGTTGTAGACAATTATGATAATGACATCTAGAAAAGGATTCACTAATCAGATAAAAGATATTAGCTGTTCCGTAAATGATGAAGATAAATCAGTTATTTCGATAAATACCGTTTTTATATATCATTCACATGGTAAGAGGTAAGCCTTAAAATAGTATTAATTTGTAATATACTCTGAATTCTCCTTTGTTTTGTTGCTTAGTGAAGTTGGATCAAACACCAAAATAGCATGAATTGTATTTTCCAAGTAAACTTAAATTGACCAACTAAGTACTTACGTCAACTATTGTTAAGCATAGAGGGAAGAAATTTTAGTTTTAGCTTAGTCAGTAAAAATTATTAGTTTGGGGTGCCTGGGTGGCTCAGTCAGTTAAGCATCTGCCTTCAGCTCAGGTCATGATCCTGGGGTCCTGGGATCAAGCCCCATGAGGGGCTCCCTGCCTCCCTGCTCAGCAGGGAGTCTGTTTCTCTCTTGCCCTCTGCACCCCCCCCACTTGTGCACTCTCTCACTCTCTCAAATAAATGGATAAAAACTTTTTTAAAAATTGTTAGTGAATGTGTTTGTCTCTGCACTAGAAATTAACCTCTTGAGGGAACAGGCTTTGACCTAGTCAACTCTATGTCTCGTACATAGCATGTTATCACAAAACGCTTGTGGACTAGAAATTAATTGTTAATGCAAATTTGTTTAACTTTATTGATGTATCTTGCTGAAGCATGCACCTTTACCTTATTAAGCTTCCTCAAATTAGATGCTAAGTCTAGAATGGCAAATTTTAAGGTTGTCCTTGAACATTTGCTTCTCATAATTTAAATCCACTTTGGCTTAATGAAATATAGTCTTGTAGAGCCTCCTTGTTTCAACCCACACAAACTCAGTTACTTGATGCCCTTTAACTGCTAATTGCTGTGCATTATTCACATTCATCTGTGTGAAGTTTTGGCATATGGTCAACAATTAAAATACACACACACATGCACACAAAGTATGGAATATATTTTTCCAAGATTCAATCTCTAAAGCTTGTAGGAGACATACTCATAGGATATTGAATTGGTATAATATTAAATATCCTGCCTGATCTCAAACATAATTTTAATCTTATAGATGCAAATTATATGCAATTTGATTAATTGCTTATTTAGGCATATTTAAAAAACATATATTGTGCACCTAATTGTTACACAGATTTGAGTCACCCTCTTGCAATTGGGCAATTAGGTTAAAAAAATCTTTTTTTCTTGAGACACCTATCTGGCTCAGTTGGTGGAGCATGCAACCCTTGATCTCAGAGTTGTAAATTCGAGCCCCATGTTGGGTATAGAGATTACTTAAAAAATAAAATCTTAAAATTTTTTTTTCTCTTTTAATAAACTTGGACTTTATTATTGTAATAATGTGTTTCCTAAATTATATTATAAAACAAGTATTTGTTCATGTAATTAATACTGTAGTGATAAATTTACCAAGTATTTTTGATACTCACCATTCACAGAATTAAAAGAAAAACTATTCTACACTAGATTTCTTAATATACTGAAACAGGGTTTTTGAGCTCCAAACATGAGATATTGCTATGAAAATAAGCCAGATTAAACAGATCATATGGGTACATTGTGGTCCTCATGAATAACTGGCCCACATAGGGTCAATATGATGTTACTGACCAAGATGGCTTTAACTTTCTCCTGAACTTGACAAGCTTTAGACAGGCTTCTTTCTGACTCCTGGTCCCTGACCACATTTTCCTTAGATCATTTACTGTAGAAAATTTGCAATTGAAAATTCTTTCTCTACCTCTTCAAAATACAACTACTTTTAAAAGGTATTGCCCATTTGACATCTCAGGAATGTCTTTCTCCATGTCCAGAGATCCATCCCTGAGAAATGTAATCATCAAAGAAGATGCCCCTACCTCCCATTTTTCATGGGAGAACAGGAGCCTAACTTTAGCAGGTACCTTGATCCAAGTTATGCAACTACTTCCTGTTATAAAGATATGAGGAAGGTTACTTTCCTTTGGGCAGAGATAATTAGCAAATGCAGATAACCTGAGATTACCCAACCTCATCTTCAAAAACTCTTCAGTCCTTTGTTTCAGTAGAGTTGATCTCAGACAGAGTTCTGACCTCTCTCTCCCATTGCAATAGCCTTGAAAAAAGTCTTCCTTACCTGTTTAACTATATCCAGTACAATTTTACTATTACAGATTAAAAGCAAACACATCATTCAACAGAAGAGTGTTTACTCTAGTGTTTTAGCTTCACTAAAATATGGTTCCCTGTTGGAAAGCTTAAAGGTTTTGTTTTTAATCAAGTGACGTTTAATTTATAATTTTAAATTAATATATGTATAAACATAAAATTGTTATGAAGTCTCTATGCTTATAGGCTTAGGTTTATTCAACTTTAAAGCCAAACCAATATGTGCATTAAGTGTAAGCAAAATAAAAATACAAAACCAATCAAATTAAAGTTTACAACATTAATGTGATCCAACAGATTGTTTTTCTTGTAATTGAACTGCCATTTATAATATGATTCTGCTAGTGATAACCAAGTCAAGACAATGATTCTTCGAAATCTGTGGACACCTCTATTACCTATATGCCAGCATTTTGCCAAAGCACTTCTCCATCCATAACTTTATATAATATGCTGTGAGATCATTTGGCTTTCACTTGATCCAAAAATACAACAATCTGTGTGATAATGAACACAATTTTACTGATATGATATCAAGCCCAATTGAAAATTCCATCACTGAAATCATATGGTGGTCATCGGACGTAGAAGAGTGAAACAAATGATGAGTTTCATTTATGTAGTAGGAAAAGCCTCGCTCTTCCATTGTGAACGTTCCATGGCTAGCCCTATTAGGAAACATCACAATACTCTCTCACCCCCCCTTCCATTCATCCTTGGAGAAGGCTTAATTATTTATTGGTCTGTTCATCTGTTGGTTTATTTGTTTATTTATTTATTTAATACACAATTATTTATTTATTTGCATTTATCATTGAGAAAAATGCTTCACTGTTCCTTTAGGTTCCTAGCATAATTGCAATTATGAATTTATGTTTGGAAAGCCAATGGCACAAAGAACTTGAGTTACTGTCCCACCATTCTTGCTTCCCACACACAGACATGCATATTCTGTGTCAATAAACACCCTGAAATGGGAAAAGAGAAAAGTTGATCTCTTTTCTGAGATCAGCTCTGTGCTTAAAATAATGACAATTTTATTAGCCCATGTTTCTGTGGGGTGATGGGTTACAGCAAGGATTTCTTCTGCAAGTCTTGCTAAGGGTTTCTCCTGTCATTACATTCAGATGGTGGTTGGGATGCTAGAATGCTCTAGTCCATCTGGGATATCCAAATGGTTTCTCCACTCACAGATAAGGTGACATGTGGCTTCTCTATGAAATCATTCTCTGACCTTGGTGTCTCCTTCTCCAAGATCTCTCTCCAGCAGGGTAACTGGGATGCATACATGTTGGGACAGGGCAATAAGGGCTCAGAAGCAAAAGCTGCCAGGCCGTTTTTAAAGCTGAGGCTTGACGCTGGTGCAGTGTCCCTACCGTCACAGTGTTAAACTAAGCAAGGTACAGTTCTGACCCGTATTCAGTAAAGTAGGGCATTACCCACGGCATGGAGAGAAGGGCATGGAGCTACTTTGAGGGCCATGTTTTTAAAGATTTTATTTATGTATTTGTTTGTTTGTTTAAGAGAGAGGAGAAGGAGCAGAGGGAGAGGGACAAGAAGACTGCGCTGAGCACTGAGTACAGAGCCCAACATGGGGCTTGATCCCACAACCCCAAGATCATGACCTGAGCTGAAATCAAGAGTCGGCGCTCACCCGAGCCACCCAGGCGCCCCTGGGGACCAGTTTTGAAGACACATTGAAGCTACTGCAATGTGTTTCTTCAGTTTTGGGAATTTCTCTATTGTGATCTCTTTAAAAATCATTTCCTCCCCTTCCTCTTGGTAATTTCTGCCTGGAAGGGCAATTACAAGTATGCTATACCTTCCAACATTTCTTACGCTCCTTTCTGTACTTTCCATCCCTTTTTTATTCTTTTCTTCAGTGTGTATATCTTCTATTGACATGTGTTTCAGACCATCAATCCTGTGTTCTGCTGTGTTGAATTTGTTGTTAATCTACTGGGTTCTTAATTTTAAAACTCTTATTTTTTTCCAGTTCTAAATTTTCAGTACAATCCTTTTCTATATTCCAAGTTTCTAATATAATTCTCCATCTCTTTATCTTCTCCATCTTTTCCTTTATTTTTTTTAACAGCTTGATCATAGGTTTTTTAATGTTCTGTTCTGCTAACTAAATATCTGTACTATCTCTGAGTCTGTTTCAGTCATCTCTCCTGCTCCCTTGGTTTTGGATTTTAGGGACTGCTGGCTTGCAGTTTGGGTAATGTTCATTTCCACCTCTAACTTGTCCTCCCCTTGGCCAGAGTACCTTCCATGCTTTCAGATGAGCGCTTGGTGTTACCTCCATGACCCTCTCCTGACATTAAATGAAGTTGGGCATTGTCTCCTCAGCAAGGCTGGAGTTGCCGTTTTGCCTTGCAGAGGCTCTGTTCAGTCTTTTTAGCCTCCTCATCCTCCACGAAGCCGTGGAGGGGGAAACAGCTGTGTACTTAGGAACCATCACATTTGCATTTTCTTTCTAGTCCCCTGAGACCTCCAAAAGCTCTACTAAATGTTTCTCCTCCCAGCAGCAGACCTCTTCTGGGGCATGGCCTACATTCCCAGCCTTCTCCATAAAGGCAAAATCAGCAAATTCCCTCAGGGAAAACACTTCTGCAAAAGTTAGCTCAGTTTTTAGAGGTTCTCCTCTCCCTGGAATTCTGCTGTCTCTAATTATCCCTGTTTCAGCATGTCTCTGATGCTGTAGGCCTGATTTTTATATTTTATCCAAATTTTCTAGTTGCTTTTGGTGGAAGTATTGGTCTGCTCTCTTTAACTCTTCTTTACCACAACATTTAGGTGTCACACACTCTTGACTGCCTGCCTGCACCTTTCCTCAAGGGACTGTAATTCTTTCTACACTTTGACATGCTTATTACACAGAATAAGAGTGTTTGGTGCTAACTTTCCCATTAGACTGTTTGCTCTTTGAATAGAGAAACACTGCATTATTCATCTGTGTACTCTTGGTATCCAGCAGTTGGCATCTGAGAATGTATAAGAGTATTTCTTTTTTTTTTTTTAAGATATTACTAGGTCAAAATGGATTCTTGTCAACATATTTGAGGTTATAAGCTAAATATTTTAGGAGGGCAAAGTTCCCATAAATATATATGGCATCCCTAAGTTAAGCATCTTGGGATATTCCAGAGGAATCTGATAATGTGAGAATTATCAACACATGATAGCTTTCAAACAATTTTAAACTTTCAATAACTTTTTTTAAAAGATTTTATTTATTTATTTGAGAGAGAGAATGAGAGAGAGAGAGAGAGAGATGAGAGGGGGGAGGGTCAAAGGGAGAAGCAGACTCCCCCCTAGCAGGGATCCCTATGCGGGACTCTATCCCAGAACTCCGGGATGATGACCTAAGATGAAGGCAGTCGCTCAAACCAACTGAGCCACCCAGGCACCCTCAATTTTAAACTTTTAAAGCAACTTTTAGTTATAACTTTCTGAAAACTGAGGAAGCAACTTTTTTTTCCCTCTGGATTCCATAATAACTCAAGTGCTGTCATTTGACCTCTCTTCACTGATAACTCTTACCAAAACATGATACCCTGGATGGTAGGGGAGGAAAGTCCTGAAGAAGCAAAGTGCACTGTGAATTAAAAATTGATTTATTTCTTTGGTTCATTATATATGTGGTTTAATGATTTACCAGTGACATAAACAATATCATGTTTTTGTTTTAATAAAATGGTGTTGTTGAAGATTGTGTGTCATCTGTATTTTTACTGTTTCTCCATACCACAGTTTAGAACCTTTACAAGGGAAAAGGAAACATAATAATTATAGAAATACAAGTGAAACCACATAAAAATGACAAAGTTGAAAAATTGGACAAATTTTTAATCCTGACCTTTGTAGAAAAGTAATAGCTTTAAAATAATTTTTAAAGGTAACTATGAATGACATTATTACTATTGAGTATAGTTTCAGAATGAGCTTTTCTTGGGATTTTTTTTTTAAAGATTTATTTATTAATTTTTAGAGAGAGAGGGTACCCATGAGAGTGGGGGGGGAGGGGAGAGGAAGAGGAGAGAGACAATCCCCAGCAGACTCTCTGCTAAGCCGGGAGCCCACCGTGGGCTCAATCTCAGGACCCATGAGATCATGACCTGAGCTGAAATCAAGAGTCAGTCCCTTAGCTGACTGAGCCACTCAGGTGCCCCTTCTTGGGCTTAATTTAAAAAAAAGAAATATCATGTACTTTGAGATGTTCAAATAAATGTATATATTTATCTCTAGAAAGAACATAGATAAAATTAGATGAACATTGAAGAGTTCTATTGTTGGGATAATGATAAATTTTTCCACCTGATTGAAGTAAAACATTAATTTTGCTACTTATGAAAGATAGAGTTTGACTAGCTATGGCCATAGTTTTGAGGCTCCTCTGTGTGGATAATTTACACTTATAAGTGTAATATTACACCCCCGATAATGCATGTTGTGGTCGTGTGGATTATCATTTTCATTATAAGGAACCCTTTAAAATATTGATAAAATTTTTATTATGGTGAGTTTTTATCAAGATTCTTTGTTGGCTATCTTATTGTGCATAGCACCACTGGCTAATATTATTAGATACATATTTCATATAGCATCACATACTTTTAATGCTAAAATACCATAAAAACATCCCATTGCTTTTTGTCTTTATTTACTTCCTTCTTGAATAATTTCACATTGGTTAATACGTAAGCTTTTATCGAATATATTGTACATATTTTGATTCATCTGTTTATAAATGTGACAATACATTCAGAGAAAATGATGTGACAGATAATGTACTTCAATGAAAATAACAAAATAAAATAAAACAAAGGGTGTTTGTGACAAGTATCACAGCTCTAACTTTCAAAGGAAAATGAAAGTAGGGGATTTGTCCTTGAAAACTGGTATTATGTCCTTTTATTTTATAAGCATTTACTTCATGTTTAATGAGAATATGGCATATTTTCTCTCAGGTTAGGGGAAAATAATAGCTTTAGACATTATCTTTGACCCTCAAACTATAGAGGGGATATGAATAATGATGAAGCAGGGGTAGAGAGCATTTTAAAATAGCCTACTATGTCTCAAAAAGGGGCATTCAACTATTAGTGCTAAGAATAACTTCTATAACTTTGAAATAGCTAGCATAGGTCATTTTCAAAAATGGATTAATTTATACCCTTAGAAGTTTTTTTTTAATTTTAATATAAAATCTTTGGGCTACAAGAGACAAGATAACATGTTAATCCAGGCACAGGTTTTGCAGAAAAGAAACTGAGGCCTGGAGCCATTAAGTGATTTTCCCCAGCCATTTGCATAGAGAGCACCATGTGATATTCTCATCTCTGTCCCACTGTGTCCATCCTCCTCATTTCTACTTCATGATTTCCCCACACATCCTTTTTTGAAAGAAGTTGATTGGGAAGAATATTTAGCTGGAGATCCACTCTTTTGTCTATACAGTGGGGCAAAAAGAACTTCCCTCAACTAAAAAGCCATAGTCCTCATGTCATTTTGACAAAGGTCACCCAATCAGCATGAAATCATGTTTTCTACAGGTTGAGTGAGACCTACCCCATGGACCTATTACCCAAAGCAAATGTTTAGCCTTGAAAGCACCCTCTGCTTTCGGTGAATAAACCAAACCCCTCAAGAGGGGTTAAGCTAAAGATAGTAGTTGTGGTTTCTGGTTATTTATTACTTCTGGGACTCAATTTTTTTATTAAGTAAGCTAATGGCAGTAATTAATATTTTAAAACAGTATTTGATATAAATTATTAGCAACTATTTTAAAGGCAAAACATCTTCTCGAGACATAATGAAATTGTGAGTACACATGAAATTTTCCTTTTTTAAGAAATAAAGTGCAAAAAAAAGACTACCTTAAATAGATATATATTACAAATAAAGTCTCATTTTTAACAGTTACAAATACAAATGCAAAATATGTAGATTAAATTAATTGTTCAATGAGTTACATCTTAATTATTTCATTGGCAACATAACTTCAATCAGGAAATCAGAATTTTATAAAATTAGGCTAAACATTACTGCATACGTACATACCTACATACACACACATTTTTATTGTATAGAAAGGTCACCTGCATTATAATAATCCTATTGGCAAAATTGTGGGATAGATCAAGCTGTTACTATTTCTGTTTGGCACATAAGGACACTAAAACATGCAAGGTAAATTACTCTCCTAAAAATTTCACAAGTGAATTTTAAACCAGAGGTGTTCTTGTTGCATTCTCTTTTGATTCTGAGCTCCTTCCATGTTTGTAAATTTTAACAATAATGAGTATTCTAATGACAGTTTCCGTAAGGATTCCAAGTTGAAATGTAATTGCAATATGTTATGCATGCTCTTTTCATTTCTAATAACACCTCAAAAGAGATTAAGTGCCATAATTCTTTCTAAAAGTATGTGTGAGGGGTGCCTGGGTGGTTCAGTCATTTAAGCTTCTTCTGCCTTGGGCTCAGGTCATGATCTCAGGGTCCTGGGATCAAGTCCCGCGTCAGGCTCCCTACTCAGCAGGGAATCTGCTTCTCCCTCTCCCTCTGCCCCTCCACACTCTGCCCTCCACTTGTGCTCGCAATCCCTCTCTCTCTCGCAAATAAATAAATAAAATCTTTAAATAAATAAATAAAAGTATGTGTGAGACAGTGAGAATAAAAAATCTATTTATTGACATATGGCCTAGAAAATTAAATAAAATAAACAACAAATTTGTATTGCCACCATCTAGACTTCATATTCTAATTTTCTGTTTTATTCCTAATTCTTTTTATTCCCTTTAAGTTGTCTCCACTTGTAGAATAAGGAAAGGTAAGCATAAATGAAAAGTGCACAACTCCAGCAATATAAAGCATGTATCTGAGAACAAAATACCTAGAGGGTCTTATATGCCAACATTGTGGAAGTGGTAGTATTGCCCAGTGAAGAAATGTGCACATCCGAAGGGACAAATGAATACTTTAGAGGTCTTAATATGAGAACCATTTGTATTTTGTGGATCAGGAATTACCTTTAGAGGTCTAACTGTGTTTGGTCTCCGGCATCCATGCCAGTGATCTCCCTTGTTCATCAGTTTGGCCTTTGGACCAGCAGAATCAGCATAACCTGGGATCTTGGTAGCACAGAATCCCAGCTCCCAGCCCAGACCTGTTGAATCAGAATCTGCAGTTAACAAGTTTCTTAGGTGATTTGTGCACACATTCAAGGGTAAGAAGCCCTGAGCACCCCATCAACCTTCTCTACCTGTCTGCTGACTTACTATCTGTTTGTAGTTTCCTCAGGGTAGGGACACCTGAGCAGGTTTACCAGATGAGAAATTAATGATCTAAACCCCTTGTTGCACCTGTAAGGGGCCAAGGTCAAATCACACGCTGAACTATTGCAGACTAGAGACAATGAACTAGATCTAGGAGATAGATTACTGTATGTAAGCAGGTGATACTCTGCTTCCAGTCATTGTATCACTCCCTATAGGTGGTTCTAGATAGTCAAAAGGCTGTTGCTGACATAACTAGATACAGATATATAAGGTCATTATGAGAAGGCAGGTACTACATTGACCTAATGGTGTCCGTGACTTAAAAAGAAAAAAAGAAAAAGTCTATAACAAAGGACTGATTTTAGTAATAGACAATACAATAGAAATAAAAACACTGACCAAAAAAACACCATTCTCACACATAAGTTCCAGTGGCAATAATGATATCCTAAAACTCACCTTTAACCTTTTATTAATGTGAATTCAACAAGAGTTTAATTTAGTCGTATTATGCTTTCTTCTAGAACTCTAATTCAAAGTTTTTATCATTTATTGGTGAAAACTTTGCTTTCAAAATTGGACTTCGATATGCATGTGGGCTGGGTTTCACATATATTTTTCATAGTATTTACTGATCTGCTTCCTGATAGTGTATGATATAGATACTAAAGACATATTGAGACAGAGCAAAACAGAAATTATTTTTAAACTATTTTCTTACTCTGCTCATGTTACCCAAGGTATAGAAACTGAAAGTAAGCTTAACTTTTAACATGAAAATATCTTTATTCAGAATGAATGCATATCAGTAGAGAGAATTTCTGAGAAAATAAAAGGTTTGATTTATCTCAGTGAAAATAATGGCTGATAACTGAAATACTAACAGACCATGTTTGTAGAAAAAGAGGGCCCTCTAAAGTATCAACTCTTAAAAATACAGATGACAAATCCATTGAACCTTTGATAATATTGACTATTTTCACAAAACAAATTCACATAATTTTATCTCAACTACACACATTTCTAGGCAACAAAAGACAACAATACTAATAAAATCATCAATGATAACAATGGCACATGTATTGTGTTACATGAAATTCACATGTAGGTTAAGCTATGAGAAGAAATGGTTCCCGTGGTAAGTGTGAGGCTCACAGAAGCACTTAATGTGTCCTTCTAAAAGAGGCAGGCTGTCCTATGAAATAAATCTATCCTGTTCTCAAATGACCTTAAAAGGAAATTTGATATTAGAAGAGAGTCACCATATATATAGCCCCCAGTTGGTTAGAGAGAAGGAATAGAAATACACAGACATGTTTCTGGTCCTCTAAATTGTTTATTAAATATTTAGCTCTGGGGCGCCTGGGTGGCTCAGTCGGTTGAGCATCTGACTCTTGGTTTTGGCTCAGGTCATGATCTTGGGGTCCTGAGATGGAGCCCTGCGTAGGGCTCTGCACTCAGTGTGGAGTCTGCTTGTGCCTCTCCCTGTGCTCCTCCCCCTGCTCTCTATCTCTCTCTCATAAATAAAATCTTAAAAAATATTTAGCTCCAATTGATCCATACATATGTATGTATCCATACACATGCAAACATAAATATAATAAAAGTACATTTTTATTCTTTTTGCCATATTTATTATATTTGATTTCATGCCAATAAATTTTCAAATTCTATCTCAATTTTAATCTCTAAGGGCTATGTAGTAGTATTTCCTCTAAAATGGTAAATATGTATATATATGTGTGTATATATATATAAGTTGATAATTATTTTTGTTAAATAAAAATATATCACCTACTTTTAGTATTTAAAATTATCATCTAAAATATCTAATTAAATTTAAGAAAGTAAATTATTTTAGAAAATATAATACTTTGCCTCATTAATGTAAATACCCAGTTCCACACAAGATTGGCTAATTGACCCATAATTGGTCAATTACAGTTATAATTATATGCAGTTGCTATCTTGTCTACACAAATATTCATAGGTGACAAATACATACACATTAAAGAAGTAATCATTCTTAAAAATAAAATCTTTCTTAATTTGTGTTCTCCAAGGGCATGTGGATGCATGAAATTACAATTGACAAGCACACATATTTTATACATTTTTGAAGAAATTCTAATCACCTGGAAAAATACTTTCTATGTTACAATATAGACAGAATAACGAGCAGTTGCTATCAAAATCTGATGTGTCTAAACGTCTTGTTGCATGAAAACCCATTTGCCTGGAGAGTGCCTCTCTCCTGTAACACGGCGCCCTTGCCCGTGGGGTTGATGTCCTCCCTAGTTGGACTCTGGGCTGCTTTGCTATAATGGGAAGCTAACAGAGACAGCTGACATAGTAAAAAGAGCTATCGCCACCACTAGTCGGGGTGTGATCTAGGGCAGTTACAGAGCAAATCTAGAATGAATAGCTTACAGAGGAAGGAAGAAGGCAATCTGCTATTTAAGCTTCTCATACCTTCTAGATTATGGCCTTCAGGACAACAGAGAGACCTTCTAAAATCAGCATTTCTTTTTTGACATAACATAAATCAAGCGAAAGTAGTAGTAACCTTTGTCACCCTGTAGTTTACTGAAATATAAAGCACCTCAAAACCATACTGATTAGCAGACAAATACCTTCTGTTTCCACAGATGCTAAGTACTTATTGATTTAGTTTTACCTGCTAGTGGTCATTAAGGCCGGGAAAAAAAAAAATGACCACAACACCATAAATCATTATCATGCTGAAGCATTGATTAAGTACCTGTGCGTACATGAAGGCATTTGGCCAAAGGAGACGAGGAGAAGCAAGTAAAAATACGACCAGTGGGAGGATGTGATGATGAAAGAGAGAATGTGATACAGCTGTGGGTTCAAGCCAAAATTACGGCTCAACGGGCTCGACAGGCTCTGTGTGGGCTCATCAAGTCTAACAGAAGAAGTGCAAGCACCCCCAGGTCTCAGTATGTGCTGCTGTCTGCTATGGGATTTATCCAAGCAGATTGTTAAGTTTGGTCTTACAGCAAAATGAGATCTGTCTTCAACAATCTGTGCCTCTCCATAGAAAATATTAGCAGTAGATTTATAATGTATTTTTGGTCTTTTTTGGTTTAAGTTCCCTTGATTTTAATAAATTGGCTAGAAAGTTTAAAATTATGAATGAGAGGCAGTTATTTTGTGTTGTTTTGGCTCTTAATCCTTAAGAGGGCATGGAATTGTCTAGAATGTCTGGCTTCCTCCTAATTACAGGCAGGGAGAGGGTTCTGTGGAAACAACAAGAACTGATCAGTTAGAATGAACTAAGAAATTCATCTCCATTTTTAAGGAAGTTAACATAACTTTCAAAACCATGGACAATTGCAAAATGCCTTACCTGTGCTATCCCTTACATAATTTTCCCTTAACAACCTGAGACTAAAGGAGAACTACATGATTTCAAAGAAACTGCAGCTCTGCCCTCATCTTCAGAAGAGCCAGAGAACACTCACAAGGGCAAGTGCTTTTTCTTTCCACTCTGCACCCTCATTGGCAAGTGCAAGGCCACACACCTTTGAGCTGATTGAAGCATAACAAAGCTAACTACCTGCTCCAAGAATCAGACTCTGGCTTTGGGCTCAGAACAGAAGTGATCTTTGCTGAACAGAAAGAAAGTTAAACAGATGCAATCCTCAGTGACAATCAAGAGAGACAACACTGATGCAGGAGAAAAAAAAAAATTGTAAGGGCAAGCCGACATTCAAGCAACTGCACAGACACTGAACCCATAAACTAAATGAAGCATTAACAGGTTATACAATTTCAATTTGAGTTTGGGGATGAGTGAAACTTTTTGTAAGGAAGACTCAAGGAAAAATATAGACCAAACTGAACATGGAAATCAAACTTTTGAAAGCCTCTCTTTCACCCTCTTCAGAAATGGGTAAGATTTTGACCTTCAGTGATCGACAGCCGTATGTGCCATGGGAAGAATTTAGTTAAGGATAAATGTTTTATGTTTAAAAAATGAATGTCCTGACTCATGATTAAAGCAAATGAGTGAGTAGAATCACAATTTTCAGGCTTCTAAAACATATTACTGGTTCAAAAAAATATTGGCAGTACTTTCTCAGCTTATACATTAATTTGTTCAAACATTGATTGACGCCCATTATATGCCAGGGGCTGTATTAGGCACTTGGTGCCTAAAGGTGATAAACACCTGTCTCTATAATAAAGAAGCTATGGTTATAAAGAAGTATTAAAATAAGGAAACATCAGCAGATAATGATGTAATGATGAGTGTTAATTATCATTTTTGTATATCTACCAGAAGATTTCTTAAATTGCTAGATTTATGTACCATGCCCATAGCAAAATTAAAAAAAATGATTTTTAAAATCTCCTATTTAAAATGGCATATCTATATATAGATATATATATCTTAAACTACAACACACATAGAAATAGCCTGACATTCCGGTGTTCCCCAATAATTCTTCAGATGGCAAGGATTCATTATATAATGGTCACAAGTGTTTTGTTTGTTTGTTTGTGCTAAAGATCGACTCTTTTGAGCATAGGCGAATGCTGCACTGGCCAGGGCCTATCATGTTGAGAGAGCGGAATACCACTCTTGGGCAGCAAGCAATGAGCAATCCTCTTCCTGTAGATAATTCTGTGGAACCAAAAGACTTTGTTTGGAGAAATCCAGACCAAGAAATGAAGTTGTTATCTTTCTCTTGACTGAGGACAGATACTAAGGTAGATTTTAAGAAAACAACTGAAGTCAAAGGTAAAGAGCTTGATTTTCAGGAGCAATTATATCATCCTAATTTAAGTATGTCAGTAAGCTTAACTTACACAAATTGAACTATGAGAAGTACCCAGAGGTCTAGAGTAGACTAAGAATAACTGCAAGAGGAAATCATTTTTTTGCCATAAAAAATAAGCTTGCACCAAATGAAATGAAAATGTTTCTAAGAACCCAGAAATTCGAACTAAGTAAGTCTTCTTTTGATTTTCTTTGTCTTTTCAAACTATACTATATGAGTTTCCATAGAGATTCCTTTTGTAAGCATCTGTTACCAACACAGAGTAGGACGTGTTCGGTTCAGTGTTCTCCCTGGGACGAGTGTGACATCGACGCCTGTTTTAGCTTCAAACCCATTTTAGCTTTAAAATGGAAAACTCTAGCATTCAGCAGAAACTGGGAGACAGAAGAGAGATTCTGAATCACTATGGAGTATTTTACATATTTTTTTCATGCCAAGGAATTCTGCCCTGGGGTCTCATTTATGTTTTCATAACCTCAATTCCCAGACCACCCACCTCAGTCTGATTATTTAGCAACCGCTATTCTGATGGACCTCTTACTGGTCACGAATGACATTCAAAATGACCACTGGACACTTTTCAGTGTTATTTTATTTGAACTCTCATTATCATTTGACCCTGTTTACCTCTTCTCCCTTTTTGAAATTCTTCTTCCTTTACTTGGATAGCACTATATTCTAGTTTTCCCTACTTCTATCAGAACTCTCTTTTTAAATGTGCCATCCCAAAGTATTCATTATGGCCTCTTCCCTCTAATTATGTATACTCGTTGGGCAATGTTTGTAGCCTGACCAATTCATGTTTGTCCTTCAAGAGCCATGAAGTACATCTTGGAAGACTTCCCTCTTTCGATGCTCTAGCTTGATGCTGAACAACTCATAATTATTCCCCTCGAAGATCCCATATCATCATGCACAAATTTCTTAGAAAACCACAGGGAATTATAATTTTCCACTAGTTTATTTTTCATTATCTTGTTTTTCCACCAGATTTTAAGATTCCCGAGACAGGGGTCTCTGTCTCATTCATTATGATATCTCACCTCATTCCCAATTTTGTCAGAATTGCTGGATAAATGAGGTAATGTTTGTTAAATGGACGAATCAATTAAAACCGAATAAGCTAACTTCAATTATTGCCAATTAAAGGGTTGTGATTTTCCTTAAATATTATGGGAATCTGAGAACAGTTCGTATTTTCCTTAAGTTTTTGAGTAGAAAACAAGCATGATGACATATTTTATCAATATATTCTGCTCTGCAGCACATGATTAAACATATACATTTTCCTATGCATGTGATTCTATGCAAATGTATAGAAAATGTTTCCAACTGTACTGCTCATTGCATCTTATCTGCAGATCCATGCTTCATGTTGACAAGGAATAACTCAGGTGCAAATATTTTACAGTTTCTGCCCAAAACAATATGGATAAAGAACTAAGAAATGTATTGAATAGATATCTCAGTTATGTACACTATACTAAAGTAAGAGTCCAATTGTCTAAAGCATTTGAAGAAAAAAAAGCCAGCAAGCTAACACAAAACCAATTAAAATACAGGGCACCTGTTTCTCAAATTAAAATAGGGGCAGGCTATAAACAAATGAGAGGTTTAGTTGGAAATATGTTTCATGGAATTACTGCATATTCCTTAAATCACTTGAAAAGACAACACATCTGTTCTTATCTGGGCCAGTAGAGAGAAGCATTGGCACAGGTAATAAATAGAAAGTCATACATCATGGCCAATTAAGCCAGCCATGTAAGGTAGGTGGAGCTCTGCGATCCCAAGCCAAATGTAGGGTGCAACTAGGTAGCAAGATATCCAGAGGGTATGTAACCTTATGTCAAATAAATAAATAAATAAATAAATTTTAAAACAGCCTAGAGCTTAATCAAAATGCCTGTGATCGACATGGACAAAATGGAGTGTTATTCCTAGGTGCAGTTCACAAATACTCATAGCTCATGAAAATGGTTGTTATAACTACGTTGAAACTTACACAGGTGACACTGGTTTAATGCAAGGGGGTCCAAGATATGAGCAGATGAAGGGAGGTTGATTTATTATTTATTTTACAATCAATGGCAAAGGTAACATGATTCTGATTTGGGTTTCTTTTTTTTATTGTATTTTTTTATTATTATGTTATGTTAATCACCATACATTACATGATTAGTTTTTGATGTAGTGTTCCATGATTCATTGTTTGCGTATAACACCCAGTGCTCCATGCAGTATGTGCCCTCTTTAATACCCATCACCAGGCTAACCCATCCCCCACCCCCCTCCCCTCTAGAACCCTCAGTTTGTTTCTCAGCGTCCATAGTCTCTCATGGTTCATCTCCCCCTCCAATTTCCCCCCTTCATTCTTTTGTTTGCAATATATTTAGACCACTGGGTAAAATTCTCACATCGTTTTTTGTTTTTTGTTTTTTTTTCAAAAGGAAAATGTTACTTGGGACTATCCCCCAAACCCAAACGTAATAAATCAGTCAAAAAAGGGTCCTTAGTTGTGAATAGGTACATATAAACAGAAAGGTACATATGAAAAGAAAGTGGACACAAGGAGTGGCAAGAAAGCAAAAATAAATCATCCAGTGTATTTCAGTGTTTAGGAGTAAGAACAGTTCTGGAGACCGCCTAGTTGTAGGTATAAGGGGAAAAAAATAGTATGGAGTAGGCAATGCTTAAAAGTTCACGTGTGAGGACAGGACTCGAAGCATCCCCTCAAGAAGTACTTTTGATAACTCGTTGTGGCATCCTTGTTTACTAGAGTACTAACAGAACTGTCCCAAGGAGAAATCGAGCAAGCTGGGCAAAATCATAAATGAATCTAAGTGTGAACCACGTCACCCTGTTCATCATTGTCCCTCTAACACACACACAGACACATACACATACACACACACACCCTCATACACACATGCACAATGCTCAATAAATGTTTGTGGAATGAATGAATGAATGAGTTGAGTTAATGAAGTCATGTAAAAGACAGACTTAAGCTGAAAATATCTGCTTGCTATTCAATTCCAGAAAAATAACAGGGACTACCAAGAGTTTAAAAAAGGAAGTGAAGAATTTGAAAGTATCATAGGGAAAAATATAAAGATATTGGGAATTATTTTTCTCACCTCCAAAAAGAAATGTATAGTGCAGGTCCATATTTTGCCAAAGCTAATTGTTAAAAGATTAAGGAAGGGCACCTGGGTGGCTCAGTTGGTTAAGTGTCTGCCTTCGGCTCAGGTCATGATCCTAGAGTCCCAGGATCCAGTCCCACATTGGGCTTCCCGCTCAGTGGGGAGTCTGTTTCTCCCTCTGATCGTCCCCTCTCCCTCCTCTCATGCGGCCTCTCTCTCTCTCTCACTCTCTCAAATAAATAAATAAAATCTTTTAAATAAATAAATAAAAATAAAAGATTAAGAAAAAGGCCACCTGGGTGGCTCAGTTGGTTGAGCATCTGCTCTCAGCGCAGGTCACGACCTCAGGGTCCTGGGATCAAGCCCCGTGTGGGGCTCCCTGCTCAGTGGGAAGTTTGCTTGTCCCTCTCCCTCTGCCCCCCTCCTCACTTATGCTCTCTCTCTCTCAAATAAATAAAATCTTAAAAAAAAAGATTAAGGATAAGTAAAGGAATTTAAAAAAACACATCATATTTCTACCCTTTTATATTTTACCACCTACTTATGACACAGGACGCAAACTTGAAAACTGTTATGTAACAACCATGTTCGGGGGTCATTAGGCTATTTTTTCAAAGTGGGGTTACATTTTCTTTAATGTGCAGTCTGTGATGATTATTGCCCTCACCTGTTCACATAAGGATTTAGCTCTTAAAAGTGATCTCATGACTATTTCTGAAAGCCCTGTGAAGCTATTTCCTGTGTTCTGTGACTCTGATACCCTCCTTCCAAATCAGAACCCCTTCCTCTGATGCCTGTGGTCCTGAGAGGTGCCATTCCACTGAGCACAGTTTATCTCTAACGAAACTACAGCTGTCGCAAAATGTTGACCTCTCCTTTGTACAAAACTTTGAAGTGTACTTTTCTGAATTCTACCCTGTACACAGTTAAAAATCATAGTCAGACTTAAGGAAATGATCAGAGATCAAAAAGAAAGTAAACTGCAGAAAGGCTCTACAACTGCTTTTAGATATGAGAGCTTGCAGAGCCCAGAGTTTCTGCCATTTGGAAATGTGTGGTTGACTTCCTGTAGGCCGAGGAGGTGAATGGGGGATGGCGACTTCTGACATTTGTTACACGGGAATTGAGCGTTAATTTATTGTGGAGTTTTTCTAGGGGTCGGGAAAGAGAAATTAATTTTGAGTAGGTACCATCAGATACTGTTAGGTTTTTAAAATATTATCTAATCCATATACATTCATATAAAAACTTGTCTATGAATGTTCATGGTGGCTTTTATTCAAAAACTAAAAAGTTGAAATAATCCGTATGTTCTACTGGTGGATGGATAAACTAACATGTGGCTTATCCATACGATGAAAGATTATACACCCATGTAGAGGAACAAAGCACTGATGCATGTTACAATGTGGGTGGTCTTTGAATACATTCTGCTAAACAAAGAAGCCATACCCCAATGACTGCATATTGTATAATCCCCTCCATTTGAACTCTCCAAGAATATAAAAATCCACAGATACCCAAAGCAGATTAGCAGTTGCCTAGAGATGCAGAGTGATGTGTTGGGAAGTGGGGGGATTCTTTTTTGGGGTGATGGAAATGTTCTGGAATTAGATAGTGGTGAGGATTGCACAACATTGTGAATGTACTAGAAGTCTGTGAATCATATACCTTAAAATGGTGAATCTTAGGTTATGTGAATTTTCTTTAAAATGGTGGGAAAATATGAACTAATCCAATATACAATACAATGCTGTAAGGTAAGTATTTTAAAGATAACTTTTAACTTGAGAAGACCTGATGTCAGATAAATTAAATAATTTGTTCTTGAACAGTACAAGGAAACAAAGCGTGGATTTCAAGCTTTTACTCTCTTTATACCACAATGCTCCACTAGATGAATCTTAAGCAGCTTCCTAGTAAATGGGTCAGTCAATAATATATAACAAAGGTAACCTTAAATATGTCCTTCCTGTATTTTCCATCAATATTTTCATAATCCATATTTATTTGAAATTGCCAAAGAGTTCCTCCAGTTGGCTTCCACTGTATTTTCTATTACTGTGTTTGAAGTCTCTCTAGGACAGGCATCTGATAGATCGCTCTTTAAATTCCCAAAGTGCCTACTCAAGTCACACTACACTACATATTTCTTGTATGAAATAATGCTACTTTTTATCGACATGCATTATTTTATGTTAAGGGTTTAATGATCCCCCTTAAGTACCTTCCTTTCATGGGGTTTATATGACTCATATTCTTTTAAAATATTTTGGTTTTATTTATAGTAATCGAGTATGTTATGAGATTTCAAACATTAGCATTTTAAGAACTTTTTATAAATAAAAGTAACTTGTGTTATCCAAACTTAGGCACATGTTTCTTATCCTTAATGTAGTAAATGCATTTGCAACCAAACACACAGGTGTTTTGTTTTGTTTTTTGCTCGGAACCTCTCACTTCCAGATTCAGAATATTCACTTGACCTTGGAAATGTGTTCTTTCTCCTGTTTAGCTCTTTGTAGAATAGGATAACATTGAGTTCCCAGGAAGTGATGGTAATGTCAAAAATTACAGCCTCATAAAAGCTTTAATTCTCACCATAAAAATAATATATAAAGTAGAGAACTATGAGGGTGCCTCGCATATTGCAATGTCAGGTTTAGAAGTACTACTATAAAATTTATAATACCTATCTATTTGATAGTAGGTAAGAGTGCAAGCAAGTGTTGCTTAAATATAGCTAGGTTATAAACAAGTGAATGCTTTGGGGAGAGAGAGTTTGGGACATGTTTTGTGGTATGAAAAAATGTCAAAGACCTGATGTTTAAAGACCCTGTTTCTTTAAGATGCCTCTCTAAAAATTAACATTTATCATTAAAACATAATGAGTCAAAATTACAAAATATGGCATGGTGTATGGATATATGAGGGAGTGCAGAGCTGTGATTAACTGAAGATGCAAAAACAAAGGATAGAGAAATGAATCTACCAAAACCACAGCTGGACTGGCATAAAGAGAAATGGACTGAGCAACAAAACATTTGTAAATTCAGTGCACCACACACCAGATTAGGCAGAATTAGCTCTGCTTGGCTAATGATATGCCTCAAATCCCAGGTTGTTGAGGGGATCTGGGTCCACTAGGATCCCTTCCCTACCATTCTGATTCTAGCTGGAAAAAACTTTGTCTTCAAATTCTGTCTGTGCATTATTGGAACACAAGACCAGGTTTTGAAATTGCATGATGGCAGATAGGCCGGTGGGATGGTTCCTGGTGCCTTTCTGTGGGCTCATGTCCTCCACGTGGGCAGATTAACTGCTTCCTCATAGACCATTCAGCAACAGGTCTTTTTTTCCTAGCACTTTACCGACAAGTAAAGTCGGTGTTTTTTGTTTTATTTTGTTTTTTAAACATTTTTGCTATTTCTAAATAATCTGTTTTGGACAGATTATATTATAAAGTCTACTGTTTTGTTTTGGAGGGGCTGTCTGCTACTTGTGAGTTTTTCCTTTCATCCTGCATCATTTTGCTTTCTGCCATTAAATACTTCACTAGAAGAAATTTTCTTTTTTTCTGCATATCTTTTATTCTGTCTACTAATTTGAAACTATTTTTCCCCAACTTATGTTCCTATTCATGTATCTGTGCCCCAGCCCCCCGTGCCACCCCATAGCAGCTCGTGTACCTCAGGGAATAGACCATAAACTCTGTAATAGTCCAGAGGTGGGTGTCAGTAGAAAAGCAAAAACAAAACAAAACAAGCAAACCAACCAACCCCCAACTAATTTTCCTTATTTGGGTTAAAAAAACCTATGACCCAGCCTGGTCAAAGAAACTTCTGGAAATTTTCTGAATATTTTGGGAAAAGTTTTTCTCCATTTTGCATTTCTCCAAATGCAAAAGCTTGTATTTCTGTCTGCTTCTGCTGGCCATCCCTCAACAAGCATGGCAACTAGACTAAGATGAAGTCAACCATGTGGATGCAGAGGAAAATAAATCTGGAAGCTCGATGACTTCATTAAGCCACTGAATCGATAAAACCTGATCTTCTCTTTAGAGCTGTGTATTCTCTTATGAAAATTAGTTAATTTTCATATTTTCAAAGCCGGTTTGAATCTGATTCTCTGTTACTTGCTCCAAGAGCATATGATCTGATATACACATGTTCATATTTATCTTATATCTTAATAAATTGTACATATTCAGTCATTAAATAGTGACATCATACTTATTGGATGATCAGAATTTTTATTTTATTTAATTTTTTTTAAAGATTTTATTTATTTATTTGAGAGAGAGAGCACGAGCGGGGTGAGGGGCAGAGGGAGAAACAGACTCCCCACTGAGCAGGGAGCCCCACACGGGGCTCCATCTGGGGAGTCCGGGATCATGACCTGAGCTGAAGGCAGATGCTTAACAGGCTGAGCCACCCAGGTGCCCCCAGAATTCTTATTTTAGAGCATCTGGTGGGCTCTTGTTCTCCACGGCCAGTCTCTGGGCTTTTTCTGAGCACATTTTGCCCTATTAACAACCATACTGAGGAACTAGATGCTTTGTTGCCATGTAATTTTCCTCCAGAGTGTGGTACCCTAGGGTTCACCATCTCCAGCCTTAACATGCTGCCACTGACTGAATATTTAAAGTCACAAACAGTTTTTCAGTGTATTCTATTGCTGGGGTGTATTCACATACTGAAGGCTCTTGCCTTCCAGGAGTTTGCAGTCTGTTGAAAGATGGCGCCATCACGTCTGCATGGCTTCACCGCATTGCCGGATGACACACCACTTACTCTTCCCCAGAACACCACAGAGACGGAAAAGTGTGAACTGAAAGCAAAATGAAAAAGAAAATCTTACAGTAAAATAAGCCAAGTATATTAATTGTAAATTTCATCCTCTGCAAAGAAACAGATAAATGATGGCCTTCCCAGTCTATCAAAGTCACAGAGTTAGAGCCTCTTCTGGAAGAGCTGAGGATTCATGTGAATGTCGTTTGCATCACAGAACCGGGCATTGGAGAAGCCCTTCTTCCCGCGCACCTGGGTGCAGGTTTAATATGCTGTTGAGTTCTTGTTTTGCACAGGAAGGCAGTCATGAAACACATGCCATCCTGAACACCTGCTCTCCAGCCATATAAATATTTTTGAACGCTGCAAAAATAGGCAGAGAGTAGGTGCAGATACAATTACTGCTACAGATTTGTAATTTTCGAAGGAAAATTGCAGCTTTCGTGACTGCTGTCTAAATTTAGACGAATGAGAGCAGAATCAGCAAAGTAAGTTTTTGATGTATATATGTATAAATGAAGAGTTTGCATCAGAATCTAGGTTTTCTGGTTTTCCAGTTTTCTCCCTTTAAAAAAAGAAAAATCTTAATACGAACATTTTAGAAGATGGAGACTGAAGAGTAAGTTCTAAAATTATATACATCATGTTTTATTCCCTTGATGTGGTTTATTTAGCCATTTTATATCTGAGAAGTGAACGTAACACTGAGCCATGGAATACTGGAGTAATAACCCCTTCCTTTAAGTGGGATTATTTTTGCACACTGTTGAGAAGCCGATGAAAGCTATAGAAACTCTCCTCAGAAAAATAAATAGGCACGCCAAAACTCCCATACAATTTTAGGGCATTATGGATTACTTCTAGCTATTTAATATTTGATATACTAAACAGCCTTCCCTCCCTCAAAACATAAAGTAAATAGAAGGAAAGATGTACTTTGAAAAAAAAATAGATCCCAAAGTAAATGTAATTGAAGAACTATCTTCTTAGCATCTTCTAGCAAATAAAACATTCATAAAGAACAGAATTTTTTCTTTATACCTAATTAAGCACTTAACTGTAGGATATTCAAGGTTTTTTTCAATTATGTGTATACACAGAAAAATTCAGCAAATATACACTTTTTCATAAACTTTATGGTATTTAAGATGTCATCTGTGCATATGTAAATATATTTGATTGCATTTAGGATCCAAATATAGTGGTTTAATGAAAAACATGTTTCCTCCTCGCCTTCCAGGAAGCCTTTATGTTGACATTCCAGAACCAGCCAAGTGTCTCTACATCATGAGTATCTCAGGATCTTTCTTCTGCTCATTGTCTTTGACAGGAGACTCACATCTCACAGCTTCCTGCAGTCACAACAGGGGTGCAGTCTTTGGTCTCCACTGAAAGCAGGAAGGAAAATATGAAAGAGACCTGCTTCTGTGGAAAGCGGACTCCCTAGCCAGAACTGTGTCACTAGGACGAACCCAAAGCCAGGAAACATATTCTTGTAGGTAAGTGCATTACTGCTCCTCATGAGATGGCGATCCTGCTAGGAGACATGACAGTAAGGATGGATATGGAAGACAACTGGCAGTTTCTGTAATAACTGCTAATATTTTCATTCTTCTTCTTCAGTCACTTTTTAGGTACCTAGATATGAATTACTGCACATTCTGAAAGTAGAATCTTAACAAGTGGGCACATTTCCTAAATTGACAATAACAAGAGAATAATTTAGGTATAAAAGTTATGAAGGATTTGTGAAGAAAATACACCTAATTCAAGTGAAAGTGGGTGAGTTAATTAGAGGATATTCATCCACATAGTTTTCAGTCACAAAGAATGAGGAGAGCAGTTTTCCCAGAGGTCATCATAACATTACCTATATTTATGGTGTACTTACTATTTGCCAGACACTGGGACTGAATGTCTTATGCTTTATTTAGCCCTTGCGACAACTTTACCAGGTAGGTGCTACAATTATCCTCACTTTAAGATTAAAAAACAAAAAACAAAACAAAAACAGCTGTTCAGAGAAGTCAAGTAATTTTCTCAAGAACGCTCTGATATTATGTTTTGCTGAGAATTTAACACAGTTCTCTCCAATGCCAACCACCCACACTTCTTACCAAAATGTAGCACTAATTTATCTATAAGCAAAACTGTGGAAACATGGAACTGCTTTCGAGGGGTGGGGAATTTCAAACAGTTCCGTGTTGCTAGAAAATAAGTAAACTCATGAAATCTCAAGAGAAATGTTCAGAGAGGAAGAATAAGCGAGCTCACTTAATAATTTAATTCAGGAGAATCTACTAGAGGATTTATGCAGGGAGATGTCACATAGCAGTGCTTCTCAAACTTTAATGTATGTACAAGTCATTGGAGGAGATTATTAAAATTTAAACTCAAATTCGGGGGTGCTAGAGTGAGGCCTGTGACCTCATTTCTTTCTAGGAAGTCTTCCCCCCTCCCGCCCCCCTCCCCCCGGACCGCCCAGAGAAACTCGACTGCTGTTAATGCTACTGACCTTGAGAAGGAAGGTCACTGATCTCTCTGGAAGTACTGCAGAGAGGATTTTGAGGGAAGCTCAAGACATATTTGTTGAAGAACAAGACAGCTTTGAGTTAGGGATACCAGTTTATAAGCTTGTGGGTGCCTCACCATGTTTGCGGGATGAGGATGAGACAGGATCATGTGCAGAGACTGCAGTGTGTGTAGATTCAAGCTGTGGAAAACAAAGATGAAAGAGGCTTTGACTCCATAGAAAAAAATGAGTCTAACAAGAAGTATATGAATTGCACTTTCTTTGCCAGCAATGATATGGAACATAGCGGTGTCAAAGATTTGAAGAAATCAAATCGCGTCAATCCCCCATTCTCCTGTAGTCTCTTGCTCCTTTGGAAGTCAATAAGGATTGTGTATGTCCATTCAAAACAAACCCTTCTGATTTATAAGGAGCACTTTCCTCATATCAACCATAAAGTAACACATTTTTACCAATGCTGTTCAGAGTAGACCATTGCAGTAGTTGTAAAGAAAATATACACATAAAAGTTTCAGCTAGGAGATGATAAATATCAGAGCTAATGTGCATGGGCTGAGCAAATTTCTGGTAGGACAAATATAAAGACATTAGTTGTAAATTAGCTTATTGAAGTGCATAATTGGGTAATGGCAGAATAAACGGACACATCTAAAAACAAATCCAGTAGCATAATAATTTTTATTTTGTGTAGTATGATGCAGGTAAAATAAAGCAGAAAAACAAGAACAAGAAACTGTCTCCTGGCCACAGGGACTATGGTGCTCTTTGTGCTTATGCCAAATTTTTAGAGTTTAATGAAGAAAAAAGAATATAAATGTCTCAAGTAGTGTCTTTTGGCTTCAGTGTACTCATAACTTCTCTTAATTAAAACAGAACCCGGCTAAAAGCAAAATCTGCCTGTTCAACAACATTCATTCATCCGTTCATTCAGAAAATATTTATTGAGTGTCTGCTATTATCAGATACTGTAAAAGGATGTGTGACTTCAGCAATTAAACAAGACTGAACAAGGCCCCAGGTTTCCTGATGCTTACACTTGAGTGTTGGGGGGGATGGGGAATAAACAGAATTGAAATAAATAAAAGGATAATTTCAGATAATAGTAATGAAATAAAGCAGGAACATTGAAGAAAAAAAAAGATCTGAGGCAAGAATCTAACTTAAATTTGACAATAATAAAAGCTTTTGAAAAACTGCCAATTCAGGTGAGATCTTAATGATGAGAAAGCCACTGTTGAAAGATCTGGGGAAAAGTACATGTCATGCAGAAGAAATAACGCCTGGGCTCTGAGGTTTGGATAAGGTTGGGATGATCAAGGAGGGGAAAGAAGGGTAGAGACTGAGCAGTAGGAGAGGCCCCAGGACAGAGTTAAGATACAGGAGTTAAGTCACACGGTGTACTAGACATTAAGACAAGGAGCTCACACTGGATTTTAATGTGACAGGAAGCATGTGACAGGTTCAAGTTTAGCAAGAAAAGTGATCTGAATTTCATTTTTAAAGAAATACTCTGGCTATTGAGTGGAGAATCGTTTGGAAGAGGATGATAAACAATAGAATAATAGAAGTCTTCAAACTGTTCAAGGTAAACTGAAGAGTTCTGACATGGTCAAGTCGATGCTGAAATGCCTATTAGATCTCGAGGGGCGATGTCAACTGGGCAGTTGTTGTTAAGGGAGGTCCTGTTTAGACAGCTATCTGAGAAACAAACGTAGATGGTTTTTAGAACCACTGAGGCCAAAGAGAGAATAAGAAGTCAGCAAAGGAGACTGAAAAGTATGGGAGGGAGTGGAGAAAATCCACCCCCCACCCCCCCGCCAGAATGCAGCATCACAGAATGAAAGAAGTCACTCTTTCAATTAGGTGCAAAGAGGGAACTGTGCAGATTTCTTCTGGAGCTCAGTTATGGGCAAGACAAATGAGTGGTCACCGACTTTTACCATCTGAAGCAGCTGGGAACTCACATTAAAAGAGTTTCACTAGAATCATAGGATGGAATTCCAAGGGAAGTGAGGTGCAAGGAGAAAGTGGACTGAATAAATTAAAACATATTTTTATAGGAAAGTTGCACTGTAAAAGAAAAGAGAAAAATAAGGTAGTAGCTGGAGCAGGGTGCACAACTGAGGGTGAGGTTTATTCTCCAGATAGGGACACATAAATCATAAATAAAGTTAACCCTTAGATTATACTCAATGGAACAAAAAAAAATTCAGAGTCTTAGAGCTTCCACTTCTTCCATAAATATCATAATTTCCACCTATCAATAAATTTAGCAACATAAATCAGATCTCTGGGTAAGGAATTTCTTGACAGTAATTACCTACAGACAATATTTTTTTTTTTTTTTTTTTAAAGATTTTCATTTATTTATTTAACAGAGATAGAGAGCACAAGCAGGCAGAGCGGCAGACAGAGGGAGAGGGAGAAGCAGGCTCTCCGCCGAGCAAGGAGCCCGATGCGGGGCTCGATCCCAGGACCCTGGGATCATGACCCGAGCCGAAGGCAGCCGCCTAACCGACTGAGCCACCCAGGCGCCCCCCTACAGACAATATTTAATGTGACTCCTTTTTTTGGAGACACTACAAATATAACACACAATAGATACAAATTTTAACAAATTTGTAAATATCTATTTAAAATGTTGCCACATTTGATTTCTTTCCCAAATGCAGTTGAAATTGCATTTCAATTTCCTTTACTCTAGAAAAAATATTAATTT
Organism: Phoca vitulina; assembly: GCF_004348235.1. Classification (NCBI taxonomy): domain Eukaryota; kingdom Metazoa; phylum Chordata; class Mammalia; order Carnivora; family Phocidae; genus Phoca; species Phoca vitulina. The sequence goes on along the minus strand of NW_022589730.1, from coordinate 11,835,606 downwards.
GTGAATTGTTAATATTTCAAAACTACATTTCTGAAACTATCACTTGCACAATCTCCCAACTCACAGAAACCTGGAAAGACAATTCTAGATAGGTCATAACTAAAATTTTGGGGATGAAAAGCTTTTTTATGTTTTAAAAATCTCTCAAAAGGAAATCCCAAATTCTTATAAGAACCTGTTTGAACACAGCCAAATGTTTATTAATATATGTTCTTTAGTTTCTCAGTGCCTCCATCATAATCACATAATACAATTATTTTAAAAGTGACATGGTATAACTGGGTTGTCTTCTTTAAGGTTGACTAGTTTATACATATCTAAAATAACTTATTTTCCATAACCTTGCTTGCTCAATCAAAGCGTCACCTAGACACGCAAGGTCTTAACTGTTAGAAATCACTTTTGATCAGTGATTTCATGTTGTTCAACACATACCTTAGGAGAATTATATGTTGGACAAATAGATAGAGCATCCTCAATGTAATGTTCTGGAGTCTATCTAGTATCTTTGTTTATGCCAAGCACCTTTATCTACCAACTGAGCATAGTGCTCTCAGGGCTATTAATATTTGAACACAAACAACACTGAAGGAATGATGCTCTAATGAGAACATTTAAGCATTAGCCAGGAAACAAGGGAGTTACTGGAATAAGACAGCAGAGTTATCTCTGGTTTTGAAACATAGCTATTCATCTATAGAAAGTGAGTTCTAGAAATAGTTTTCTTGATGGGAAAGAATAAATGACATTTTATGGAAGTATCATTTATTCTCCTGATGTCACTATGTGTACCAACTATGACCATACTGTTACACTGTAACTTATAAGAAGTTTGATGACACTTGATGCCTTGAATAGGCACCCTAAAACATGCCAATTACTGGAAAGAGTATGGGAGGATATGGTTCTTATGAGGTCTTTTGAAAAAATTTGTTTTTTTTAAGGTAATATTGGTAGAGCAGATTGTTGATAGTCTTTCAACTACACAAGATTGGCAAAGAAAAAGCTCTTATTACTTTGAAAGTTGGTTTTTCATGATTCAGTCTGCCAAAGGGTCAGTTAAAAATTTAAATACAGTACCCAGATTACTCATGTTTTGCCAGCAGCCTACTTGTTATTACACCCATATTTGAGATGTCTCACTAGCTTCCAATTATCCAATTTGAAAGAACAGCATTCTGCTTTCAATTTTTAATGCCTAACTCCTGTGGATTTCAGCATGAGATCTGTTGGTAGCAAAGTGTCAGAATATACTGACTTTAAGAGGGCACTTACAGTTTTATAAGGCAATAAATGACATAAAGTTTCCGTATGTGGATATTTTACCACACGTTACATTATTAAAGGTATACCAGCTTGGTGTTCCATCTCAGAGCTCTATGGCAGTAAGAGAATGTTGTTTGTGGTTTTGCTTTTTTCCCTTGTGACACAATTTAAACTTCTAACCCTTGAGAAAAGTAATTTTAATGTTTCATCTTATGATTAAGAATGGATATTCTAAACCAGATTTTGAATGGCAGGTGAACTAAATGCTCTCCTTCAAGACAGCTTATGATCTCAGTTTACATTTTATATATCCAGTTGGTCTTTGCTGTTTTGGGGGATCTTAGAAAAGGGGCATTTTTATTGTATTCTGAAAGCTATTCCGGTGAAAACCAAAAAAGTAACTGTGAATACACAGCTGTAATTAAAGATCTGACTCTGTGTTTTTGGTTTTTTATTACATCTGGAACATTTAAAAAATATATGAACAAAGGCACATAATAAAATGTGTTATTTACATACATTTTTCATACATTTTGAACATAATGTCTGTTTTGTAAATTTGTAATAGGTTTGTTTCTGGCATTATGATAAACTCATTAATTAACATATTATTAATTCAATAAACAGATATCTAGTGGATATCTTTTGTCAGGCAAAAATATTAGTAGTCATGGGTGATGCCAAACAATGTGAGCATCTCTTCTCAGGAAATGGAAGAAAAAAAACCTATAAACATATACACTATAAACATATAAAAATTATAATAAAGGTCATGAATTTGCTATATAAGAGAAATACAAATAAAATTTCAAAAGAAGTTCCTTCTTATTGATGTTGGGGAGGAAGCATTTTTCTCTGCTGTTTATGATTCTCCTGACTAGTCTAAGAATTCAATTGACATGGGGCAGATTAACAGAAGAAAATCAAATTTAATTCTATATGCATAAAAAATGTGAGAGATTCTTCAGATAGGCAAAATGAGGTATATATGTCACTCTGGACTGAGGAGAAAGGGGTAGGGGTGTGGGGCTTCAAAGGGGAGGAAAATATTCCTAAGAAGAATGGAAAGAGTTTGTTACAAATGTTTGCTGGGCCATCTAGAGACAATGGGACATAGAGAGCGCTATGATGAAACAGGCCTTGCTACACTTCTTGTCAACTACACTTAGTTCATTGTACTATAGTTATCTATGGTGATAGTTCCCTTTTTGGAGCAGGTTCTATTTAAAGTCTTTTAGGCAGTTAGGGTGAATGTCAAAGGTTCTTCCGAAGCCGTCTACCTCTCAAAAACAACCGGCCCCAAACAATCCACATGCCAAAGAGACACACTGTGGGGTGGCAAAACCTGTTCCTTCACTAAGGATATTTGAAAATAAAGTCACAAGAACAAAGGCATGAAATGGGAGAACATGGGATACTACTATAGAGTAAAGGTAATCCATATGTAGCATTTTACTCTGTGCGGGAAAGGAAGTATCAAGAGATAAGCCTGAAAGGGCAGAGTGGGAAGGGTCCTGAAGGACTGTTTTGTGACACTAATAATAGAAAAATACTCTGTAAGCAACAGGAATCCATTAACTGGTCTTGAGCAGTATGATTTTAGCAGTGTTTAGGAATATTAATCCCCATTATGGGTAAAATGAATTTAAAGAGGATTATAATAGAAAGGGGTAAAAATCTGATACAAATAGTTTCATATGGTTTAATTTGGACAGAATGATGGTGTGAAAAGAGTTGAATGAAGACTGGTAAAGACTTGAGACAGAACATGGTCAAAAACTCTGCAGAATTTGAAATCTAAATGCCAGGGTACAATAAGGAAGAAAAAATAATTTTCCCAAATCATTGAGCATGATGACAGAATCAACAGAATGGGAAATTCAACAGGAGCAAAAGCAGATATAGAGGAATAATAAAAAATGATTTTGCATGGTATTCTTAAGGCCTTGGTAGCACATGAACATCCAAATAGTGGTGAATAACAGGCACTGTGAAAACCTGGCCTGAATTTTGGGAAAGATTTTGAGTGGGAATATATTAGTTTATGTGAAGAAGGCAAAGGTTGCAGTCACACGAATGGATGAAACTAATACAAGTAAGTGTACAGAAACTTAAAAGTAAATGAATGTATACAGGATATCCTCACTACCTTGCTAGAGCCCACCCTCGTGTGAAAGATAATCATGGCAGCCTCTTAAGGTGGCCTATAATCCACACCTCTGAGTATTCTTGCCCTTGTGTGATCTCCTCATCTTGAGTATGGGGGGACTTATATATAACTCAGCAGTATCATCCTCTTTTTTGGTGAAATATGCTTTTTTTTTTTTTTTTTTTTTTTTGTAGCTGTGGAAATAAATATAGCATTTGCTGTGGATTAATGTACCAATATCTACATGGAGAAATAAAATCGTTAGTAATTTGTCAGGAGATTTCATGGTTTTACCCACCTATTTCAACATGTTTTTAAATCAAATTAGAAAAACAAAAGGAATACAGATAAACCTGCATTTAGACTTGGACATAATTGAGAGACTTTTCTCTCTCTTAACCTCAGCTTCTAGCATTCACCATTCCTGCAAATCTCAACTCCACATAACTTTTTCTTCTGCCCCACTTATAATGCTTAAATTCAGGCCCATATTTATTACATGAGGAATTTCAGTAGTTTCAAATTAACATCCTTGCCTCCAATCTTGTCCCTCACATTATGATCTCTTCACTATTCGCAAAACTATCTTACTAAAATGCTGATCAGAAACAACGCCCACGGGTCAAAGGTTTTATCTGGTTTTTGTCATTACTGATTTCCTAGCACTTACCACGATGCATTATACTCAACAAATTGGGCTCAATGCATATGAATAACCTCTAAACCTTGGCCCTCATAGAGAAGTCTTTATGATCTGGTCAGTACCTCTCAGTATTCTATCTGATTTTATTTTATTTTTAATTTTTTTGAAGATTTTATTTATTTATTTATTTGAGAGAGAAAGTGAGGAAGAGAGAAAGAGAGAGAGTGCACAAGCGGGGGGAGGAGCAGAGGGAGAGGGACAGGCAGACTCACCACTGAGCAGGGAGCCCAAAGACCAGGACCAACTGCGGGGCTTGATCCTGGGACCCTGGGATCATAACCTGAACCAAAGGCAGATGCTTAACGGACTGAGCCACCCAGGCACCCCTCTATCTGATTTTAATGTCACTCACTTTGTCCCTCCACCTATCATCAAGCCACAGAACACACAGAAGACATAGAAGTCTTTGTAATTTCACCCTCACATCATCAGGTTCACACTTCCTCAGTTTTGTGCAGAAAACTCTATGCTTGCTTCTATATTGATTACCTAGAAACATAATACAAGCCTGTCTTTTAACATCAGGGGTTAAGTTTTTTTTCTAAACCCTTAGCTGGCCCATCCTCAGAAAGTAAAATTGAGCATTAGCTTCTATTATGCCATAGTCCACATTTCTTAAGATGTGCATTCATCTATGATAGTCCTAGCAAAATTTTACTGCATTTAGTTGTGTGCATACCTCTTTGCTTTTCATGCCAAAGCACCTTGGTTGCAGAAACCATGTTTTGTTAATTTGCACATCTGTAGAAAACTACAGATTTGGTCTGATTCTTATTTGTAAATTAAGGGTAACAATACCTACTTCAGAGAAAGTGGGTGCAGATAAAAATGAGAAAATTATTTTGAAATGGCCATTTAAACATGTTTATAGGTATTTGTAAAGAGGTTTGTAAGTATTTTATTTTGCAACAAAATGAAATCCCTAAGCAAACATGTGAGTATTATCATGATAAATTGAATGGTGTCAGAAGGAAGGCAGGATCTTGAAGTGGAGTGTGCCCGGGAGGGATGACTTGGGCGCGAGAGAGTCAGAATCACGGACAGGGAGAGGAGTATGCGACAGTCAGAAGTACAGATGAGGGACCGTACACACTGACTTGAGCGGGGAACACACTTGCAGTGTATATGGTAGCTCTCTCTGAATATCGAAATGATTCGGTAGAAGACATACTGAATGCAGTTGATGACAGTTTTGGATTACAGGATGGAAATTGTAGGAAGACCCATGTGAGCTCAATATAAGGAAGTATTTTCTAAAAATTAGATTTATCCACAAAAGGAATCGGTTTCTTCATATGGAAGTAACATTTAAAAGCACATGCTAAATGCACACATCTTTGCGATGCCAGAGTGTTATTCTATGAAACAGATTCTACTTGGCCAAATGAACTCTAAAATTCCTCTCAACTTTTATATTTTGTTATAGCATTTTCCTCTTTTTATCGCACTTTTCAGTATAATCTAAAAAAATAAACCAATTGTTTCCATTTTCTTACTAATATACAGTAATTGGAGATAGATACTTACCATGTCTTCTCCTCACCTATCATTGTATATGTGACAACCAGCATGACTAATTTTACTAGAGAAAAAAAAAAAATTGAGGCCATCCCAGTTTTAGAACATCCAGCTTTGAAGTTCCTTTAAGCATGGGTTGATTTTTTTCTCCTCTTTCAGAAGCAATGCCCATCAAAAGGAACCTTTTTTTTTTTGAAGCTTTTAAATGAATTTTGTAATTATTATTTTCATGAATGATTAATCTCTAGCATAAGAAAATTAAGAGGATGCAAATAAGCCTATGGAATTGACTAAAACAAAATGTTGCTTGGTGAAGCAGCAGATGTTGACTATTTCACAGTATCCCTGATCCTGGTTGTGGGGTTGTGCCAGGTCTGTGATGACAACTGAAGCACATATTTTTCAAGCCCCATTGAGACATTTGATCAATGTTCAAGTGGCAGATGAGCCTCATTATTACAGTGTCCAGCAGGTGTAGGCATTCAGGAGGGGGCTGTCATTAAAGTATTTTGTATGTATCTGCTAATTATATTCCTCAGTTCCAAACAGCAGCCCTGACATCCTTGTCGCATTTGTCATCCATGCAGCAGGTAGCAGGGGTACAATGAAAAATAAAATACTGTCTTCACGGTCATGTGGAGTTGTGCTAATTCTGGGTAAGGGATGATAAGAAAATCTATCCTTTTCTTCCAAAATGCCATTAAAGAAAAGCAAGGTAAGTCAGACAGGAAGGTCCCATGAAAGCCGTGTGTGTGTGTGTGTGTGTGTGTGCTTATATATATATATATATATATATATATATATATATATGCTTTATTCATTGTTTAAATTGGTAATAACAGTTTTCCTTGTATTATGTTATTAGTTTACAAAACGTGTACATATGCTATTTTATTTAATACTTAAAAAGGACAGTACATTTAATTCCATGAATTTGGAACTAAGATAGTTTAAATGATGTGTCCAGACACCGAGCCACAAAGGGTAGACCCAGAATTTCACTTGCAGCTTTTATTTCTAAATTTCCAGCCACTTTCTGCCTACCCACATTGCATCTTGTTCGGGCTTGTTACCCAAACTTTAAATTGAAATAAATGAATAGAAAACATTAAAGAAGAAATAGAGCAATATAAAGCTTTGTGAGATGTAATTGGATTTGCCCTGTGCACATCATCAATAGTCAATTTGTTTTATTAGTTCTGAAATGTGCTCTGCAGTCAGTTTTATGAACCACTCTGTTGGCTTTTAGATATAACAACAGAGTCAAATGTCCAAACAGCTATCAGCAACATAACTTCAAATTTTAGATCATTTCCCCTTCAACACTTTCTTCTGACCTGTCTCAGCTAGTTATATTACAGAATTAAAAAGAAATGAAAAAATGCACTTTGGAAAATTCTTAAACTATAAAACAGCTAGATTGTAATATTTCCTGAAATTCTGACTTCCAAGAAATTACTTACTTTGCAAAATAAGATTCTGATCGAAATATTTACAAAAATCACTGTGTTTAAAAAAATAACTAGGATTTTAAACACCAACATTTCACATAATAAAAGAGTGATTTTGATATCCTCAAGTTTTAGATATTTTTGTAAACTTAGTTGTAGAAATTAAAAATATATATATTTTTACCCACCATATTAGAATCTAAATTAGACCACAATTCTATACCCATAACACCCACTTTAGTTACTTTCTCTGTGTTAAACTTGCTTAAGTTATAACTTTTTAAATTCAATTAAGGAATAAACTGACCATATGATAACTATTGTCTTTTATATTTTTATTATTTTATTCTTTTAACCGTATTGTTAAAGGGCAATGGGTTTGGGAAATTAGCCCATTATCCTCCAAGGAAAGCAAATGTTGACTCTTTCACTCTTGTCCTTTTCCAGTCCTTCTTCCCAACGGTAACCAGAGTGATTTTCCTAAAGTGCAGATCTGTTCATTTAGTCACCAGCTCATAATCCTTCAATAGCTACTTATTGAAGATGATATAAATTCCAATGTCTTAGCCCAACATATAAGGCTGTTTACTGTCTGACCTACTCCTGTTGTTTCAAATACAGCTCCTGCCATTTACCTTGATGTAGATTTGGCCCTTCCTGGCTGGCTCAGTCTCAAGAGCATGTGACTCTTGATCTTCAGGTCCTTGAGTTCAAGCCGCACGTTAGGTGTAGAGATTACTAGATTACTACTCCTTAGTGGTTCATCCTCAATTCCCATACTCCTTTTTTCCCCATAGTACTAGAATTATAGAATTATTAGGTGGAGCATGGTTGCCTTCAAAATACATTTCCCAACCTCCTTTGAGGTTAAGCATAGCTCTGTGGTTAGATTCTAGACAACGGTATGTCTGATGCCATGTGGCATCCTTTTGAAACTCTCCTGAAGTGACAGTTGGCATGCATCCTCCATCCCTCTACTTCATCATTGTTTCCCTACTGCTTTCTAGAACGGAGTAACTGAGGGTAACACCAGGATGAGACATCAGACTGTTAATAGAGAGGTACCAAGGTCATCAGGAATTTGTGGTGCAGAACCCAGAGCAGCCCTGAATCACCAACTTCCAAAAATCAATTTAATAGAGAGAAAAATGTCCTTCTATCTTGTTTAAATTGCTGTAATATTTAGGTCACTTGCTGTAGAACCTAATTCCAACCATATATCGTTTTTCAAGATCAAGCTCAATTTTAACACTATGAGAACTAATAATATTAGATTGAGCTACATACAATTGCAATTTCTGTAGGTCAAAAGCATCAAATATCTTCAATTTCATATGGTCCAATTTAATACTGCTAATAGCAGTATTTTTTACTGTATCTTGTATAATCTTATAACACATCTTTCTCAGTTATACCATATCATATTTAGTATTGTAATTATTTCTTTACATTCCTATCTCTGAAACAATCGTGAATGCTTTAAGAGAAAACACCAGACTTAGTCTCAAATTCTCAAACTACAGCATAATTTCTATTTCTTAGTAGACATAAGTACTTTTTAATGGAAGGAATCAATTAAATATAGTATTTCTATGTTGCCCTTATATAACTTTTTAAATTGTTAGCCTTTTGATATCAATTTCTATATATTTTCGCAGCTTCTTGAATTTCCAAATATGCCATTTACTGATTATTTCCTCACTCGAGAGTCTGTGATTTGGGAAAAGATGAGTGGTGTTTCATTGTGGTTCATTGTGCTAAGTACTTAAAGACTTTCAAATAAAATCTGAGAGTCCATTCCTTCTCAACCAGTAGATCAAGGGTCTTTGTTTCCATAAACCTTAAGTTTTTGGCAAGTTAATTTATTTGCCAGTAAAGTCAGGAGTAAGGGAGATAAGTGATCCAGACTTTTCATACGAGAGAAACTAATCCATTACACATAATTGACGCTGCCTAAGGCATCAGAGCTTAAATCTCTCCTGAAGCCACGGTGAGAAAGGCTGTCTTCGACTATTGAGAAACAGCTAAATGTAATTGTTAAATTATAATTATTTTCATGGCTGTTGGTAAGGCTTTAATTTTTATATAAATTATGGTTTACTTCTCTTTGAAGAACAATATTCCATGTTCCACCTTTTACCTGCATCCAGCCAGACTATATGAGATCTAGAAAGGTATATCTACAGTTTTATAAGTGTTGAAACAAGAATTTAGTAGCACCAACCTTAGCATATGTAGCTGCAGAGAAATACAAATACGAATTGCTGATGAACACATTGCCATCTTATGATGCCCACTGCATAATTCAACATTAAGCTGCAAGTGGCAATTGGCTTTTGGATGTCTCCTTTTCAAGTAGTATGTTACATTTTCAAGAAGATATATGTGAGCCTTTTCTGCTGACCCTTTCCACTGTACATCAGGTAACTGCCTTAGTTTATATAAAAATAGATACATGTATTGATTTGGACAACGTGCAGAAAGATCCTCTGAAGGGCTGTTTTTAATAACCATCCTATCCATTCTGTGTAACTCCTTTGCTCTTTTGGCTGATTGGCAACATGTGGAAATACTCCAGTGTTAAACAGAACCTTTAGCTGATATGAAAGTCTTCCACTGAACCACCCATAATCAAATCCACCAGGACAGAGAGAGAGAGATCTTTTCCTACAAGTTAATTGTTGCTTTGTATGTTTCAAATTCCTGCAACAGTCATCATTCTTGTCCTCTCTTAACATTGTAGGTAGTGAATATTTCTTGATCCTCTCTCATCCAATACATAGCTCTAATCTGTTGGATAAAATGCACAAAATACACTTTTTAGAAGTTTCAAAAAAAAGGCATTTTAAAACTTGGTAAAAATGTATCGCTTGTGCAAATTTTGCATAAGCTTAGGCCCTGAAAAAAATCAGAGGACACTGATCTAAATGACAATTAATATCTTTTTTTTTTTTTTTAAAGATTTTATTTATTTATTTGACAGAGAGAAACAGAGCGAGAGAGGGAACACAAGCAGGGTAAGTGGGAGAGGGAGAAGCAGGCTTCCTGCCGAGCAGGGAGCCCGATGCGGGGCTCGATTCCAGGACCCTGGGATCATGACCTGAGCCGAAGGCAGACGCTTAACGACTGAGCCACCCAGGGGCCCCGACAATTAATATCTTAAATTCCTATTTTTCAACTCATTTCATTTGGTTCCACAGTAGCTCTTTCTGTGTATAAGATCTGAAGTGATTTTCTTCATGGGCTTTGGTTCTTTTAAGTGTGTCTCCAAAACTCACAACTAGTAATTCTTTCTTTCTCAACTGGTTCTTAAATTTACAGTCTTTTGTTTGCTTGTTTGTTTGTTTTAACCAAACTGTAGTTGTTTGAGTCACTGGTACAAGAACCAATCAGAAGACTTCGATTCGACTACAGTGAAGGGATGCCTTTGCTGACAACGTGAGACCAGAATGCTGGGTGTTGTTCACTGGTTGCTATGAAAAACAAACAAATAAAACAAACAAACATACCAAACAAACAAAAAAATAAAAAAAAACCTCCCCTAAATATTCCAGGTTAAAAAAAATCAACAACTTTTTTGTGTGTTTCTTTTTTTCCTGACTTTAGTTCATTGTGATAAGAAAATATTATTTGTATTATTTCATTTTAAAAAGTATCAGAGTTTCCTTTGTGGTCTAATTTATGGTAATTTTTATGAATGTTTTTAATGCTTAAAAAAACATGTTCAGAAATTGCTACAAATCTATAATAAGCCTATTTTATTCATTATATAATTTAAATCCATATCCATTCTGTTTTTTAAATCTTGAGTGGAGAGTAGAGAATTGAAATATTCAGTTTTGGGGGTGTTTTATTTATTTCTCCTTTCATCAACTTTTTTGTCCTATAAAAGTGGTTGCTGTGCTGTTGTATACATACATATTTATAATTCATGGTTTGTTTGTTTTTTTTAAGATTTATACCCTTTAGCATTACAGGAAGGTTCTTCACCCTCTTTGGTCTGAATTCTGGCCAGTTCTTTTCCTTGGATTTGCCTAACATATCTTTGTCTATTATTTTTTAAAGAAATGTTGTGATCCCTCTCTTTGTCCTTAGGCATGCTCCTTGTGTTCGTCCATATCCCATTTGTATGAAAATCTGATTTTTCTCTCTTAACAAATTAGTTAATCCTACTTATTTCACTGATATGATTAGAGATTGCTTCACCAATATTTTGTTAGACATATAAATATGTATGTGTATATAAATATCCATGTGTACTTCATTTGTGTGTGTGCCCAAAGATTGGCAACCTCACTGAGTGAAAGGAATGGAGACTTAAGTGGAATTTGGAGACAAAGTGCTAGAGGGAAGATAACCATAGGAAAAGTGCTCCCCAATTCTCCATGGACACTCATCCTTGGATTCTTGGCCTACTGCTGTCACAAACAGACTCAAAGCAGGATTCTGAGAGCTCCAGTCAAGAATGGTTTCTAAGAATCTGAAAGCTCAAATGATATTTCAGAGTCTGCACAGTGTTGAAGAAATAACAGCCAGGATTTTTCTACATTTGATGAAAGACATCATCCTACAGAAACAAGAAATTCAGTAGGACATGTAAAGAAAATGATCTCCAAGTTTTATTTACTTGTTTTTTGGGGTTTTGTGTTTGTTTTTGGTCTTGGTTTTTTACTTACAATATTATTTTTATGATCATGATAACATACACCAATCTTTCCTTTTTCTGTGGCTCATGTTTGGTTTTTGAATGTGTCCTCTCTTTTTCAATTTTCTGAAAGAATTTATATGTGATTGAAACTCTATTTCTTACTTTGTTCTTCCTTTCCCTTTATTTCCATATTAATATCATCTCTTTTTACTGTGTTATATGTATTTTCTTTTTGTTTACACATTCTCAGTTTAAAATGTAGACTTACTTTCTAGTTTGGAATTTTACAGCTTTCATTTCTAGAAGTCTTATTTTGCTCTTAAATCCAATTGATCAAATTTTTCATAATTACACTGGCTACTAATATTACTTTTAACCTATTAAATTCACAATTATTCATGATCTTTGATAAATCCATCTTATGCCTTTGTAGGTCTAATTAATTGTTTGTTATTTCATTATTGAGAGTCCACTCAGAGAAACAGAACCACTAGAAATTGTATAAGAATGAATAAGAGGTTCATAATAACAATTTGGCATTCTTAAATTGCAGTAACTGGTAAAGTACACTGAGTTCAGCTATTTGTTCTGATTCTGGAGCCTGATGTCACAGAATAGGTGGCTAAGAGGAAAAAAAAGATGAACCCAAGTGAGGAAGAGCAGAGAAAACTGGAATCCTCACTGACCTATCCCCAATTCCTAATATGTATCCTTAGTGTTTTGAATGGCCCATAGCACAAGGAAATGGCACTGTTTCCTTAGAAACTCATTGGTACCTTGCAGGGATTTTAGAGAGAGAGTGGGTGGGGAAGAGAGAGAGAGAGATTGAGAGAGAGGTAAAAAACAAACAAAACCCCAGAAACTAAAAGAAGAGACACCATGGGAGCAGGGGCTGTGGGATGGGTTGCTGCCCATGCCAACAGAAGTTAGCCTGAAGATAACCAAACATGAGTAAGACTATGTAACTGACCTTTTGGGAGTAGGCATCCACTGCTCCACTTTCAAATCTCATGCTAAGCTCTTCTGTGTCCACCACTAACCAAAAGCATAGAGAAGGAAATCATGGGCCTTATTTCTTCTTATCTAAGTTGGCATGTTACAAAGCCATCAGAGTTGTGTATACTGACTCTCATTCATGGAGGCTTGTTTACTAGTGCTTTGTGTTTTTTGTTCATGGACCATTGGTTCTCTGTGCTTTGTCTTTGAGGCTTCTTTAAGGCTTGGATTGGTTTGCATATTAGCATTTGTTTGGACCACAGAGGTAATGATAATTCAGGATTTGAATGTTTGGAATTTGAATCATAGATTTTTTCCCCTTTTTCTTCATTTTATCAAGAGTCAAGGCTAAGACAAATATTTGCCCATATCTCATTTTCTTATTCCTACCTACCCACTGAGGGTGCTGTTCCTTAGGGATCTTAGCTTAATATACACCATCTTCTTTGACCTCTCAATCTGCACAAGCTACCGACATTCCTTCTAAACTCAGCTTGAAAGTGCATTAAAGTACATGCTCTAATATATCAAGGATTAGCAGATATCCCCATCCTGAAACAGTGCTTTATTATTCTTCTGGATTAGAGCCGCAAAACCTCTTAGTTTCCCAACAGTTTATCAATGAATGATTTTAGGTAATGCAAGATTAGCAACATCGGCAAGTCGTTTCCACCCAAACGTTAGAACAGAGGGATAGGAAGGATGGTATTACTGATGCCCAGGGGACACATCTGTCCAGGAAGCATTAGAGACACTAAGATACCAACTGTTGTCAGTGATACTGCCCAAAGCAGAAAGGTACAGAGAGAATATCTGAATTCTTCTTTTCTCCAATTTTCTAATGGTGCCACTCATTGACCTAACCCAGCCAGAACCTAGCAGGCCTGGCAGTGTGGGACTGGACCCTGAGCTGTTCCACCTCCTGCCTTATAGAGCAGAGCACAGAAAGGTTAAGGAATGGATCTGAGGACAAACAAGCCCAACAGCCTGCCCAGAGCCTTAATATTATTTTATCTTGATTTCAAAAAGTACAAGGAATCCAACTATATTTGGAACCAAATCTGTGAATCAGTAAATTTTACATTTATAACTTTGAAATTTGGTGTGATTATATTCATTTTACAGATGAGGTAAAAAACTGAGGTTCAAAAAGGTTAAATATCTTGTCTGAGTTCATATAGCTAATTAATAATAATGCCTGGAATAAAGTTTCTTTAACCTTTCAACTGCACTGTCTTTGTTTCTTCCTTTTTCTTTTGGTTAATTTCAGATGACTGGTATTTAGCCCCCTTGCCACAGAATCTCATTCAAGGTAAACAGGGAGATAAGTTGCACGTGAAACTCCAGTAATAAGTATTAGGAGGATCGCATGTACTTTTCCCAGCTTTATTCTTGAGATACTCTCTGGGGAGATTATGAGATCCTAAAGAGAAGTAATGTTTGTTGTACAGGTATTTGCATCTACAAACGCCTTTGATCCTGACTACACATGCAAATATCCAAAAGAAGTGAGCAGTGGTTCCTCCTAGTAATTGGGATCCTCCAGGGATTTAATTAAAGCAGAATCCAAGTTCATCTGCCTGCCACGTTCTCCAGAGGCTGGTATCTATGCTGAATTGCATAGCAAATCTGCCAGCTATTCCCAGGAAACACTTGGCTATGGAGACTCGTATTCTATTCAGTGATGTATGTAAAGGATGGGAAAAACAGGAGGCTCAGTTTCAATTGTTATCATGGCTTCCCTGTCTAGGTAAGAGAGCTAGATAGGCTGCCACTCCCTCATTCGCAGACACTGCATACTATTGACTTCATGCCATGATTGTTCTCCTGAACGCAACATCCTTTATAGTATGTAATCATTCACTCGATTGGTCCGATCCAGTCTCATTTGTTTTTTTTTTTTTTGATCCAGTCTCATTTGTAAGAAATGTGATTAGATCATCTCAAGGGTTCCTTTCCACTTTGAAAGCCTGTGATGCTAGACTAACATGTGCTTCAACTTAGACTTCAATCTATAAATAATAGTGTATAACTACCGTTACTACTGAGACTACTGCTACTAGAAATAATAATGATGTAACTTCCTCTTTAAATACTGATTTTCAGCCTATCCATTGCTTTCATCAATATCATCTAATTTTATTGATCCAATAATACTGTAGCTTGGCAAGGCTAAGAAACAGAGTTGATGAGTCTAAGGCCAAAGAGAGGGAACAGGTGAAATGCTGTTGAACCCTAATTTCGTGAACTGATAGAGACATCTCTATAATATCAATTCAAGGGAAAATTCTTGACCACTAGAATGAAGGAAAGAACATTTAATTAGTCTAATACAGAGATTTTTGTTTAACAAAATTGTTAACAATAACATTGTTATTGGTTTTCCTAGGTAAGTTCATGTTTGAGACTCACAGGTCACAGGGTCTTTATGTTTCAACTCTTTGCTCTCTCTGGAATGTCCTGATTCTACCCTAGGTTTTCTTGGCTGGCTCTTTTAGTGCCTACCCCAGCTTTAAACCATCTCTTCATACTGCTTATTATAACCTGGTGATTTGATATCTATCAACCTTCTATCTTAATTATTACCATACTCCTCTGCAATGTAAACTCAATAAAAGCAACGATTTATTTCTGTAGTCATAGCTATATGCCCAGAGCATAAAAGAGTGCCAGCAGTATAGCAAAAACCTGATATTTTTTATTTATTTACTAAGCTATTGAATCTATAATAGGAGAAATATCACTGAAACATTTTATATTATCTTTATTTTAAAATGGGACTTCATCTGCTACAACTAATTAAACTTCCTAAAATAAATATGTCATTATCAAATATAGAAGTGAAATATTTCTTATTATCTGGAGTCACATGACTCTTTTGTTGGAAAGCCTAAAATCAAATCAAATGGGCTTTCCTAAAAATTAGTAGATTTAACAACACCCACAAAATTCTGAGAAATAAGCGAGTCACAAAAAGGCATTTACTGTATAATTCCAGTTATATGACTTATCTAAAGTAATCAAAATCTTAGAAGTATAAAGCAGAATGTGGTTATCAGGGGCTGGGAGGAGGTAGGAAAAAAGAAATTTTTGTTTAATGAGTATAAAATCTCAGTTTTGCAAGATGAAAATGATCTGGAGATCTGTTTCACAACAATGTGAATATACGTAACACTACTGAACTGCGCACTTCACAAATTTACCCAATACTGTTATTTGCCTTATTTAGAATCATTTCATTACTTAAATCCATTATAGCTTTTGAGGACATATTAAAATGCAAACGCACTTAAATTATGAGCGAAGGTGGAGATGAAAGTGTATCATCAGGTTAGAAATGTACTTTTGTGGCCCAAGAGACCAGCGGTTACAAATGAATTCGAACATGGCTCCAACTATGTCACATGAGACCGTGATTCAGTACAAGCTTTGTTAAATGATTTTCCCTTACAAAGCTGGAGTGTCAAAATCACCGACAAACTTAAAACATCTTTAATAGTCCTCCATTACCTTCAGGATAAAGTTCATTCTTGGTTTGCCTATAAATCTGGGCCCTCCACAGTCTCCTTCAGAATTCCCAACCTCTTTGTCTGCCATTAGCACGCCCACTCTTCCCAGACACATCTGGTGACACCACCTACATTCATGCCCTGCCAAGTTCTCAGTTCAAAAGCCTTCTTTCCTTGCTCTCTGCTATTGCAAGAGTGTCTTTCAGTCCATTCTCCCATCTGTTTAAACCCTACTAAAAAGGAACTTCCTCAAATCATTTCTTTGTGAAACCCTTCCTTATGTATTCCTCCCTATTCAGACATAACTCTACAGAAAAGTTAGTTTCTCTACTAGGCCCCCAAAGATCTAGCAAACTGTGGATGGGAATAAGGGTAAGAGAGTATTTGGCCTGGCCAGTGACTCAGGACCCCAAACACTAATGGTTTCCTTCACTAGTAGCCGCTCTCCAAGAGATTCTCATGATAAATTATTTCAAAAGCAGGCACCAAATTCCTCAGGGAGAAGAAGTCAACTTCAAGTGTGAACCTATCTCAATACTCATGGAATAGGAGTTGAGTTTAGGAGAGCCACAGCAGGGATAACCTTGAAGTTATCTGTATTGCTAAAATATAAACATCTCTTCCATCTCTACGTCATGTCCAACCTACCAGTCATCTATGATACTGCAAGTGTTTCGGGTGAGCATGTTCGTATGAATATATATGTTCATGAACGTACATACTTATTTTGAGAAATTAAGGGAGTTTTGACCTTCATATTTGCCTCCTATGGTATGAAACAGAAACAACACACAAATAGGAGTCCTGATCTATAATTGACCTGCAGAACAGAAGCACCCCAACACAGGAATCTTTGGGCATATTATAAAAGAATATGGGATTTTCAAAAAGCATAAAATAGCCACACCAACTCATTGTCTTTTAGTCTTATATTCTTGGAAGATCGACATCTGATACTAAAGTAAAATTTTGTAATGGTATTGAGTATTTTTAATTTGTGTTCTTTTTATAAAAAGAAATTAGCCATTCCACTGATGTGTACCTAATGGTGGTTTTGATTTACATTTATATGATAATTAATGATATCAGTCCATTTTTCATATGCTTATTGGTTATTCTCATGCCTCCTTTGGTGAAGTGTTTTTTCAAAAACTTTGTTCATTTTTTAACGCATCGTGTATTAACTTATTGGATTTTTAAATGTTCCTATATTAATATAACAATTTTTATTAGATATGAATTTGCCAATATTATATTCTAGGCTGTAGTTTGTCTTTTGCTTTTCTTAAGTGTCTTCAAAGAGGCAGAAGTATTTGATTTTGATGAAATGCGATACAGCATTTTTTTTTATGATTTATGCATTTTGTACCCTAAGAAATTCTTGCCTAGCCAAAGGTCACTGTATTAGTTTTCTATTGTTGAATAACATTGCCACAAACTTAGCAGCTTAGAACAACAACATTTATTAGTTAGGTAAGTTAGGTAAGTTAGAAGCACATTATGTCCTGGTTCTCAGCTCAGGATCTCACAAGACAAAAATCAAGGTGGGTGCCTTGGTGGCTCAGTCGGTTGAGCATCTGCCTTCAGCTCAGGTCATGATCTCGGGATCCTGGGATCGAGCCCCTCATGGGGCTCTCTGATTAGCGGGAAGTCTACTCCTCCCTCTCTCTCTCTCAAATCAATAAATAAAATCTTTTAAAAAATCAAGGTATTAGTGAGGCTGTTTTCTCATCTGGAGCTGGTGGTCTTCTTCTAGGCTCCCATGTTTGTGCAGAATTCAATTCTTTGCGGTTATAGGACTGAGTACCCCATTTCCTCACTAGCTGTCAGCTGGTGACCACTCTCAGTTTCTAGATGCTGCCCGAATTATCTGCTGCTGACCCTCTCTATTTCCAAAGTCAGCTTCAGGGAATCCTCTTCGCATCAAATCTCTTCCATGCTTTAAGTCTGTTTATCCAGGAAGAAGCCAGGCGCTTTTAAGGGCTCGTTTTGTTATTTCAAATCCACCCAGGATAATTTTCATATTTTAAGGTCAATAAGATCCAAGATATTTGTTATAAGTTCATAATCTCTTCCCAGCAACTCTTAGAATAGTGTTTAATCAATTTAGAAGGCGCATATATATGGGGCTTTATATCTTGTGGAATCATTTTAGAGTCTGCCTATCTCATTCCCAAAGATTTCACCTATGTTTTTCTAATTTTTATAACTCTTTTAGCTATAAAATTAGCACTACAATCTATTTTGAGATAATTATTGTAAAACTCCACATTAAAGGATTATGTTCATTTTCTTTTAATTGGATATGGATATGCAGTTGTCCCAATGTCATTTGTTGAAAACACTACCCTTTTCCCATTGAATTAATTTTGCAGATTAAAAAAATGAATTGATCATAAATGTGTAGGTCTATTTCTAGACCCTATGCCTTTCTATTTATCTATGTGTCTCTTGGTACTTTAATATTTCACTGTCTTACATATAGTAATTTTGTGTTAAATCTTGAAATCACATAGTTCCTTTATTTTTCTTTATAGAAGTGTTCTGGAACGTCTAGGTATTTTATATGTCCATAAAAATTTTTTAATCATTTTGTTATATTTTATAAAACATGCTGAAATTTAATTGGAATTCTATTGGAACCCTGTGTCTATTTGGAGGAATATGGTACTTTCAGAATATCGAGTCTTACAATCCATGAATATGGTATATATCTCTCCATTTGTTTAATTCCTCTTAGCAAACATATTTTTTTAGTTGTCATTGGGCAACTTTTCTGTGTTTTTTTTATATTTATGCCTAAGTATTTTCAATTAGTTGATGTTTTAGTAAATGCATTGCTCTATAATTCAAATTTTCTATCGTTTGCTGTTAGTATGTAGAAATATATTTGATTTTGTATGTTGTCAAATTTCCTTAACTTACTTAATAGTTACAGTAGCATTTTTATGAATGCCTCAGGCTTGTTTACATAGGCTATCATGTTTGCAAATACAGCTTTATATTTCCTTTCCAATATATATAACTTTTTTGTTGTTGTTTTTTCTGTATCCTGTTTCCTGGACTAGGACTTCCAGCAGCATGTAGAGTAGAAATGATGAGTAAGAAAGAAAATTCTTTCTCTGTTTCTTATCTTAGGAAGAAAGCTTTATTCCTTCATCAGTTAGCATGATGCTAGCTCTAGGATTTTAAAAGATGGTTTTCTATTAGGTTGTTTTTTTTTTATTATTTAAAGATTTTATTCATTTATTTGAGAGAGAGAGAGCGTGAGAGAGAGAAAGCACGAGAAAGGGAGGGTCAGAGGGAGAAGCGGACTCTCCGCTGAGCGGGGAGCCTGATGCGGGACTCGATCCTGGGACTCCAGGATCATGACCTGAACTGAAGGCAGTCGCTTAACCGACTGAGCCACCCAGGCACCCGGTTTTCTATTAGGTTAAAGAAATTCCCTTCTCTTTTTTCGGTTTTTAATTTTTCTAGTTTTTTTTTTTTTTCTTTTTCAACTAACGGAGGTTGAATTTTTTTCTAATTTTTTTTTTCTGGCTATATTGAAGAGATCATAAAGTTTTCCTTTCTATTCCTTCCTATAGTGAATTGCACTGATTAATTTTCACATATCAAACCAACCTTAAATGCTCTAATAAACTCTTCTTGCTCAGGATATAACTGTATGATGTAATCATGCTCATCATGTGATATATTTACATGCATACACACACCTATATACACAATGTACACACACATATTCACACATACATGGCTTTACTTTGCTAATATTCTCCTAAGAATATTTGGATAGTTTCATGATGAAAAAATGTAGTTTTCTCTTTTTTGTAATAGCTTCGTCATGTTTTGATATCAGAGTAACTCTGCGAAATGAATTGGGAAATGTTTTCTCCTCAATTTTCTAGATAACTATTGTAGAATTGGCATTATTTGTCTTTAGATGTTTTATTGATTTCACCATTGAAACCATTTGAGCCTGGAGCTTTCTTTGTGGAAGAAATTAAACTACAAGTTCAATATATTTAGAAGGTACAAAATTACTCAGTTTATTTCTTCATGACTGACATTTGGAGATCTTAACTTACAAATTTGTTTTTCCCCAAATTATCAAATTTATGGGCATAAAATTGTTAATACATACTTATTTTCCATTTACTGCATGATCTAAATTAAAGTTCCATTGTTCATGTAAGCTATGTTTAATTTGTATCTCTTCTCATTTTCTTACAATTCATCTAGGTAAAAGGCTACCAAAGTTATTCATATTGTCAAACCACCTTCGGTTTCATTTGTGCCCCTTATTATTTTCATATTTTCTAAGTTAATGAATTTAGTGGCATAAAACAATGTATATTTATTATATCACCGTTTCTGTGGTTCAGGACCTTTTTCTTCATTCTTCGACACTAACTATTATTTTCTTATTCATGTATGGCATGCCATATATTGAATAATTTTTTGAAATTAATTCATGTTTTTACTGTTTTTGGAGGTGTAATTGGCATATGTTAAATTGCATATACTTCAAGGTTTAAATTTGATATATTTGGATATATGTGTGCACCTTTAAAAACAGCCTCAAATTAAAATAAATCTTCCACCACCACCTCATCTCCAGACAACAAGGGATCCATTTTCTGTCACTCTAGATTAGTTTTCATCCTCTATAGTTTATATAAATGGAGTACAACTACGTGCACTTCTGGTCATCTGGCTTCTTTCATTTAGCATAATTATCTTGAGATTCATCCCATGTTGCTGTTTGTATCACTAGCTCATTCTTTTTTATTCCTGAACTGTATTCCATTTATAGATATGCCAAGTTTTATTTATCCATTGGATACCTTATGGACATTTGGATTGTTTTCACTTTTTGGTTGTTGTGAATAATGTTCCTGCAAATATCCACATGTAAGTCTTTGTGTGGACATGTGTTTTGTATTTCTCCTGGGTGAATTCGTAGAAGTGGAATTGTTGGGGCGGGTTACAGGGTAAATTTATGTTAAACATTTTAAGAAACTCTAAATCTGTTTTGCACAATGGCTGCACCATCTTCCATTCCCAGCAGCAATTATGAATGCTCAGATAATTTTAAGTGTTCCCGAGGATGTGGCAAAGCTGTCACACTGCCACATTGCTGGGTTCAGGGCTATCGGTAGAGCTTAGCTGAATCCTCCGTCCAGGAGACACACACTGCAATCAAGATGGCAGGCAGGCTGTATTCTCAGCTGTAGTTCAGCATCCTTCCCCGCACGTATTCAGGCTGTTGGAAGAATTCATTTCCTTGTGATTGCAGGACTTGGATTCTCAGCAACTGGAAGATACCCTTCTCCCGAGCCAGTTCACAACACGGCTGCTGGCCTTTTCAAGGTAAGCCAGAGAGAGTCTGCAAATTCTAGACCCTCTTTTCCAGGGTTCACCTGATTCAGTCAGGCTTACCAGGATGATCTTTTTCATTGCATTAAAACTAACTAATCAGGTATCTTAATTATATCCACAAAATCTTCACCTTTGCTACAGAAAATAGCATAATCCCAATCATGATATCTCACCTTGGTTCAGTCCACACTTGAGGGGCGGGTATTATACAATGGCGTGAATCATTGGGGGCCATTTTAGTATTCTAACTACCACACCCTCCTTCTACTAACTTTGGACCTATTTTGCGTTTTATTATTAACTTCTTGAAGTTTAAGAGTGCCTGGGTGGCTCAGTCAGTTAAGCGTCTGCCTTCAGCTCAGGTCATGATCCTGGGGGTCCAGGATCAAGCCCCAGGTCAGGCTCCCTGCTCAGCAGAGAGTCTGCTTCTTCCTCTGCCCCTCCCCCTGCTTCTCTCTCACCCGCTTACTCTCTCTCTCTCTCTCTCAAATAAATAAAATCTTAAAAAAAAAACCCAACAACTTCTTGAAGTTTAAGCTTACACTATTCATTAAGAATGTCCTTCCCCTCCAATATAGGCATTTAAAGCTATAGGCCTCTGAACACTACTTTAGCTGAAGTTTACATATTTTGATATAGTAATGTTTTCATTTTCATCCAGTGCAAATTATTTGCTAATTTTTCTTATGGGTTATTTCTTGAATTTTGGGTTTAGAAACATCTTTCTTAATATTACAATATTTGAGGAAATCCAAAATATTGTTATTAATTTATATGTTTATGCTCTTGTCTCAATGGCACCATTTGTAGTATATTAACTATTTTTAATTTATTGAGAATTGCTTTTTGGCCC
This sequence comes from Phoca vitulina, assembly GCF_004348235.1. Classification (NCBI taxonomy): domain Eukaryota; kingdom Metazoa; phylum Chordata; class Mammalia; order Carnivora; family Phocidae; genus Phoca; species Phoca vitulina. The sequence goes on along the minus strand of NW_022589730.1, from coordinate 11,813,131 downwards.
ACAATATGCTCAACGTTGGTGAATATTCTGTGTGCACTTGAAAATAATGTCTATTCTGCTATGGTTGTGTGGACTGTTCTAAAATTTTTAATCAGGGCCAGTTGTTTGAGAATATTACTGAAATCTTTTTATATTATTACTCATTTTTGTCTCTCAGATCTCTCATCTTATCTTTCTGATAAAAACCTGGTAGAGCCACATGGAAAAGAGTGGCAAGCAGGGACAGACCACCCCCCCCGTCGTCAGAGGCTCTCAGGGATCATAAACTTTTATGCTTGCCCGCATTTGTCCTTTAAGAATTCATTAAAATTTCATTTGATTTTTTCTAACCGGGTCTTATGGTTGCCAACTCTCCCACCAATGCTCTGCCAAAGGTGAAACAGTTTCATGTGACCCGTGAAAAAAAAAAGGGGGGAGCTTTTATCACCTTTAGAAACCAGTTCACCTTGTGAACTTCACTCGGACAGAATCTGAAAAATGATTTTCCCCCTTTTTTCGGGTGGGAGCGATCTTCTCTTGTGGTTTTTTTTACATTCTAAGTACGAGCAGACCTATAACACGTTGGGGCTTTGAAACTGCCCGCGAAGTTTCTGCCCCCTCCCCCGAAAGTAGGAGCCGGGCTGGACTAGACAGGCGCCCCACAGACCCCCGTGCTCCTCCGAGACCGGCCCGCGCTCTGGCAGCTGATGGGTAAGTACATTTTGACAGATTTAATATTCTCTGAACAGTGAATAACAAAAACGAGACCTTGCCGATAAGTGTGGGGAATGATAAATGATACAATGTTGGAAATCAGTGTTGTAAAAAAAAACCCTAATATTTATCCCACAAAATGTAATTCTTCCTTTCTCTACAGGTAATTCAGAGGGCTTCTGAGAGGAGAAGGGAACACTGTCACGGGTCATACTGTGGCCTAAGGTGCCACCTCTAAATCTTCTAGTCTGTTGTCGTTGGTCGTTTTCATTAGAATAAAAGAAAGCAGTGCAAAGACCTTCCGGCAGATACATGCTCAGCACTAAATCAGCACCCAGCCGGCCGGCTTGGTATTTAGTGATTATCCATGCCTGTGTATGTGTGCGCATGTGCAAACGTGCACTGTGTAAGGGACCGAGTCCCGATGGGATACTCAGTACCTATTTACAAAACAAGCAAACACCTGTTAGCTTTTAAAGTGAGATGCATCCCGGATTATGTATTTATTTAGAATAGTTTATTTGTTCTATTGCTCTTTAGAGTGCAGTGCAAATTACCATAAGTAATGTATTTTTGAAAATGGGCACGCAACTTTAAATGAAAATAATAATAAATTATGAAATCTCCTAAGCCTCTAAAGGAAATAAAAAGAATACACTAGCTTAGGACAGAAAGGGCCACGGAGAGCAAACCTCGGGTTCCTTCAGACCTCTGAGGCCACACTCCAGCCGAAAAGACCTTCTTGTTCTGTGAGCCAATCCAATCCTGATTATGCTTTCTATGTGCAATTTGTTTAAAAAAAAAACCTAATCATCCTCTCCTGCTCCAGATATAACCTCTCCACCCCATGTGGTTTATATTATGTAAATGGAATCAGAAATGTAATAGCTCATATTTGATTATAGCGGCTTGTTGCCCATGATATCATTAAAAGTGCAAGTTGACACATGAGCTTCTAGTTTATGGGACCGCGTGCCTCGAGCACATTAGTTACGGCGGTCACAGCTCCTGCCCGATTTTACACCACGACTGGCAAAAGACTTATCTGTGGAATATGCTAAGTGCCCTAGCAAAGAACTTCCAAATCCCAGTGTCTGACGCGACAAGTGTCTTACCTGCGGCTCAGAGGTGGGTAGGTTGGCAGGAGGCGGGCAGGGGGTGGGGGGGGTCCTCCTCTCCTCAGGCTCTGCCGGTCCCTGGGTCTCCCGGCCCTTCACTGGGTCCCTTGGCCTCTGGTGACCAATGAGCTAGGAGGACTGTCACAGAAGACTTCAGGAGCTGTGCAGAGAGGCCTGCCGGCCGCACCCCTTGACCACGTGGCCAGTCCTTTGGTGGGGGTGGGTGGGAGGGGGTGTGTGTGTGTGTGGAAAGGCTGTTTCCAGCATGGCATCCAGAACAAAAAGGAAACTGTCAGACAACCTGTTAGGGTTTTCATCTGAGGGTGCATAGTAAACGAAAAAATAGCTAACATAGAACATGACTGGGCCCCACCGGTGCATGGTTAATGGAGACCGTTTTCCCGTAGGCCAATAAAATACAGACTTACCAGGGAACTACCTGCTAAAAATCATGTTTTACATGGCTAGTTTTTTTAAGCATTTATCAAAAAACATTATTTAAACATAATGAATCACCCGGCATGTACAAAGGTGACGTTAGAAGTGAAAAATAATTTTAAAAACTGTAAATAAAAAGTTTTATTCAATAGACAATCTTATCTTGATCCTCTAAGAGTCACTGGAGAGTAGCAAGGTGGCAAGCAAATGAAAGATGAAAGGAAAATCCTGCCTATTTTTTTACCGTCCTTGGTCGCAGGGGTAGATTTTTCTAGCAATTCTGCGGAGATACGACAAGTCATCACAGAGCCACTGCAGGGATTTGGAGTATTTACATTGCTTTAGTTACAGGACCAAACATCCACCCCTTAAGCTAGACTCTGTGAGGATGGTTAAGCACATACTGACAAACAGACTCCATTTTTTCCCCCCAGTTTTTACTATGTGTGTAACTTTTGAGCTTAGGGTATTAGTTTATCTTCCTGCATACTATGAAACAATAAAAGGAAATTAGATAGGTCATTTTCTGGTCACTCTGCTACCTCTTACAAGTGGAATAATGCATCAGGACATAGTTTATCTTGTCAGGGCAAACGAAGAAAGACCAGATCCAAGTTGATGAAAAGCAACAGATGCTGGAGCACATTTTGTGACTCAGCCGGACTGTTTTTAAGGGCAAGTGATGGGAACTGAAGGTACATTTAAGACTGAATTGCAAGCCTTGAGGGGGTTGCTAATGATTCACAAAGAACTAGAATCAGCTTCAAGTAGAAGAACCACTTGTATTATATGTCTACACTTAATATTAAAGTGTACTAGGTTTTCCATATCCATTGCTTTGTGTTATTATTAAAACACCCCAAATGTATTTTCATCGACATTATATATCACAAATGATGATAGATCTCAGTAAAGGATGAATCTACATATTTCACTACACAATAAATCTGAGGAAACACAGAAGGACCAAGTGTGACATAGACTAAAATAGCACTAAGGATCCCACTTCATGGACATAATAGTTAGCATCCAGGAACGTATCTTTTCAAAACACTTTTCTATATTTTAATGTGATCACACTATCTGTTGAGGATGATCTCTTGAGCAGTCCATTCATTTTATTATCTATTTCCTATGGTAAATTTATTTTAAACATTGTTAAAATCAATTTGAGTTATTTTTATGTAGCATATTACATAATTCATTACTTATCTTTATACAGAATAGACCTTTAGGAAAAGAGGGACTGAGACCTTTATTCTAAACTTAACGATTTCACAGGTGGAAAAAACAAAATGAGTCACATAGATCCTGAACTATAACATTCCTCTCCTTCCAAAAATGGCATTTCCCATTTCCCTAGGCTGTAGAGAGCACATAGATGCCTCAGAACTCTCCCGAGTTCCCAAGAGTAAAATGTCTACTTGGCCTTTTTTTTTTTTTTTTTTGAATTGCATATTTAGTCACGTTTCTAGCAATCACATTGTCATTTACAAATGGAGTCTCATAAATATTCCAGTTTGCACTGTCTTGCGTACAGAACATTCACATTTGATGGTGTAATTTCGTTTTGGTTAAGAAAAATTTTATGCATTTGGGATCCTTTTAGTTCGCAACATGATTAAACCTAGTGTTGTAGCTAAAAAGCTCTTATGGCAATTTATCATTTGTTGGCTTAAAGAAATTTTCATTACTTTATCCCGTGACATCGCTTTCTCTCCTAGTTGCACAACAGATTTTTCACTTAAAGACACTTTCTCTTCTCACTATGTCTGTTACTGCCCACATCCTCTCTCCTCTCAAATGTTTTGTTTTGTTCTTTTTCCTCCCAGCAGATCCAAGAGAGAGTACTTCTACTTAGAAAGAGACAGCTTCTCCATTTCTGCTTCTGAACCTTGGAATTAACTGTACAGAATTCCTTAGTCTGTCCATTTGCTGGGCACATTAGTAGTTACAAAAGGCAATCTATTCACTCACAAATACAAATAAATGAAAATCATTTTCATTTCCCAAAAGCCTCTCAGAAACTTTGGTTTATTTTTGGCGCTTGAAATTAACTATAGAACTTAATGTTTGCAGCTTCTAACCTAGAAGATTGCTCATTTTAATTTATAGAAAGGAAACTGAGGATATAAAAGTTTCTGTAAATTTTCTGGGGTTCAAATTCTAATAAGTAGAAGTGAATTTTACTTCCAGACTTGACCTACTCCAACTCTTCAATTACCACCCTGCCATCTTGTCTGGCTCCAAAACACCAGACAGAAGACTTGTTAGTAGGGAAAGAAAAGAGGAAAACAGATGATAAATTTAAATAGCTGTGTCACTTATTATATCTATTACTATTCCTTTCTCAAACTATCACAAAAACTTGACAACTGCCTGTACCACATACTAAGAAACTATTTTGGGGTACCTATGTGACTTGCTGATTACCTCACTATGATACCTATCTACTTATTTTTAAGGTAGAAATGGTAACAGTTCCTTTGAAAATAATCTTAGAATGCTTTACAAATAACTCATTTTTTAGACTTGAAAAAAAACTTTTTTCCAATTCACAGAAAAACTGCATATTTGTTTATAGTTCATTTTGTCTTTAGCCCGAGGGCAGATATGGTTTTCAGAACACACCTGGTCTAGTCCTTTCTCTCTGTTAGCATAGTTCTAGTACTCATTTTAAATACGGTGGGATTTATTTGTTTGTATTTGTATTCCACCCGTTTCCCACCTTCATTGTTGATTTGATTTGATTTTTGTGTATGAAACATTGGCATGATTCTAAACGTTAGAACTCTATAGGAAGGTACACTCAAAGCAGTGTCCCTCTCTCATCCTTTTTACCCATTGTCCCAAGCTCCCTACAGAGAACCGATCCCATTGGGTACAGATTCATCCTCCCTGTGTTTCTTTTTTTGCACAAATGAGCATATACAGGTGTATTTCTTATCCCAACGTTTTTTGTTTGTTTGGTTGGTTGGTTCGTTTTTGGTTTTTTTTTTTTTTTTACACTAAAGTTAGCATGAGAGAGAGTCCTTTGAACTTCGTGTTTGTTCATATGTGGCTTCTCTCCCTGCAGCCCATGGGCCAAATAAAGGCCGTTGCCTAGAAGCTAATAATTTTTACCTTTTTAAGGGTTGTTGGAAGAAAAGAAAAGAAAAAAAAATGTTACAGAGATTTTATGTGCCTGGCAAGCCTAAAACTTTAGAGAAAGTTTTCCTCCCTGTGACTTAGCATCATGTATTTAGGTACATCTATGGTGTAGCTTACACTCATCGTTTATTCCTTTTTATTGCTGAATATTATTCCATTGCTTGGATATTTCACGTCGTGTTTATCCATCTGTCAGTTAATGGGCATTTGTATTATTTCCACTTTGGAACTATTATGAATAATGATTTTATAACTCTTCATACATGTAAATCATGTGGGGGCATATGTCTTCATTTTTCTTGGAATTGCTGGGTTCGTGTTCAAGTTTTTTCAGAAAATTCCAAACTCTTTTCCAAAGTGGCTGCAACACCTGCCATTTCTACCAGCAATACATGAGGGTTTCCCTGATTTCTATTCTGGTCAGTTTTTGTTATTTTCGTTCTTTTGTACTGTTGCCACTCTAGTGGGTGTAAAATAATATCTCCATGTGGTGTTAATATTCACTCCCCTAATGACTAATGATGAAATTCTTTATTTTATTTTTTTTAAGATTTTATTTATTTGAGAGAGAAAGAGAGCATGAGAGAGAGAGAATGAGAGAGATCACAAGCTTGGGAAGGGATAGAACAAGAAGCAGACTCCCCACTGAGAAGGGAGCCCGATGCAGAACTCGATCTCAGGACCCCGGGATCATGACCTGAGCCGAAGGCAGACGCTTAACAGACTGAGCCACCCAGGTGCCCGAAGAAATTCTTTAAAAGCACTTTTAAAGTACATTTGGGTTGGGTGTCTTCTAAGTATTGAGCAGAAGAAGTTCTTCATGTATTTTGAATACAAGTCCTTATTCAGATTGTGTGTTTTGCTATTATTTCCTCCTTGTTTATGTAATGGCCGTGGGCACAGGATCCGCTGAGCTGTCACCCTCACTCTGCTCTGTCCCCTGCACCATCCAGTACCTGGACAACAGGGAAGACTTAGGAAGACCATGTGTCTAGCCTGTGTTACCTTTAGCTGCACACACTCTGAAACTGTTCGGTGTCCATTTGAGTTGCTTTAGGATCACGTCGGGTTCTTCCACAGTCCCTTCATTGTGTCCATGCCTTTGGTCTAAGACTTTTAGGATCATGACACTCGAATTTAGGGTCATGTGCTTTCTGATTGAAGACTATTTTACACTTGTCCTCAGGCTATTTCCTCGCACAAGTCTAGATTCTTCTGTTTCAGGGGACTCAAAAGTATGGTAATAGTTACTGTGTGTGTACTTATTTGTTAAAGAGAGTTTTAACTTATTTTTATTTTTGTTAGTGGGATTTTGAGAGAGTGAGTAGTACCTTTAAAAATGTTCTTCCTTGACTTTCTTTGCAAAATTTAGGAAGGAATACTTTCTCGATGAGGTGGGTGGGAGTGGGGGAAGGGAAGAAAAAGATAGAGATGCAGAGAGATATCCAATTTACCTTTCCATTGTATGAAGCTAGTTTGTACACACCAAAGTGCCTATCAGGTTATCTCTTCTTTGCCTTTTCTCCACTTCTTGTAGGTTTGTTGTTGTTGTTGTTGTTGTTGTTGTTGCTACCAGAAGAAATACAGTGGTTTTGAGTCTCAGAGTAAGAGCATTTCATGTTTTTTATGGGCCACTAAGTGTTAAATTCACATTCAGAATAGGCTTGGAAAGGTTCTATATAGCAATAAGTCAAAAATTTTAATTTTGTTTATTTTCCTTTAGTCTTTATTTCTAGTTTGTTGAACAAATTAAGTTTATTTCTTCTGTTGGTAATTTGTCAGCTTTAATCAATTTTCATAAGATTTGTTTTTTTTGTGAACTCCAAAGGCTTCACCACTACTGTGTTTGTACTCCATACAACCAATTACCTCAATATTAGGTAATATTTACTTAATTAGAATTATAATAAAATGATAAAAATAAAATGGTATTTATGTGTTTAGAAGTAATATGTTTTCCTAAATGGAATTTTAGACTATATTTATTATGCCATAAAATGTCTTAACATCATTGTAAATAATAGTGACTTAGTAATTAACTGCTCTTGTATAGTCCCTAGAGAAAAATGAAAATGATAGGAAATGAGCGATCACTTTAGTAATTTGTAATGCAATCATTTGTTGGAATTTGGTGAGATTACAAATTAATATTGTGTTTTTAGTTATTTGCAGACAGAGAATCTTGCCAAAACTATGCAAATAACAGGGGTGATGAGATGTTTAAATATCATGTCCAAGTCTGATGATATAGGCAATTTGAATATTAATGGGAGCAGGCAGGCACAGTAGAACATCAATCTAATGAAGTCAGGTCACCTTGACAATGGTACTTCTGTGGTTACGAATCATGCCTTTCAGTTGATAAGTCCTATTTGCTGATTCACTTCTGTTGAGCATATTTCTGCTTGTGAGATTGATAAGAATAAGAATTTCAAACACAGAGTTCACCTGACGTTAATTTTTTTTATTAAAGTTTTTTATTTATTTATTTGACATAGAGAAATAGCAAGAGCAGGAACACAAGCCGGGGGAGTGGGAAAGGGAGAAGCAGGCCTCCCGCCTGGCAGGGAGCTCGATGTGGGGCTCGATCCCAGGACCCTGGGATCATGACCTGAGCTGAAGGCAGATGCTTAACGACTGAGCCACCCAGGCGCCCCTGACATTTACTTTTGAAACAGTACAAATGTAAGACTTACCGCCTCTGGTCTTAATAATGGAATGAGTTACATTTGTAAAATATTTCTAATTTCTCAAATACTTAAAAATTTGAACATTGCTGGGGCACCTGGGTGGCTCAGTGAGTTAAAAGCGCTGGACTCTTGATTTCAGCTTAGGTCTTGATCTCAGGGCTGTGAAATTGAGCCCCATGTTGGGCTCCATACTCAGCAAGGAGTCTGGTTGAGATTCTCTCTCTCCCCCTCTCTCTCTGCCCCTCCACTACCCCATGCTAACTCTCTCTCTCTAAAATAAGGAAATAAATCTTTAAAAAAAAAAAAAACAGGTGAACAGTGCTTACTACTTGCTACCTTAATATATATTTGAATTTATTATTTTTTTCAAAAGGACATTTTAGTTTTAATTTTGTTTAGTTTTATTTGCTTGTTGATTGATTTAAAAAAAACACTTGAACACCATAGATCATCATGTAACATGACCATCAGTATTATATTAAAAGATTATTTCAATCAAAAAATATGAAAAGGACATATAGGGCTCATCTAATTTCAAGTTCTAATCAATTGACCATTATCCCTTTCTTTGATTCCCCTCTAACATTAAACTTCCTTCATTGTAGCTGCTTTGGTTCTCTGATCTGTATTTTCCCAAATTTCTACAGATTTGAGTAACTCCATGAAAGGGGAGAATAATAGCCTTTGTGCATTTTCTGACAGCTTCTATCAGTCCTGTTTTTAGAATGTCGTATTAATAAAGTACCATAGCAAATCATTCATGTCAGGGATAGATTTCAACTAATGTGGTCCAGTGATAAAATTGGGACCAGATCGTTATTTTGTGGTATGAATCTCAGAAAAAGATTTAGTTAAAAAAATAACTATAATATAATTGTATTAAATACACATATAAGTGCATAAAATTTACATTGATATATTTTCAATAAAAGAATATTTATCATGAACTAATATGCATAAAACAAAGAATTCTCATTGTAAATATGTAATTTTCAGCAAACTTTTCACTATGCATTACAAGATACAAATGAGCCTAATAAATAATATAAATCTGCATATCTTCATCAAACCCTGTTTCTTATCTCTTTTGGTCTCTGCATTACTGAGCAAGAAATTCTCACTTTCAATTTGTAAGTTGTGACAACTCTGAGCATTCGATAAACATGTTTCAGATGTTGATTCACAAAAATTAAAAAAAAACACAATGATTCAGAAAAATTTCCTTGACTTTTATTAGATTGGAAAGCTTCCTTGATTTTTCCGACAAACTTTTATTAAAAAAAAAAAAAATCAGTAACCTTCAGCAGACATTCAGCAGGACTTGACAAAGTTTTGATTGAGGAAAGATTGATTCTCTAAAGTTTGAGTGGTCAGACATGCACTGAATTTGTTGTGGTTCATTGCTATATCCCAGAAAGGATTTCTAGCCATTCTCGCCTAATGAGCTTATTAGTAAAAGGCTGAAAGGATCACAGATTGTCTATCAAGGAAGATTGTCAGTCACAAGCTGTTAGCAACTCTGCTGTGATTTATACACCATGAGTAAAGAACAGAATGGTGCTAAAATGCTGCTTATTATGTCCCCCAGCTTGTGCAGTAACACAAATAAAGTATGTGGAGCAAAGGTTTAACGGGAAAAAAATAAGTTCTGAAGAAGAAAATCAAAGGAAATGAGACAGAATAGTGCTTTACCACCTCCCATTTCCTTTAGTGGTAATTATAATGCGGAGGAGAAATCAAGGCACCTGCAGCAATAATAGTCAAAGTCCAAAATGACGCTATTCAACTCCTGGTGGAAAAACAACAAAACAAAAAATAAATAAATAAATAAAACCCCACAAAACCTAGAAGTCTGATCAACTGCTGTTAGCAACAGGTAGAACTAAATTTTCTCCTTGGAGATATGTTTTTTTCCATATATTTTGGCATCTTCCATTGCACAACCCTTCATTTGTACCTTAGTTTAGCTTTAAAATCAGTATTTTGGCCATGTGTTGAATATGATGATCTATTTGTGAAATATAAGTATATGTATGTATGTGATTCGCAATATAATTATAGAAAATACATACACATATTTGTATGTAATTTGTGATATAACTATAGAAAATACATGCATGGAATTTGTGATATTATTACAGAAAACACACACACACAAAATACAGGCTGGAAAACATGCACCAATATTTCCAGTGGCTCCCTGTGATATTCGTTATTTACCGAGACTTTCAATGACTATATATTCTCCTAGTGTCTAATATTTTTAGATAGGCAGTATGTTTAATTTTTTGGTAATAACATAAAAATGAATGCCTTTGCTACACTTTGGCTTTGAGTTTAGCAACGCTCCCATTTCTCTCACTGTGAGTTATGCTGTGTAATGTACATGAAGCCCGTGTAAGAGTGGGAGGAAAATGGTTAGATGCGCCCACCCAGCTCTAGCGGCTAACTGAGGATTGGTAGTGAAGCCCGGTCTTGTGGGCCAGTAAACTATCTTCACTGAGGGGTGTTGAATTTCCTGATAAAAGAAGTCATCAGCAAAACCTGCCTCAATAGCAAGCACAGTAGAGACAGTCCAGGATCACTCAGGGAAAGACTGGAAACAGAAAGCTCATTTCTCCCAGTCATTTCCATTCTCGTAACTGTTGGCCGGCAGGATACTGCACTACCCTGTCATCGGGCATTTGACGGAGATCTTTATTAGAAAGCTCTCCTTTAAATATAGTCGCTAAAAGTCCGTATGACTACTGCAGACTTCGGATTCTCTGAAATCACTAGAAAGGAACCTGACCAACAATGAATAAAGGAATGAGAAAACAAGGAATAAAGTGAAGACAGCTGATGATCCCCGTGCATTATGTGGCAGCTTCATCATGGGACATGATAATAAATATTTGATAAACCTGGAAAACTTGAAGATTGTAAATTTCATCAGTTCTATAATATGTGCTAGGCAAGAATTTGGCAGTCTTTGTTTCATGTATATTTCCTGAAAACTCACAAATGATTGATGCAGGTTACTTTTGCAGGAGAAAAGGCATATTATTAGTGTTAGTATTAGTATTGATACTTTTTACACAAAATGTTGAGTATATAATATAATTATTCAGGATATAGATAATCTTAACAGCAATTACATGCACAAAAACCTTTTTAATTATAAATTTTTCTACAAGTAGAAAACCTTTGTAAATGCTGCTCATCTCATGTAAATATCAAGAAATAAAGTGTACATTATAACATTTCTAAAATTAAAATTGTATGTGGTTTATTTATATTTGATGGAAATACTTCCTCTATTACCAGCCCCAGGCTCCACAGTGTATAAAATGTGCTGGAAAGAGGGAACCAGGTTTAGCTAATGGACTTCACTTCTAATATCAAAGGCTGACAGTAACGAGAGACTTCGCAGAAATGACGGTCTTGAAATTTCTAAAGTGGAAAGAAGAGTTTGCACCTTTTTTCATCTACCAGAGTCCTGACGGCATCACGGGTTTCCTGATGACTCTCCAAAGAGACACGATTGCCCTTCTCAAAGCTGTTAAGCTCAAACTAGTTCCACTGGAAATAAGAAAGCGAGAGATAATCAGAGAGAACATAAATAAACAAAAATGAATGTTTGATGATAAAAATCAAAGTTTCTGAAGATGGTTAATGAGGTGATCCCACTTGTTGATATAGCAAATAATAATAGTCATTCTTAAACAAAAGATAAATTTAACCTCACTCTTGTGAATTTTAAAGTACTGATATTCTGTGTGACAATAAAATGAATATACAGAATATAAAAAATAGGTCAAACTCTGAAGAAATATTGGCCTTTTCCTACTTCAAACTAATGTTTTCTGGAACACATGCCCTTAGTTGAAATTGAGTGTTAGCTGTTACTTTAAGTATTGATTTTTTTACCTGTTTTATTGATATAAAACATTCATAACATATTTTACCTTCTCTATAATTAAAATTCATGATTTCAGTAACTTTTAAAATTAGTTTCCTGGTTCTCAGTCTTCTTCTTGAAATTACTTCTGAGATATTTTTCTTTTTGTGCTGCATTGTTTTCTTATCTATTTTTATACTTGGAATTTTTTTTTAAACTCAAATAGTCATTTTCCTAAAAGATTTTATTTTTTTGAAATACTGAACATTGAAAATGCGCTACAGTTGATCATTTGAATTTGTCTCCCTATTAACAGAAATAGCTTCCTACACATGTATCTAGACACATTTTCATTTTAAATTGAACGTGGAATAATATTATTAAAAGACTTCTTCAGTTAGCAAAATCACCCACAGTTGATTACTACTCATTTTGTGCAGAATTGTGTCCCTCTAAAATTCACATATTGAGGACCTACTGACCCCCAATGTGACTGTATTGGGAGATGGAACCTTTAGGGGGTAGGTAATCAAGGTTAAATGAAATCACAAGGGTAAGGCCCTAACCTCTTGGGTCAACCGTCTTTCTACAAAGAGGAACAACTTCATAGATCTCTCCTTCCCTGGTGGGCACAGAGAGAAATGCCAGGTAAGGGCCCAGTAAGGAAGTGCCTTCTGCAACTCGAGGACAGAGGCTTCACCAAACATCTACCCTGATGTCACCTTGAACTTGGGCTTTTAGATTCCAAAACTGTGAGATAATACATCTCTGTTGTCTAAGTCACCCAGTTTGGGGTATTTTATTTTGGCCGTCCCGGCATACTGATCCACGAATGCTTCAACATTTCCCTTAATATTTCCCATCATACACTGAAACTATATGCTATTCTGAAACTAAAATAAAAAAAAAAAAGAATCCGTTTTCACCATTTCACCATGGGTTCTTGAAAATTTGGAGGGAAAAAAATTGATACTCTAGTATTTATCAACTGTTGGTGGCTCAAAATCAATTCCTTGTAGCACACCAAGAGAGAGGAGAGATGGTGGTGCCATCACGCAAACCTTGAACTCACACTAGGTTAGCATGCGATTTGCACAAGCATCATATGTACAATGTGTTCCTTAATGTGCTCCCTGTTTTCGCAATTGGAAATTATATACAACGTAGAAAAAGTATGTTCGGGGGCAGACACTTTTGTAGGACTGTATGAGGATAGAGATGCGAGTCACAGGCCTAATGCAATTTTGCAGTAAGCAATTTGGGGGTCTCTAAAGTGAAAACCAAAGAGGACAATTAACTCTGCATTGTTTGCCAGTGTTTTTCGGTGCCTAGACACTCTTCACACTCTCTTATCTCAACTGTGCCTCGAGATACCTGGAGCATATCTCTACAACCATTATTCCAAGTTCCAAGTCGTTATTATCTTGAGGAAGGGCCTCCCTTCTGAGTAGCTGAATGTGGTGGCCACCTGTCTCATGCACACCTTTCCTTGACATCTCACTGGCAACTCAATCCATAATTCATAATTCATAGTTTTCTTTAAAATCTACATTTGCACTGAGGTTTCATCTGTCTTATCACCGTGCACCCAGCTACTAAAACTTGAGCACTCTTCTCTTTACTCCACATGTTCAGTGGATCAATTAATTCAGCCGATAAATCTATCTCAAATTATCTACTGCACACTATCTCTGTGCCCAAATCCTGGTCTACATAATATCTGATTGAGAGCAAAAATTCTGAAGACAGACAGTTTATAGTTCTCTCCCAGTTTGTCCACTTACCCGCTTTATGACCTCGAGCAAATTATTTAGCCTCTCTTGAGCTCCAGTTTCCCCATACATAAAAGAATGATACAAGCAGTTTCTTTTTTAAAGTTACTGTGTGGAAATAATACCCCCCCCAAAATTCTTTACACACTGCCTGGCACATAAAAATTTAGTGCTAAACAAGAGTGAGCAGTTACAATTAAAGTGCCCAAGTCATTCATAGACCATTGCTATAGCTTCCTCACTGATCTACCCTGGTTGATCCTTTAAAAGAAAATGCGATCCTTGTACCTCCTTTCTTAAAATATGCCAATGGTTTGCAATCTCTCCTGGCATAAAAGCAGAGTCTGGAAGACAGCCAGCACCCGGGCTCCCGCGGAACTGTGTCCGGAGCATCTCACACCGCGCTCGCAGTCCTCAAGCCATGTGTTTTCATGGGCCCCACCTGCTTCCTGAGCTGCTTCCCATCTCAGGCCTGAGACACGTGTGGTTTCATCTGCTGGGAACAACTTCCCCTTTACTTTCAAATGTATATGAGAAACTTGTAGGTGTCTGTCCCCCAGGATAATTTAGGTACCTCCTACTACGAGGTGACATAATCTCTGTAGTTCTTTACTGTTGTCTAGAAGAGTTCATCTGGTTAATTACTAATTTAATTGTGCTCACTCCTTCTGGACTAAGGTGTTTGAAGTTAGAGACCATGCCCGCCTTGTGTCCTGCTAAGTGCCCGCACCTGTGATAAAACATCCTACCGATTAAGCAATTGTATGTATCTTTTAAAGGTATAAATGAATGAATGAATGAGAGTTAGAATGAATGACTGAATGAAGCAATGATGTTCAGTGCTAACCTAGTATCTGCAAAACTGCCAATGTTTCCAAACTTTATTTAATCACAATTATGAAATAGATATTTTAGTTGTCTTCCAAAAAATATCTAAGGAAGGAAAATTTTCTCTCAAATGCCTCTTTTCACAAATACAATACAATCTGCAATGAGCCAAAAAGATTCTGTGACTAGCTTAGGGTTATAAAATAAGCTCCTTCGTACATATATGATTAATATACCCTGCTTCTAATGCAAAGTCTGAAATCCTTATTTTTATGATTTAATACAGTTACTCAAATATATTTCATACAAAAACTAGTTAGCAACTATTTTAAGAAAAAATAGGGAACACTTGCAGCCTTGCATTTTTTATGTCTACTATTACACATATCATATTCTAATAATTTTGGAAAGCACGATTTGAATTAGTGCTTTAGTTAGCAGGACTGGAAAAGGAAAAGAAAGACCAGCATAATAGAGGTGAAGGTTACAACATTTGTCATTTATATGGCATATTTTTCACTTCCTAAGGCAAATGTTAACCCTTTCCTTCTGTTACCATTCAAAGTGGACAAAAAATCTTTACCTTGAACATGTATTTTAATTCAGACTTATTTACAGAAAAGATAATCACTGCTTAAAATGAAGATTATTTGAGAATTCTTCACAACGACACCTTGGACAGTTGCTATTATATTTAAAATATAAAGAATTAGGGGCGCCTGGGTGGCTCAGAGGGTTAAGCCTCTGCCTTCGGCTCAGGTCATGATCCCAGGGTCCTGGGATTGAGTCCCGCATCGGGCTCCCTGCTCAGCGGAGAGCCTGCTTCTCCCTCTCCCTCTGCACCTCCCCCTCCTCATGCTCTCTCTCTGTGTATCTCTCTGTCTCAAATGAATGAATAAAAAAAAAATCTTTAAAATATAAAGAATTAGACATAAGCAAATCCTAAAATCAATCCATGACTACATATTTTTTGGAAATCTATTTATTTAGAAGTCCTACTGAAGAAAACAGATTTTTGTTTTCTCATATTTCTAGATCACTGCAGCCTTAAAAATAAATACAAAAATTGACATGTCTGATATTTTAAGATAGTAAATTTAGCAACAGATCATTTTACCCTTCTCATTAACAACTCAGACATGATAAAAAAATATGTATATTCATGTGCGTGTAGGCATGTAAGTACCCACACACCCACAATACACACACATATTAAAATTAATAGATGTATCTGAATCAATATTGTAACCTCTATTTAAAGTATCATCAATTTAAAAATTAAGGAGTAGACTGAACCAAAGATTTGCAACACACATAGCAGGTAGAAGACTGTTGTCCAAAATATACAAATAAAACCTACATAATAATAGGATTAACTAAACATCCCATTGTTAAATTGGCAGGAATAGGGACACATGACATACGTATCGATAAAAAATTAAAATACAAAATAAAATTCATTATTAATTGAAAATGCAAATTAAAACAACAAATCAAAACTCGTGAGATTGTCAAAAACTAAAGTTTATATCAAGTGTTGATGATTGTGGAGAAAAGGAATACTTTCTTACACTTATAAGAACAATTTGATTGTAATCTACTAAAATTTGGAATGTGCATACTATAATATACAACATCTCTACTCATTTTGTATCTACACTAGAGAAAAAAATATTTAAACAATGAGACGTGGAAAAATGTCAATAATGCATTGCCTATAATAATACAATACTGGAGGGCGCCTGGGTAGCTCAGTTGGTTAAGCTACCGACTCCTGATTTCAGCTCAGGTCATGATCTCAGGGTCATGAGATCGAGCTCCACATGGGGCTCTGTGCTGAGCATGGAGCCTGCTTGAGATTCTCTCTCTCTCCCCCCCTCCCTCCCTCATGTGCACTTGCCCTCTCTCTCTAAAATGAATAAATAAATAAAATAATAATAATAATAATATTAATAATACAATGCTGGAAGTATTTTAGAAGTTCATTAATTGAGGAATAGCCAAATAATTTATGGTATATCCATAATTAAGATATACCATGTGTTAATTAAGAATAATAGGATAGTCTATAGTCTTACATGAAAAAATCTAAAAATATTTAAATTTAAGTAAAATAACGTAATAAAAGATTTTAAAAGAATTTTTAAACTAAACAGTATTATGTGCATATAGTACACATATTAACTAATTTGATTCTCCCCAAAATCAACAATCCAGTTATTATTTTTATCCCCATTATGGAAGCAAAGAAGTGGTGGTAGAAAAAAGCCTATGTAACCTGCCTGCCATGTATGTAACAAGATAACATAGCTAGTAAGTGATAGAACTGAAATTTAAACCCAAGTACATGGGCTCCAGCATCTATACGCTTCAGCAAGCTGTAGAATTATAAATATTCTAGAGGAATAATGCAAACCACATGCAAACAAATAATGTATATTTCATATATCTATATTCATAAATATATATTTAAGCATAGCTAAAGAATAAGAATATATATTTTATTGATAACAACTAAAACCTCTGGGAATGAAACATGTCAGAATTTGGGTAAATTGTTACCTTTATTATTCATGTTTTTATCAAGGACAAGGAGACCATACTCAGATACAGTTCTCTGATTAGAACCTAGTAAGTGTTAATTAATTTTAGATTGGCTTAGTAGTAAAGTAAGTTAATGCAATTTATTTTCTATTTTTGAGAAAAAATTAAGGTATATTTTGTGCATATAGAAGAAAGTGGAAAATTATTGAGAATGTGATTTTAACAGGTAGGTCTTAAAGTGAAAAGAATTTATTGACTTAAAATTGAGCATTATTGGGCGCCTGGGTGGCTCAGATGGTTAAGCGTCTGCCTTCGGCTCAGGTCATGATCCCAGGGTCCTGGGATTGAGTCCCGCATCGGGCTCCTTGCTCAGCAGGGAGCCTGCTTCTCCCTCTCCCTCTGCCTCTCCCTCTGCTTGTTCTCTCTCTGTCTCTCTCGCAAATGAATAAATAAAAATCTTTAAAAAAAAAAATTGAGCATTATTTGTGATGGGTATAATACATGATTGAAAATTTAAATCAATGAAATCAATGAAGGGTTTTTTTTTTCCTTCCCTTTATAGCAGTTCAAAAAGATACTATTTCATTTATAGAAATAGGTATTTCTTTTATCTAATGGGAGCTAAAAGAGAGTGACAGTGAGTTCTTAACACTACTAATTTTAATGTACAAAAATTTAAGGCACAATGAAATGAATCCTTAATTAGAATTCTTTTGTTTATAAGTAAAAGGAACAAAACTGAAAGGAAGCTTTGGGAGGAGTAAAAATAATTTATTAATAGACAATCAAAGTTTTACAAAATCAAAGGTAGAAGAAACATTCGTTTTTAGGAATGAACTCACACCTACTTCTCATGTTTATTCTTAAAGCTCTTTTTTTATTAATTCTATAATTTTTTAAAAGATTTTATTTTATTCATTTATTTGAGAGAGAGAGTGAGAGAGAGAGAGCATAAGAGGCAGAGCGGTCAGAGGGAGAAGCAGACTCCCCGCCGAGCAGGGAGCCCGATGTGGGACTCCACCCCGGGACCCCGGGATCATGACCTGAAGCAAAGGCAGTCGCTTAACCAACTGAGCCACCCAGGTGCCCCTAATTCTATAATTTTTTGTTTCCCTCTTCCTCTGTAGATATCTTCCTAAAATTAGATTCATATACAAGAAAACATAGAGACTTATATAACCACCAGATAGAGCAAGGGCTAGAGAGAAATTTTTTTTTTCTTCATCTTAATCACAGGGTAAGGATGAAGACCAACCAAGTTTGCAATAGGTCCTTATCCCTCTTCCAATCTACCTTAGACAGGATGCACTATATCTTGTAAAAATATATGTCAGATTTGATCACTTTAAATCATAGGGATTAGGGGTCTTGGCAATTTTCCAGAAAAAGGAGCACTCAGTAAATGTCTCCTGCACTTACAGAATTCTTATTTTTTTTAAAGATTTTATTTATTTATTTGACAGAGAGCGAGCGAGCAGGTGCACAAGCAGGGGAGTGGCAGGCAGAGGGAGAGGGAGAAGCAGGCTCCCCGTAGAGCAGCCTGATGTGGGGCTGGATCCCAGGACCCTCGGACCAGGACTGAACTGAAGGCAGATGCCCAACCGACTGAGCCACCCAGGTGCCCTGGAATTCTTACTTATTTTATTTTATTTTTAAGTAAGCTCCATGCTGGGCGTGGAGCCCAACACGGGGCTTGAATTCATGACCCTGAGATCAAGACCTGAGCTGAAATCAACTGTCAGACCCTTAACTGACTGAGCCACCCAGGCGCCCCAAGAATTTTTATTTTTTTAAGAAGACACCTTGTTGGGCGCCTGGGTGGCTCAGTTGGTTAAGCGACTGCCTTCAGCTCAGGTCATGATCCTGGAGTCCCAGGATCAAGTCCCGCATCGGGCTCCCTGCTCGGCAGGGAGTCTGCTTCTCCCTCTGACCCTCCCCCCTCTCATGCTCTCTCTCTCTCATTCTCTCTCTCAAATAAATAAATAAAATCTTTAAAAAATAAAAAATAAAAAAAAAGAAGACACCTTGTTGATCACTTTGGAAGGACAACCGAAAGATTCAAAAGACCTCCATACATAAAGTCACATTTGGAAATTTAAATCCTATTCTAAAGTATTATTTTGTTTTTAAAAAGTAAATGCTTTCAAAAATTACTTTAACAAAAATGACACTTTATATTTTAAATCTAACTTTTCTATTTAAAGAAAGTTTTCTAATGCAGAAACATGATAACTTATTAGATAGGAAATGAGAAACAAAAAAGCCCTAAGGAAGTAATGAAATTGTAACAAAAACAGCTAATGAAATCATTGTCATTACAAGTACCCACATCCATATCTGAAATTCTGAGGTTGAATTTATTCACAGCAGATGAAAGTGGATTATCCCTCCATCTAATGACTTCCCAAGTAGAGTGCTCTCACAGCATGCAACGCATTGAGTTGTGGAGGAAAATATTAGAATTGATTTTCATACTTATTGCATATCTAACATTAGAAAGAATTTAAGCTTTATTAACATTTAATAAGTGATTGACAACTGTTCTCTCTTTTTCTGTACCTCAGATGGTTTGTCTTGCCAAGGAATTCTACAAAGAAGGATTACATGGCTTTATAGAAAACACTACCTCAAAATATGACAAATTACTTAATGGATTTTTGCAGAACTCCCACTTCTGGCCATGACAAAGTAACTGATTCTGCATTTGCCTTCCAAAAAGGTAAGTATCAAAGTAGAGACAGCATATAAGTTGATTCTTTACAAATGTTGAACACTAGGTGAGTTAGGATTGCGATAATTAAGAGAAGCGCGGTGAGCCCACAGTCACCCCAGCTATTGGCTTATCTCACTGAGCACTCAACTGAGATCACAGGAAGGTCACAGTTTAGAAAGAAGATCAAACAACAGAGGAAGAGCTATCACATAGGACTACCTTCAAAATTAAAATAGACCTTATATAACAAGTTTTTGTTTTTTTTTTAGAAAAGGGCGGAAAAAGCATGGTATACCTAAAGTAATTTGGTGCCTCCTAAACAAAAATCACTGAATTAATATATATGTTATTATATATTAATAACATAATATACAATTAATATATATATTTTATATATATATATATAGAGAGAGAGAGACAGAGACAGAGAAACAGAGACAGAGAGGGAATACCTACACTTACCATGACCAGTGTGTAGCATAACATTAAACAATTACTAGCCATGTGAAAAGACCAGGAAATATGACCTAACATCATGAAAAAGAGCAGCCAATAGAAACAAAATGACCCAGGTATTGGAATTAGCAGATAATGTTTTTTAAGGAAGTTATAATAAACATACTCCAGGGATTAAAGGAAAATAAGGTCATAAAGAGCAAAATGACTGAGAAACTCAGCAGGAAAGGTGTGTTCTTAAAAAAGGATAATGGATATCTGAGATCTGAAAACTAAAACAAGTGAAATGAAAATTTCACTTATGTTTAATAGTAGATTAAAGACTGCAGAAGACAGTATTAATGAACTTTAACTCAGCCAAATATAAATATAGGATATAATTAAATCATTGGATACAAATAAATTTATGTCTGTGTATGCATGTATGAAAAAAATAAGGAAATTTAGAAATCCATGGTCTAATTATATTTCTTAGGGAAATAGAAAAAAAAAAAAACCCAGCAAAATAAACCTAAAGCAAATGAAAAGAAGGATATCATGCAAAGAAGGAAAAAAAAAAGCGCAGAATTTATGGAAAAAAGAAAGCAAACATAAAATTAACAGTCAAAAGTTGGTTTTTGGAAAATATTAATAATAGTAATAAGCTCTTAGCAAGGCTGATAAAAAAAAGAAAAAGAAAAAATAAAGCACATATCACCAACATCAGGAAGAAAATTGAAATAGCTTTATACATAATAAAGATATTTTTAAAACTATACGTTGTAATTTATGTTGTATACATAAACACATAAACATATGTGTTTATAAACAATTTTATTCCAACAACTTAAATGAATTACAAATTCCTTCAAACATACAACTTACCAAATTAACATAAGACACAATTAATAAAATATTTTCTTAAATATGTTTATCTTCAACAAGTTGAATTTCAATAAAAAACCTCTACCCAAAGAAAAGTCCAGGCTCATTTGGTCAATTTTTTTTTTTACAGGATAAAAATTTTTTCAGCTCTGTTGACATATAATTGACATATAATATTGTGTATATGTAAGGTGTACACGTGTTGACTTGGGACACATATATTGCAAAATGATTACCACCTCAGCAGTAGCTAAAACTTAGATCATATCACCTAACTACCATTTCTTTTTTGTAATGTGTAACATTGAAGATCTACTCTCTTAGCAACTTTCTAGTATATAATATAGTATTATTAATTATAATCCCTATGCTGTACATTAGATGCCCAGAAATTACTTCAACTTATAACTGGAAGTTTGTAGTTTTGACCAACATTTCCCCTTTCTCCCAACCTCCCAGCCCCTGCTAATCACCATTCTTTTTTTTTTTTTTAGGCATAGATTGGTTTATTTTAACATGATTTAGACATCACAAAATCTTTGCAAGGCATATCAAGAAGGTGATTATTCTTATATTATGGATGAAGAAAATGAGAAATGTGGAGATTCAGAGGTAGGAATTTAAATAAACAACTTCAGACAAGCTATAATGGCTAAAAGCAAAACTGTCCTCTTTGAAACCTTGTCAATCTCCAACCCTATCCAGGAGTCCAATGCATCTTGGTACCTTAACCAACATTCATTGAGCACCTAGGATCTGGCTACTCCTACTATAAGCTAACCACCATTCTAATCTCTGTTTCAATGAGTTTGTTTTGTTTAGATTTCACATATAAGTGATATCACCCAGTATTTCTTTCTCTGGCTGACTTATTTCTCTTAGCGTAATGCCTTCAGTAGCTTACTTTCATAGAAGAAATAATACCAATCTTTCCAAACTCTTTCATAATATAGAAAAATAAGGGACATTCCTAAATATATTTTGTGAGGCCCGCATAGAAAATATATCAAAGCCTGACAAAAATATTAAAAGAAAGAATAAATCTGTACAAGATACAGTCAAAGCGATGATGTTACAAAAACAAGAGCTATAACATTATTTGGAATATTTCAATACTTTGCACTGAGAGGAAATGGCTGTGAAAGTATTTTATTAATATCCAGAGGTTCATTGTTCATTATATGGCAAAGTGTGTCTCTACATACCTGCACATTTTATTTTTTTTCATTATCAATGACACTTTTATTATAGTTAATTTATAATTCCCATTTGTCATGATAGTCAAGCTTATTCAGAGAAATAAACCAGAATTATAAGGGCAGCAAACACTGTAAACATTCATTCTCACATGATATCCAAGACTAAGTATCTATTCCAATACATTCAAAAAGCTGATGATATAGACTTTGGCAGTTTTCAAGAAACACTGGTCAATCCATAATTAAATCTCAATGCATCAGTTAACACCTGGGCACCTCTTGCAGTTAGCATTGCATTAGATGCTTAAAGACAACCAGTTTGACGCAATAAACTTTAAAAATATATATTTAATACTTATAATATTATTCACGGAGTTCTTGGCAGAGTTAAGTATTTTGAGGTTTCTATTGTTGAGAAATTTGAGGTTCATGTTGTCTCTTTTTCGGTCCCAAAAGCTCCGTTTTGACTACTCCAGGCTTTGGTGGAATTTCAGGTATCGTCAGGTCCAGCCGGTAGTCCCCGTGCAGCGCTTCGGCCCCGGCGCACATGGGCAGGAGGCTGGCAGCGGCCATTCTCAGGTAGGTGGCCCAGGACACGCCCGCGGGCATGGTTGGGGGGCGCAGAATGCACTGGCGATCGGCGGGCCAGAGGGCGAGCGGCCATACCCGCACATTTTAAAACTATCCACCTTATCTAAACGGTTTGAAAATCTACTGAATGGAGAATTTTGATAGAGCTGAAGTTTAAAATTTCTAATTCACAAAACTTACAAGAACAAGAACATCAGGAAAGAAAGAAGGAATTATATTAATCAACAACAAAACCACTAAGCAATGTAGATATTAAAGCTAAATATCAATATTAACCCACATTTAGACCTTAACTTGTTTACATCAGATCATTAAATTTTCTTTTTCAAAATTAATGAAGTATATTTAATCATATTTTTCTTTTCAGAAAATGTTATTGATATGATTTGAATCATTAATGTATGAAGTAAAAGTATTTAAATTATTGTTTATGAAATTTTATTCTCGTTTTCTTAAAAATTCCATGTTTATATATGCATTTAATATGCACAACATATTGGGACAGTGTTACATATAGGAAAGACATTTTATCATTTTCATGGAATGAAAATAGACACTCCATTATACGATAAAGATGATGATGATGATGATGATGATGATGATTGGAAAGTCCTGCTTAGCTTTATGATCTTGACATTTTTCAGATATCCTCTCTTTCAACTACACCTATCAAAGGAGTAAATAATATAATAAAACACTTAAGAAAACATAGCTGCAATTTGAAGAAATTATTAATTTCTTGTTTTGCTTCAATTTGGAATTCTATCCATTCAAAGGGGACATAGTAAAGCTCTCATTTGTATCAATAAGTTTATTTCAAGATTCCCACTTTCTCCTCCCCAAACATAGTGGAAACTAATTAGCAGCTTTTTAATTTTTTTGATGTGTCTAATTTTTTCACTTATACCAAATTAATTGGTTAAAAATGTATTAGGCATTCTTAGCATGTTGGGACTTGAATACCATTGAGATAGTTTAAAATACAAAATATTGTACTGTGTACCTACAGGTTTCTCCCACTCTCCAAAAGTAGAGTGTTCCTTTGAAACTTCCTAAGCCAAAATGGTGTAAAAGCAAAGAAGCAATTACCATTAGTATATACGGAAAAATTTTTTTAGCATTCCCAGACCACAAAAAATAACCTATCTTAGGCTTTTCTGATACCTTAGGACACATCTTGCTAATGGATACACAAAATAAATCCAGATACAGCCCAGATGCTCACAGACAGCTCACCGCTTTGGTGGCTTGCTGCTGAGATGCTGAGTGTAGTTCCGGGGGAAGGAGCTGGGGGGGGGGGGCAGGCTCACGGCTCAGGGTGCCCTCTGCTTCTGTGTGAGGCACCGCAAACAAACGCTGAAGATCTTTTTGCTTTTCGCCTTTTTTTGGAAAGGTGAAAACCCTTTTTGGATTTCTTTCCAATAGTGAAAACAGATACTATGTGGGTCTTTTATAAAAGCAAAAGAACATAACAGGAACTTTGGAAAAGCAGGGGATACCCATATTTGAAATGAGGAAATCTGCCATCAAATTAAAAAAAGTTTGGCCAAATAATAGAAGTCCTTTTATCATGGGAAGAATTGTTTTGTTTTGTGTTTTCTTTTTCTTTTTAGAAGACAGAGAGATAATGCATAATTTAATGGCTTTTAAAACACTATTGGATTCTTGACTTAGCTTAAATAATTCTAATTTCTAAAGGTGCTTTTGCTCTTTTCTGCTCTTAGTTATATTTCAAGCTAAAAGTAAGCTTCTAAAACGAAGTGAGTTGTGCGCTAAATCTCATGGTATTAATTTTCCCTTTCTCCTTTCATATATACTCTTTCTGCTCCTTAGACTAACGGGGCAGTAAAATCTTCCTTGTTCAGCCTCCCTGGGGTCACAGCTACTGGACCATCTATGGCCAATCTATGGCATGACTCGGGGAACAGACGTTTAAACACGTGAATAAAACAGCAGTGGTTCTCATTATTCTGGTACATTCTTCGGGCTATTTCAGGCTTTGCCCACTAAGTTCATCCTTGTGAGCTGGTACCGGGGCAGCCTGTCTCCTAAGTGCACAGGCATCTCAGAAAGCCACCAGCTTCCTTTCACTAAACCGTATGCCCATCACCACCCAGATACGTTTGCCCCCCTGAGAGAAATGAAATTAACTGAGGCCACACTTTCCCTCAGCCTGATGACAGTAAGAATTAAACTCCCTCCCTCCAGAGAGCACTGATTCTATGGGAAAGCTTTCTCACTCTGTCTATGTGTGCTGTCATTTAATTCAATTAAATCCACAGCTTTTCACCTTTTAGCTTTAATGAAGTGTTACCCTTTACCTCTCTCCATACCATAATAGCTCCAACCCTGGGTAATTCAACACCTCTTCTCACCAGGGCTTACCTCCAAAGGCTCCTTGATTCAGGGAAAGGGTTTTGGTCCTTGAGGTATTCACTCTTTCATATTCCAGTTGGCTTGAGTAACCCTCCTTCTATACTGAAATGAAGGATAATAAGAAGAAAAATTATATTTCAGGAGAGCTAAAATTAAAATATTGATTGCTGTATAATTTATGTGTGAACACAGAGCCATCTTTCTTATTTCATTACAAGTCCAAAAGATTCAAATTGACACTACTTTCCCATACACTTCATGCTGTATTTCTCTTAAATGCGAGAATTAAGTGCTCCATACTTCCCATCACCATCCTTGAAGGACACTCCTGAGAATAAACACACTGCTATTTTACTTTGTTTATTAATTCTCTTCTGCTTAAGGGAACTGAACCACATACTCTCTATATTGCATAAGCACTACTTTATTTGCAAACCTTTATGAGATTTTCACTTAATAAACCTTGACACATTTTGCAGTCAGTAAAATTAATAGCCACCTGAGAGCAACTTCGGGGGGTCCTGTTTGATGGAGCAGTGACTCCCACTCCAGGTTTGGCGACACTCCTGAGTGTCCCTAATTATCACGCAGGCTCTTGTGAAATTCTAAAATGACTCTCAGAAGAAAATTAATTTTAATTAGCCTTAATTTTGAAAAATACATCCTGTACAACACTTTGCATGGCCGAGATGTCCGCAAGCAAACACGGAATGTCAGATTGCTGAAGCCATATGTCGGGAGGCAATTAGATTCTGTTGAACATGGTTTGAGTACCTACTTTGTACAAGGTCCTGAATCAGGCCCAGGGAATGTTCAAAGATGCAGTAGAAATAGTAACTGCTACTGAGAACTTAAACCCTTATGGGAGACGTAAGCAAATAAATAACTAAGTAAACCATGAGAAAATTAATTTGCTAAATACAAGTTTTGCCATGGGAGTGCTGAGGAAGGAACAATTAATTCTGATGGAATGTGCCAAATAAGGCCTTGAGGAGGAAGTCAAATAGCATCAAGACTCTGAAAAGTAAACAGGATGCCAGTGAGTTGATAATGGACGGGAGATACTGTGAAAAGGCTTCTGTGGTTTCTAAATGAGCAAATGCAAAGACCCAGAGAATTTATAAAATTATGCCGTAGAAACTTACAAGAATATGACAATTTTGAAAAACGTGAAAAATGATTTTGTCTTTTAAAATTAACACGAACCATGCATGCATGGGATAATTGACAATCAAATATATGTCTTCCCCCCAACATGTCTGTTCAGCCAATATCCAACTTGATCGGAGAGGTTCTGAAATGTGGGCAGGAGTTCTGTGACCTGTGTTACTAAGTGGAGGTGTCAGCATATATTAACGCTATTAAATATATTATTAATTAATTAATCCTCAAAATGTGTCCTGAGCACCTGCCATATATATAGCACCATCTAGGAGCTATTTATTTTAGATAAAGATATAACTCCACATGACATCCTCTGACTTCTCATCCTCTAAACCCAGACTGCTCCTTCTGCCATACTTTATGATTGCCTATGTATTTCTTCATTCTGACAAAGTATCATATTTGATTAGGAGGCCAAGTCACATTGCAAAGGAAAGAATATTAGTAATTTATATAGAGAATTTATTAACACATATAATGTATATTAATTATCATGAACAAAACAGAGATTCCTAATAGAGGCCCACAGGAGTTTATTGTAGGGCTCTGTGTGTGTGTGTGTGCGTGCATGCGTGTGTGTGCATATGTTGTAGGCATCCTAAAAATCATGGGTATGTACCATCTCCATTCCATTCTATTCATCTCAAAGGAAGGGAGGGAGGACTAGTTGGCCAGAGGAGAGAAACCCAGGGAAAATGTGCATAGCAGTGTCCTTCAAACATCTGAAAGACTATTAATGTGGAATATGTTGATTAAGTAACAGTCAAATGGAAACACATTCTGGCTCAATAGAGAAAATCAATTACCAATAGTTAGAGCTATGAATCAATGGTAAGTGGAATCTCGTAAAATAATGCCTGCTGCTGTAATATGCACAGAGCCTAAATAGTTACCAGCAGAGGCACTAGCGCAGGGATTCCCCCAGTTTTCTCACTGGGGAATTGGCCTTAAGTACCTGAATATGAAATTCAACTACAACATCTCATAATTTTATGCTATGTACAGTTTTACCTATTATCTGCCTATATCATTGGAGTGACAATCCCTTGTAGCTGGTTTGTACGTAAGCAGATACTCTTCTTTGTGTCACTCACCTACAACCCAGCTTCTAAGTTGACCCCAGCATGGCATCTGTCTCTGAAGCTTCCTCCCACATTGACTTCCATGCAATACCAGCCTTGGTCACATCAAGACTCAAGCCTGTCTTCAGGCTCTACGGTTGGTATTCTATGTTCTGAGGGTCAGATCTAGCCTGCTGCCTGTTTATATGAATAACGTTTCACTAGAACACAGCCATTTCCATTCGTTCATGCGTTATCTGTGGCAGAGTTGACCAGCTACAACAGAAAGGGTATGCCCCACAATGTGAAACATTCTCTCTGGCAATTGACAAAACATGTGTGCTGACCTCTGCTGTAAACCACATCTCAATGCTTCCTCAGAAATGATCTTCTAATTCTCACTCCCGAATGTCGCCCATTGCTAATGCTTCCAAACTCCCAGGAGAATTTTGTTGATATTGTTAAATATGAAATTAGATAAATGTGACTCCTCTCCTTTTATTCTTTCTTTCCAATCCATATCCTAGAATAAGCAAAACAGCTTCACAGCAAACAAACGTTGAGTGCACCTGGGATCTGATACTGAAATTCACTTCCCGGGAGATGCCATGCGCGGAGAAGCATTTCTGTTACTCCAAGTAGTAGAGCCCCATGCCTTGTCCAATATTATCATAATTACAAGAGTCAGTTCAGTTCTATAGTTTTATTTGCTTAATGTGATAACAGAGGCAGAATGTCCACATTATTCTCTGTATTTCAGTGTCCTAAAGATATTACAAGGTCATACTTAATGAGACAAAATATAAAAAGTACATACTTTATAAAATGTGACCAAATATAGTCGTCAGCCATTGTTCTAGTAGTTGGCATATTTTGCCTGTGAGGTATTGTGTCTCTGTCGCAAGGAGAGCAGTAATTCGCTGCCCTGGGTAGGAAGATGGACTCGGACGCTCCCCTCTTTAGCCGTGCTGAGCTGTGCTTAGAAAGATTGCCAACAGTTTCCTATCAAACTCATGCAACTTGTTCTGCATCCCCAATTCCCACTACAATAGGATATAGTAATGTATGACATGACCTCACTTACACAATCCAAATTACATGTTATTATCACATTTTTACACTCTAGAAATAATACAGAACACGGCTCGGAGATTTCTGCAGAGGCTCTTGCGGAAGGAATGCTAACTCTAAGTGCCGGCGTCCTTCTGAAAAGTCAAGTGGTGTGTTTTTATAACCAACCAGTCCCTTTCTTCTTCCTTCAGCACCCCAACCCGCCTCGCCCCTTACCAAACACTATCGGGCTGCTCGGAGAGCATGTGATGGCTCTGAGTGAGCAATTAAGCCTCGAATGGAGAAAGGCTGTTTACGAGGCTTCTGTTCTCCCTCCGCCCGACATAAACTTCGCTGATACTCCAGGCTCTCTCTGCAGTTTTATGCTGACCTTGGAGCACCACAAGCAATTAGGTCAGTGTATTAAAAATAACCATCTGCCTTTTGGGATTTCAAAACAGGCCAGCACTTTGGTGCCAGTGCTTCTATTTTTTTATTGCAGTGCGATGAGGAAGGATAATGATGTCGGAGAATTCAATACCCTTCCCAGTGAGACGCGACTCTCTTCCCTACATGGTGGCCCTTCTGCGAAAGGAGAGTCTCTTCTCCGTGAGCGAGAGTGTGGGAGGAATCACTCACAGGCTTTACAGCACACTGCCTGGGCTCACACGAAGCTTGGCTCTGGGCAAGTTTCTTCACCCTGTTGTGCCTCAGTTTCCCGTCTCTGAATGGGACCATAGTACGTACTTCAAAGGGTTGTTGGTATAAATATGAAATGAGCTGACCCAGGTGAGTGCTCATTCAGTGTCTGGCGCTAAGTGTCCAACTTAAACTATTCTTTTTTTTTTTTTTTTAAGATTTCATTTATTTATTTGACAGAGAGAGAGAGAGAGAGAGCACAAGGAGGGGAGCAGCTGAGGGAGAGGGAGAAGCAGGCTCCCGGCTGAGCAGGGAGTCGGATATGGGGCTCCATCCCAGGACCCCAGGACCATGACCTGAGCCAAAGGCAGACGGACTGAGCCACCCAGGTACCCCTCAACTTAAACTATTCTTATCATTGTTATTGTTATTCCTGTCATGAGGGAATTGTGTGTCCTTGGATCCCTTAAAGTTTGATTGCTTCATTTCTGTAATGGGAATAATACACCTACTTTGAAACAATTATTTTGTATAATAAAATCTAATGGGCTATAGAATAAATAATCACATGTGAATAAACAGGAGCACAACCTGCCAGAAAAGGGTGGAGGGGCTTGACAGGGAAAGACAGCAATCCCCACTCTGCTTATTCTGTCATAGGAAGAATAAATACTTCTCTCAGTATATAAAAAGTGTTTCTTTTGTGTTGACAGCAATCTCAACAGTGCCTCAGTGGTCCAAGAATGGAGCAGGTTTTATTTTAACATTTTTCCATGTAACTGAGCTAGGAGATAAAGATGTGTCCAAATCATCTGGCATTCGAAAATGGGAACCATGTTCATTTGAAATAAAGTTGAAATAAAGTTGACTGAATTTGAAATTTGAAATAAATAAATTTGAAATAAAGTTGACTGGAAAACGAAACTGCCACCAAAGGTTTCTATGAAAATGCCCAGTTATGTTTTTTTTCCTAAGTAATTTTGTTTATGTATAATACAAAGACTAATAAATTCTTATCATTATTGGAAGGAAAGTATAGGGCTTCTCTTTCGATCATTGTTTATGTGGTTCTCTTGTTATAAATTTATCATTTGCTTATGATGAGCTTTTTGCAAAACTAGTGTTTCAATTCAGAAATTTTTCATATTAGTTCAGCTTCAAGATTCACATTTATATATGCATGTGTGTAAACATATATATGTGCCTATGCAACTGATAAGTACATAAGTACTTATGTGTACTTATCATACTTTTCTACAAGTTTCTTTTTTTTAAGATTTTATTTATTTATTTGACACAGAGAGAGAGAGAGAGAGCACAAGCAGGGGGAGAGGGAGAGGGAAAAGCAGCCCCACCCGGCTGAGCAGGGAGCCCGATGCGGGGCTCGATCCCAGGACCCTGAGATCATGACCTGAGCCAAAGGCAGACACTTAACTGACTTAGCCACCCAAGGACCCCATACAAGATTCTTTTTTTTTTTTTTTTTTTTTGTAGTAAAGAAAAACGAAAAAGCATAGGAATGCTATAGGAGGGCATATTAGCTTTACTTTGCAGAAGGAAATAATAATTAAGTGGTTAGCTTATTTGTTGTTACCACATTATTACAACCTCCTCTTTCTCACTTCCTGCTTTCTGTTCTAGACAGATTGGCCCTTCCTTGCTAATCAGTCTCTCCAGCCCCCATCATGCCTCAGAGCTCTTTTGCAAATATTTCCCCTCATCAGCCCAACTTTCCCAAGTCCCATCTGTTCTTCCCTTGTGCAAGTCGTATTCTTCCTTCATTAGAGAAGACTCCACAATGCCCTTTTTAGAAAAAGTTACCCTGTGGCCTAACACAGAAGCTAGATTTCTTCTTAGATCTTTTCATATGAGTAGTTGCATATCACTTGTGTCATTTCTTGGTTTATGCAGGGGATACATATTTGTTACCTGGATATATTATTCATTAAGGAAATGTTTCCTAACTCTCTTGGCCCAGAACCAACCACATTATTTCTGTTTACATCCCTGAGCAGGAACTATTAATATAGAACTATCCCGATGCAAGGGAGCTAAGCCTCTGAGCTATAGCTCTTATTTGGGCAGCCACTTCTCACTCACTCTTCCTTTATGGAAACAAAATGAATTATTGGAGGACAGGAATATTGGGCAGCAGTTTACTAATGACTAAGATTAATAAAACCTAAAAGAAGTTATATGTGATAGAATTACTGCTGAGCAATATAAGAAACACAGTTAATAACACTAAAATTAGGTCTTAAATTTGTGTTGGGCTTTTGCTTTTCAAATAGATTTTGCATTCGCCACCACATTTCATCTTCTATAAAACAAGAAAGATGATTTCCAGAAAGATTAACAACAAATCCCAGATTATTGGTACTTGAACTACAAGATTCCAGATGGAATTGTTATTACTCTTATGATGCCCCTTTCTAAAGGAATTCAGTTAACTTTCCTTCTAAGATTAGTCATCATGCTTCTGGACCCTGAGAATTATAAGACAGCTACTCTTCTCTGCAGCAGAACAACACATGAGGGATGAGGATCTAGAATATATGACTCCATTGAGGCTAGTACTGAGACAAATCCTGCCTAAAAAGTCAAATGAATACAGATAAATAACGTTTATTTTATTTAAAAAAAGCATAAATTATTAGTAGCCACATTTATGCATTGGGAAACTGAAGTTCAGAATGCTTAAGAATCTAGTTCAAGGGGCGCCTGGGTGGCTCAGTTGGTTAAGCATCTCAGGTCATGATCTCAGGGTCCTGGGATGGAGCCCTGCTTTGGGCTCCCTGCTCAGTGGCCAGTCTGCTTCTCCCTCTCCCTCTGTGATCTCTCTCGCTCTCAGTCTCTCTCAAATAAATAAAAATCTTAAAAAAAAAGAATCTAATTCAAAATCACATAGTTAAATGAGGAAGTTGGAATTCAAACCCAGCATTTCCTGATTATGAGTTTGACAGACTCCCATTTTACCAAAAAGTGGGGGATTTATTATCCTATATACATAGGACCAATGTTTTTTTCTAATGTTTGTAACTTTTCATTTTCACTTAAGGACAGCATTTGAGCATAGAAATCCTTTGGATTACATGTTCAGCACATACTGAACATACTGAAAGATCTAGGAAAGCAATAACAACTAGACTCAGTAGTAGATTTATGTAGATTTACATCTTCTTCATTGCTCTATTCTTGTTAAATATTGGACAAGTGGAATCGCTGTAGTTCCATAAAGATTTTAGAGGAGTAGAACAACATAGAGATTCTTGTTTACTCTTAAGGATTGCAACAGTTAGCTATTCATAGACCAGTATGCAGAAATTTACTGGTATAATAAAATTAGTGATCAATGAAATGAAAGTAAATTAGCTACAGTCCAAATGAAGATGTTTAGGATGTATAATCAGCAAGCATGAGCAAATAATGCTACCAAAATCATGAGTAACCTTATCTCCTCTTTTAAGAACAGTCAGGAAAGATAAACTATGTGGGCATTGGATTTGCAGATTCCCTAGACGAGGAAATCTATACAGATTTATAAAGTTAATTTGTACGAAATTAGGAACTCTAGGCTTGTCCTATGAGAGACAGTGATATTTCTAGTGGGTCTTTTTGCAAATCCTCAATGATTAAAGAGATTTTTGACTCTGGAACATTCTCAGTGGCCCACACATCAAAAGTTAGAAACTCATCATCTCCTTTACTTCACATCAGTGAATGGGAATTTATAAATATGAATTGAGAATGACAAGAATACCAAACAATTTCTATGACTGAGTAAGATCCATGGAAGAAAAGGACTTTCTCAAATATATTTTTTTATAGCTCATTAGAATTTCATCTTAAACCATGTTAATAGTCTAGGAATCCGAAGAAGAGAGCTCTAGCTACTTAATCTCAGTTTTTTCATCTTTAATGAAAACACTTGCCATGAATTATCTGGATAACTGGAAATTATGAAAATTACAGGGAGGGCACATACGTTAACCAATTAGAAAAGTACTCTGAGTGAGTACTGTACTCTTCACTGAAGACGCTGGCACCCAACCATGATATGGAAATGGGCAACACGATTGATTTTCCACATTTGAAAATGCATTTTCTTGGGGCTCCTAGGTGGTTCAGTGGGTTAAGCATTAACTTTGGCTCAGGTCATGATCTCAGGGTCGTGGGATTGAGCTCTGCATCCGGTTCCATGCTCAATGGGGAGTCTGCTTGTTGCTCTACCTCTCCCCCCTCTCGTGCACTCTCTCTCTCAAATAAATAAATGAAATCTTTAAAAAAATGTATTTTCTTTTTTCAGATTACTTTTAGAGCAATTTTAAATTCACACAAATTTGAGATCCAGGTACAAATTTCTCATATATATCTCCTGCCCCTACACATGCATAACCTCCCCCATTATCAACGTTACTCACGAGAATGGCACATTTTTTACCAAGGATGAACCTACATTGATACATCATAATCACTCAAAGTCCATACTTTATCTTAGGATTTACTATTGGTGCACATTTCTTTGGGTTGACAAAAGTATAATGATACATTGTTAGAATACCAAAGTATTTTCACTACCTTAAAAATCCTGTGTGCTCTGCCTATTAATCTCTCCTCTCCACCCCTGGAAACCACAGACCTTTTTACTGTCTGCATAGTTTTGCCTTTTCCCAAATGTTATGTAGTTGGGATCATATAGTCTGTAGAATTTGCCGGTTAGCTTTTTTCTCATAGTAATATGCACTTAAGTTTCCTCCATGTGTTTTCAGGGCTTGATAGCTGATTGGTTGATTGATTGATTGATTTGATTTGATTGATTATTTTTTAGCACTGAGTAATATTCCATTGTCTAGATGTACCCCAGTTTATCCATTCACTTACTGAAGGACAATCTGGTTGCTTCCAAGTTTTGCCATTATAAATGAAGCTGCTATCAACATCCATGTGCAGGTTTTTGTGTGGACATAATTTTCAACTCCTTTGGGTAAATACCAAGGAGCATGATTGCTGGATCATATGATTAGGGTACATTTAGTTTTGTAACAATCCATCAACCTGTCTTCTAAAATGGCTGTGCCATTTTGTATTTCCACCAGCAATGAATGAGAGTTCTTGTAGTTCTTCCTCTTTGTCAGCATTGGTGTTATCCGTTTCCACATTTTAGCCATTCTAATATGTGTATAAAAGGTTTTCATTGCTGTTTTATTGTGCATTTCCCAATAACATATAATGTGGAGCATGTTTATTTGCCACCTCTCTATCCTCATTGATGAGATGTCTGTTAAAGTCCCTGGCCCATTTTTAATCAGATTATTTTTTTCCTTTTGTTAAGTTTTAAGAGTACTTTGTTTATATTGGATAACAATCCTTTATCAGATGTTTTGCCAATATTTCTCCCAGTCTATGGCTTGTGTTCTGGTTCTCCTGATGCTGTCTTTCATAGAACATAAGTTTTCATTTTAATGAAGTCCAGTTTATCAATTATTTTTTCATGGATTGTATCTTTGGTGTTGTACTTAAAAAGGTTTCACCATACCCAAGGCACAGTTTTTAAAACTAGACTATGAGCTATCACAGAGTGTCTATTTTACATATATTTTATGTCACCCATAGCACCGTCCAAAGTTTTAAATGCACAGCAGATAGCAGTTGTTAATTTTTCCCTATATGTTGATATTCCCAAATAAAATACAAATGAAAATAAAAATAATCCCAACTGAATACTTTCCATTAAACCTCAGATATTCCCCTCATTTTACATTCAAGGAAGCATTTTTTGCAAACTCCTTTGTCATTTACTTTTTCATTCTTTCTCATTCCTGTCCATACAAATATTCCCAATTTATGACAAGATTAAATCTTTAACAGGAAGATTAACAGTTGTAGGCGCCTGAAAAAAGACTGATTATGAAAGGCAAAACAAAATTGCAAAACATTCAGTATCATACAAAAATATCATGTGGATTCCTCACAACCAGCTTTCTGTGCCCTGGGTAGATATATTTTGGAACAAAGTGGTTGGCTTAATAAGAGATCTGGCGCTAAATAAAAGGTTTTTCAACCTTCAGGGTGTAGCATCTGAACATACTCTTCAGGTGCCAGATTGGCCTGCCCTGCAGTTGATGGGGATTTGATGAACCTGTATGTGTGTACAGCATCAGTGGATGAAGAGGCAGGGCCTGGAAGCAGGAAAAGCCACTGAGAGAGAGAAGTGATGGGAAATAGCATCAGAATGTACTGTAATATGACAAAATTCAGAAGATTCAGAGCCAGCCCATTAAAAAGCAAGGTTTGAGCCATCAAGCTGAGACATCTGGCCATTTCAGCTTAGCCACTGATGGTGAAATAAAGACAGGCCATCCTGGATTAAGCAATAATTGGGATGACCTCAATGATTCCTGATATTTCCATTTCAAGAGCATATCAGAATAGTTCTATGTTTGATGTTTACTTTTCTGTTCATTTTAATCAATTTTAATAGTAGGGTTATATATTTTGGTGGTATAGCTTCCCAAGTATAGAGGTCATCTATCAAAGAGAAAATGACATTAGCTTTTTCCTTACAAGAGATTAGAAATAGCAACTAAGATGGCCATGTCTAAAAATCTTTTCTAGTAAAATAGTTGGAACTTCCTCCATCTAAGGACTGCTTGCATTTAAGTCGAAAGCCCAATGGATAATATTGGGTAAGTCTTATAACTTGGGCTTGCTGTAAATAGTCCAACTCTTGTTAGTTTGTGTTCTCTGAGGAATGACTTGTGCCTGTCAGAGTTTGTATTGTGAAGTGTTGAGAGCCCTGATACGTTGTCTTCTCACTGAGGACCTTAAACTTGGATGGTAGAGAAAACAGCTTATGCTTTAAGATTTCTTATAACTGTGAATTCTATGATCTCATTTGGAAAAGGACAAGTACAAATAATTTTGAATGTTTGGGTTTAGGATATTTTAGGATATTAGCATATACTATTTTTAGTATAAGGCCTTTTAATGGTCAATGAGCAAAGCCACATGACTATTTTCATTCCTCATTTGCATTGAATTATGGATTTGCAATCAATATAAATCAGTTGAATTAATAATGATAAAGTACACTATTTATTTTGAGTAGATCTAGAAAAGAAATAAGCCAATGAAATATAGTCTTTAGTTACTGGTGTACTAGCTTTGGAAGTGGATGAACTGGTCTAAAGGAAACTTCATAGATTTTAAAGAATGAGCTTGAATAATGAGCCCATTCTTGAGCCAGTAAGGCTGGCTTGGTGGTGGGTAATCTCATGACAAGATCTGAATTAAGTAACTGTGGGAAGGATTGCCCCTTTTAAATCATCTAATCATCTGAAATGGGTTTTATGCAGAAAATTAAAAGATATATTTGTTCTGTTACCAGAAGAAAGAAAACATTGGTTTTGGACAGGCAAAATCATAACATTTGTATTTAAATGGAACAAAAAACAAAAACAAATAGGAGAGTGGTGTAAGGGGCACCTGGGTGGCTCAGGCATTTGAGCCTCTGGCTCTTAGTTTTGGCTAGGTCATGAACTCTTGGGTCCTGAGATCAAGCCCCTTGTTGGGCTCCTTGCTTTAGTGGGGATTCTGCTTGAGATTCTTTCCCTCTGCCCCTCCCCCATGCTCTCTCTCTCTCTCTCTCTGTCTCTCAAGTAAATAAATAAATCTTAAAAAAAAAGGAGTGGCTTAAAAATTAGAACAGTTTTTGCTTTCAACCAGGTAAATTAGAAGCATTTTATATCTTCATTAAATTATTAAGTATCCTTTTTGGCTTTTTCTTTCCAGTAATATGTTTGAATAAAGAATTAGAAGAAGTGCTATGGTGAGTGCTGTGAATTGTGTATGACTGATGAATCGCAGACCTGTACCTCTGAAACAAATAATACATTATATGTTAAAAAAAATAAAAGAAGATAGCAGGAAGGGAAGAATGAAAGGGGGAAAATCGGAGGGGGAGATGAACCATGAGAGACTATGGACCCTGAGAAACAAACTGAGGGTTCTGGGGGGGTGGATGGTTTAGCCTGGTGATGGGTATTAAAGAGGGCACGTACTGCATGGAGCACTGGGTGTTATACGCAAACAATGAATCATGGAACACTACATCAAAAACTAATGATGTAATGTATGGTGATTAACATAACATAATAAAAAAAAAGAATTAGAATATTCCAAATAATGAATTAATCTACATGAAAAATTCACAATGATATAAAATTGCATTAAAATTTACTTTATAATAACTTATCTTTATGGAAAATTAATGGGACTGTCACCAGAAAATGCAGCATTTATACTTGCTCACTCCCCAATGGTAAAAACATCATTTTCTTCCCATCCCAATTTTTTGACCTTAAAAATGAGTCACAGGAAAAATACTGATCTTGCTAATTCAGGAGAATCTCAAATATAGAAGAATCTCTATATAGAAGAATCCAGCCTCTTGTTGCAAAAA
This sequence comes from Phoca vitulina, assembly GCF_004348235.1. Classification (NCBI taxonomy): domain Eukaryota; kingdom Metazoa; phylum Chordata; class Mammalia; order Carnivora; family Phocidae; genus Phoca; species Phoca vitulina. The sequence continues at coordinate 11,775,444 of NW_022589730.1, read as the reverse complement.
TATGGCATCTATAGTCTATCTCCTATTTGTAAAATTACTTGTTAATTTTTCATAACATACACTCTAGTAGATCAGGGAAAGAGGGGTATTTGTCCACAGCATCTTATGTAGTCATTTATCACAGCTCCTCATTGAAAAAATTAATCCAACAAGTGTTAATGGAGTACCTAGTATATTTTAAGCAGTGATTGGCCCTGTGTTAGAATACCTAATTACATTTTATTGTAAATGTTTTTATTTCTTTTCTTAAATGCTTTTACTTCTAATTACTTCTAATTCTAAATCTACAATTTTAAGAAATTTATGAAATATCAAAATCAAAATCATAATCAGGTTATTGTATTGTATTGCCTTATCATCTATTTGTCCCTAATATGTTTTATCAAGTTAATTTACTGCCTCTATAGGAAGACTTGAACAAGATGATACTGGTAGATTTTCTCATTTGATACTGAGAACTAAGGAGATTTTGGCCAGGGTCAATTGTTTATGAAATGTGGAGGTGCTTTTATGTTTTGAGGATAGGAGTAGTTAACGTCTCAAAATTCACACCTGTGCCCTGGAGAGAAAAAAACACTAACGATCAGAATGTAACTGAGTCCAGGATTCTCATACTTGGGCTTTATTCCATATATTACCTTTTTTTTTTTTTTTTTTCACTATTTAACGAATCAGTTCTTCTACTTCAGGCATTTACAATTTTTCTCTTCTCCTTTATAATTGCCCCCAATGCTAAAAACATCCCCAACTCCTACACAGCAATCTGGCAAGGGCTGGACTCTCCTCCATTCCATGGTTGGAAGAGAGGTATTTGTCACACATTTGGGCTTCAATGGTGCGTTCCTAATATCATAGAATGATTCTAGTCATTACTGGCCACAAAAATTTCAATGTTCATTCATCCCTTTCTGGTATTCATTACATGATTTAATTTTTCACAATTCATTCAAAACACTATAAGTTACCAGTTTAATTTCAAGAAACTACATTTTAAATCTTATTATTTATTTTCAATGTGTATATGCAGGATTGATTCTAGAATATTCAGTAACACATCTTTGAAGTTCATTTCATGACTTCCTGATTATTTTCCCTCTTCTGACACTTGAGGATCTTCTTATAATCTTTTGTTTCCTAAAATACTTCTATATTATTTTATATATAAATAGGTAATTCTTTTTCTGATTATTTATAAAATGAATTTAACTTGAAAGTGAATATAACAGACATTGAACAGAATTGCTGGAATAGAAGGAGAAAGAAGATAAAAACTCAGACCACAAAAGACAGGGAGTCCGAGGTATTCCAACCTTTTGTGCAGAAAACGAGCTGTTTGATTTTCTTATCAATTTTTACACTTCGTTTTTATCAACTTAATGTTTCAAAAGCCTCCTGCTGTGCTTATGCATTAAAAAGTTGAGTTAATGATGTTGGTGAAGCATTAGGGGTTGGTGAAGAATATGAATTTAAGTTATTCAGAAATGTTAAACATCGCAGTGCAAGTAGCGTATACAATGTAGGAGAGTAATGCAAATGAAAATAATGCCAAACCACTTTACATATTACAAATAAATACTTTCTTGGCATTGATGAAAGTGTCCGAAGCTCAATGTTATTTATTTTTTCCTATAAAGTCAATTTCTGCCAGTAAGAATTCCAGAATATTACAAACTAATATCAAACAGCTTTTAAAAGGAGTCAAAAGTCACATGAGTTAGTAAAATGAAATATCAATTTTAATTATAACTCTATATGAGATAGCTCAATGATGAACAAAGGGATAGTCAGGAGTTTTAGAGGGAGGATAGCAGTTTACAGCATCCCTCATAGCAGTTACCTCTTCTTCATTCTCTCTCTCTCTCTCTCCTTCTCTCCTTCTCTCTCTCTCTCTCATCTTGGTTGGAAGGGGAAACTGCTTCCATCCCCCAATAACAACATCACCAACAAACCACCATCCATATGTTAGACACTCCAAGAAGGAGGACTTAAAAACCTCCTAGGGTGTGCAAAAGAAGCATGTCAGTTCTATGATCACCAGCAACATTCCTCTAGTAAAGAGTTTATGCAGAAAATCAGTTTTCGCGTCAAATCTCCAGATATTAATAAAAAGTCACTCTGCTTGCCATAGTACTCTTTTTTTTTTTTTTTAAAGATTTTATTTATTCATTTGAGACACAGAGATACAGAGAGAGAGAGCATGAGCAGGGGGGGAGACAGAGGGAGAGGGAGAAGCAGGCTCCCTGCTGAGCCAGGAGCCCGACGTGGGGCTCGATCCCAGGACCCTGGAATCATGACCTGAGCCGAAGGCAGACGCTTAACCATCTGAGCCACCCAGGCGCCCCTTGCCATAGTATTCTTGTGTTTGCCTTTCTCGGGCTACCCAGGAAAGGCCGAAACAGGACAAGTCTTAGAACTAAGGATTTAATCAATCTCTATTACCAAAAATATGACTCACAAGAGCACTGGAAATTGAGATACTTTTGAGTGGTTTGGACACGTCAGCTTATATCACTGGTTTTCAGTTTGCTCATCAATAAATGACAGTTTAAACTCAATGATGTCTAAAGCATTTATAGCCCTAAAATTCTAATCTACTCCCTCTCTTTTCTGTTATTATGTTAGAAAGTTTTCTCTTTTATGTTTATTTCCAAATATGTATTGAATCAAATTTCCATATGCTATTATGGTGGCACTAAAATGCAACATAGTGAAACTGTATCAGTTTGTACAAGGGAAATAATAGTCACCAGGAATTTGCTAAGAATTATCTGAGTAGAGACTGCCATCTATATTTTCATGGCAATTGGAACCGTGCGTTGTGGAATATAAGGAGTGGTAGCAAGTGTAGATCGTACATTATGGTAGGCAGTGGAAATCCATACTGGCATTTTCTGTCTTTAAATCACTTTTTGGTGGGGCGCCTGGGTGGCTCAACTTCCAAAAGTTGGTTGGGCGACTGCCTTCGGCTCAGGTCATGATCTCAGGGTCCTGGGATCGAGCCCCGCATCGGGCTCCCTGCTCGGCGGGAGGCCTGCTTCTCCCTCTCCCACTCCCCCCTGCTTGTGTTCCCTCTCTCTCTGTCAAATAAATAAAATCTTAAAAAAAAAAAAAAAAATTCACTTTTTGGTGACTTAAAAAAACAAAAGCAAACAAAACAAAATTTTAGTTTTTATACTATTTGCAAATAATGTCACATCTCTCAATGACATTCGAAATCCAAAGAAGTTCATTTCCATTCAACAGTGGCATGGAAATAATTTCAGATCAACTTTGGGACAGCAATAGCAAAATGTTGTTTTGAAGTCATTGAGCATGGAGAATCATGTCTTACGCCATCTGTTGACAAAATGGAACTCTGCAGCCTGGAAGGCTCCGGAAAAAACCTAAGGAGTGTATTAGTGCTAGAAGCTAATTTAGAGAGGAGAAAAACAACAACAAGGCAGCAACAACAAAAAGCCATGGGGTGTCCTCATAAAAAGGCAAACAAAAGAAAGATCAAGAAGTGCAAACCCGGAGCTTAGATGCTTCTTTATTTGCACACATCTGCTTACTGAACACATTCCAATTTAATTATATAGCCAAATTACCATCCCTACAGAACTATTGTCATGGTTCTCAGATTCTTCCAAGTGTCAATTTCAGCGTAACTCCCTGTATATTTCAAAACGATGCCTGGGAATTTTCCTCTCTCTGCCATTATGCAACATCCAAAGATATGGGCATTTTTTCTCATCTAATCACATTTTTCATGTTAGCTCCCTAAAAGCACCCCCCCTTTATGTTACATATCTGCCTAGGTCATGTGTCCAGATTTTATTTAGATATTTTAAAAAATCAGTTGCAGGGCTAACTGGTTATGAAGATTTTACATTCTGTTGATATTATAAGAACTTGATTTGCATTAGCAGGAATAGATCCAAATTTTGTCTGGCCCGAAGTTTATACAATTTTTAGTCTTTCTAAGCTTGTCACCTTCAGAGTAAGTCCATCTCTGTACATCACTCCTCTCCTCATTTAGAAACAGACTGATTCGAAATAAAGAAGAAATAAACATGACTTTTAAGTCTTGTAAAAGAGAGAATAAGTCTGATCCAGATCTGAACAATGCTTAGGTTATTGCAAAGACTACATGGTACCCTGAGGTGTTGGGGGAAAACAGCCAATGAATCCAGGCAGAAGCCCATCCATTTGGCAAATAATCGGTTTCTCCAGTGGAGGCAGCTGCTTCCCTACCCTTCTGGCTGAAATCTACTGGAAAAAGGTCCCCACGGATGAAAAGGAGGACAAAAATATGGGTGATACAGGAAAAATCTAACAAAATAAGTACCTAAAGCCAAGAGAAAAGCAGTTTATACCAGCCTGTTTAGGAAACTGGGCCCAGATCTGTTCAGAGAAATGCCAGTTACCTTGTCTTCTTTCAAATGTGTTTTCTACTTTTTCTGAGCTAGTATTTAAGAATATTTAACCATGAGCTCTCTTTCAATATTCCAAGGTAAGAAGGAAAGCTTTTCCTGCAGTGATTCAGTCATGGATAATTGCTCAGCAAGTAGGAAGTTCTTTGGTAGAGAAAGAGCATCCCTCATTGATCAGCTGGGCAGTTCACTTTGTGAGCGTTTACATAAAAGCTGTCATCCATACAAATTTCTCAGAAGAGTTTGTTGTAGAACCAATTAGTAATTTGAACAAATGAGTGAATGAATGCCTAAACTCTGTAATGTTCGTTGTGCTGTTTCATGTATGACTAGGTGATTCTGAGAATGATAAAAATTATTTTTACTTTTCTAGAGCCATGATATTACACCAGAAAAAAGTTTTGCAACTATCTGGTCAAAAAAAATTACTTGCAGATGCTTCAATGGGAGGGAAGACCTCTTTTCTAGGGAGAACAGAGGAATGTCCCAAGAATGTGTGTTTCTGGATGGAAAAACAATGATCTAAAGAAGCAAATTAAAAACAAACAAACAAACAAAAAACAAACAAACCAAAAAACGTAACATACCAAATCTAAGTTTGATTCTCAGTGGTGCTTAACCTTGGATTCAGATACATCTAAAAATGTCTGGATGCATATGTTGCAAAAAGACCAAAGATCTATTGGTATAAAAGGGCTAGGAACCCCTGTGAGCAATTCATCCTATAAAAAGACATAGTTGAAATACAAGTGTGAGTGATTAGAGATCTCACCCAATTCTTCTCTTTCTGGTCACAGGATAAGATAGCATGCATGTGATTGGCCTTACTAATGGAATGTGAGCGGCAGTAATGTCTGTCAATTCCTGCCGAAAATCTGTGAGAGTCCATCTGCAACTGGCCTCATTCCCCACCCTACCCCAGCCTTCTGGAAGCCTGTGTGGAGAAGCAGGTTCTGACTCTCAGCTCCGTGGATGACCAGTGAGCAAATCCTCCTTGCTGGTTAGCTGGATGAGTCTTATCAGCGAGCATACCCTGAAGGAAAAGGCACCAGGAAATCTCAGTGTGAGATGTGCCCTAACCCTCGGGGCCTTGAAAACTACAGAAGAATGGTGGGTGGTGCACCACTGGGCCAGGCAGGAACAGAACTGGGAATCCCAGTAGAGAAAAGAACATGGATTACACTCCTTTAGGGTTCCTAAAAATCTTAGGGTGGACTTTATATAGGGCTAGACATGCCTTAGTTTCAGCAAGTCAGAGTTCCAGAGAAACATAATTTACTGATGATGTGACCCGATTATTTACTCTCTCTTCAGGGGCTCAGGATGCCAGGAAAAGCCTGGTTACTCCTCTCAATTTCAATTACTGCCTCAGATATTTTTGTTTTCTTGTGAATGCTTCTGCTCATTTCTTCTTTTCTTAGCTATGATCCTGCCAGAAGCCATAGTATCATATATAGGTTTTGGAATTCTTTTCTGGTAAAGACAGGGTATGTTTGATATATTTTGATCATATTGATGGTAACATAATAATGTGAGTTTATTTTATTTATTTTTTAATTAATTAATTAATTTATTAGAGAGAGAGATCATGAGCAGGGGGTAAGGGTAGAGGGAGAAGCAGACTCCCCGCTGAGCAGGGAGGACCATGTTGGACTCAATGGGAGGACCCTGGGTTCATGACCTGAGCTGAAGGCAGATGCTTAACCGACTGAACCACCCAGGCGCCCAGTAATGTAAGTTTAAATACTTAATTCTAACCAAAAAAAAAATATGAAATAAGAGTAAAAAAAAATGTAAAATTGATTCAACTTCAGTTGGCCCCAAATTTGAGCTTCCCAAAACAATAATTCAGCCCTGTCAACTCGGAGTCTCAGAAGCTGCCTCAAGTCTCTGAGAGCTTCAATATACTGCATATTTCAGAAGAAATAAGAGGCAAAATAAAATCATGAATTAACACAGCTTCATAGCTTTCTATAAGCCATTATAAGTATGTAATCAATAAAAACATTTTAAATTCATCCTATAATTCTGCTTCAAAAATCTAAATGATCTAGTTGAACACAATGTAGTTTAATAATTTTACTACAGTTTATTAATACTTTAAGTAAAGTATCTCTTCAATTAAATAGTTCCAAGTGTTGGATTCTTCAAATTGTTTAAGATTATTTTTCTCATCTCCTACTAAATTAAACTTATTCTTTTAGGAGCTGAAGAAATTTTGGATCCACCTTGATATTAATGTTGAAAGTGTCTCATTGGAAGAAAATATCCTTTGGCTCTGCCTAAAATCTTGAGTTCTTCTCATTAGCTTTTTTTTTCCTTCCCTAAATGATTTTTTTCCATGTCTGCATTAATGCAAAGTCCCCCCTTAGTAATTTGAAATGGTTTTAATAATAAGAATTACTATTCCTATGTAATGGAAATATATAGCATGCATATTGCTATGTGCTCTGCCATGGAAAAATACAGTATGCACATTGAGGCTACCTGTAAATAAAGTTCTTGAAAAGTCTTAATTTCTATTTCTATGCAAATCCAAGGTCAGTGCTGAGAGATTTGTTGCTACAAGGAAGATCTAGGAATCTTAACCTTCATGTGATAAATCCAAATGGTAAACTTCATGAAGTCTTTCATGTCTTAATGAATAAAGTATAATAGAAACATCCTTTGGTTTCATTATAAATTCCTGGGAACACCAGGCAAGCCAACCTGAAAAGAAGCAGAAATGAGCAGCAACAAAGTTAGAGAAACACAGCAGAAGCCCTGATCAAATTGTACCTGAAGCTTAAAGTGTCTCTCTATATTTCAGTTTGATGGGCCAATAAATCCCATTTTCCTGAGTTGAATCATCTGTTACCTGACACTGAAAGCATGATAACCCATTCATTCAAAGACGAATTCTTTAATGCTTTTATTAATTTGTAAATGCAATAAACTTTGAGTAATTGATGATTAAATGGCATTTAATTTATATATCCACAAATTCTATATATATGCAATGACAGTTTGCCAATCAGAAATTCCATCAATTACACAAGTGGTATGTAGCGTGTCAGTCATTTTGACATTTTTGCTTAAATGAGTTTTTAGTAAATTTAGATCTAATAATAAAGCACAAAAATATAAAATTAAGCATTTTTAAGTTAACTTAATAACCTGACCAAAAACCAACAAAAGGGGTAAAATTGTGAAGAGATAATCACTATAGAAATGCTAATTAAAATAATGATGGTTTGAAGTAGCTTATTACACTGTCCAAAAATACGAATATTTGACTGTGATACAGAAACTGAGCATTGCCTTATACAGCAGGCTGGGCTTAAACTGATACTAATTTTCTGCAGAATAAATTGAAAAGTTGTGTCAAAAATACTAAGAATTTTTTTTTTCAGTGATTTGACTTCTAAAATTTATCCTATTGGAATAATTGACTAGTGTACAAAGATATGTACAAATATGTTAATATAACTGTTATTTTGTATAACAGAAATATATTTAAATATATCAAAAATTAGGATTTAGCTTAAAAATATGTAACAGACTATAATAATTCACAAAACTGAAGAAGTTCCTTTTATCTGGGGTATAGTGTTCCCAAATGAAGATAGAAAAGAAACTCGAGGAGTGGGTTGAATCTAGCTGGAGAGGACTTTGTATACTGTGGAGTTGAGACTTATCCTAAGGATAATGTTAAGGTGTTGTAAGGAGCAAATCACAGGACTGACATGATCATGTGTGCATTTGTTTTTTCAACTCACTCTAGCCATTGGCAGGAAAATGAATTGTAGGCTATATGTTTGTCATTGGACAAAACTGTCAGGGGAAAAAAATCTATCCCATTTAAAAATAATATTTTTAAAACTATTCAACTATTTAACAGTAATCATTTGTTAAGCACATACTTTATGTCAGACACAGTGGGATAACTGACATAAACAACCTAAGACCTCCCATGTTAAAATGTACATTGATTGAAATTGATTGTTTATTTCAACTGTTCCTGTAAGTCTCAATACAAAAGGTAATAGAAGTTCAGCTATATCTGGACAAATTTTTTCTATTTTGTCATCTTATAATCAATGATCTATGCTATATGATATGTAAATGATAAAGGTTTGGTATGTATGAAAATAATTTTGTATTATAATAATCTAAACTTTTCAAAAAAGTAATTTACTATGTTTATAGGTGCATTAGGTATATATTATAGGAGATTAATGCAGATATGATACATTTGGGTGGACTCTAAAGTGTGTCTTCTGGGTTGCAGTAGTAATGAGTTGTGTAGACATAAAAACTAGAAATTAAAAATAGAAGGAGGGAGAGAAGGAAAGGGAGAAAGGAAGGAAGGAAGGAAGGAAGGGAAGAAGGAAGGAAGAGAGGGAGGAAGGAAGCCAACATGGATAGCCACAACTGGTATATGACATCTGGTTCTTAACAGTTATAACTCTGGATTCTTCTCAATTCCACTGAAGAGCAATCTTTGGCTCTTGTGTGACATAATTATCCCTCAGTTACTCTCCAGCTGATAACAAGAAAGAAGCACAAGAGACAAGTATTAGTAGAAATGGACATGTCTAGTTTTGGTGGACATGTAGCCAGTTAATATATGTCTCCTTTAGTTTTGGAAGCAGATTTCTCAGTTGATGGGTGATATAATTCCTTAAAATCCTAAGCATTTCTGTCCTTGCTTTTGCTCTCAACATATTTAATCATTTCCACATGAGGATTTACTTTGTAGGAACTGACTAAATGGGACATATCAAGGAAATTCGTGCAAAATTATAGCTTTTTACCCACAGTATTAAATACAACTTGATTTTTATGGATGCATATGGATGATTTTCTCATTGAAGACATGAAAGTTTGCAGATCACACATCTTCACTTGCTCAGTTTTCTAGAAGGCTAAAATATCACAAGACTAATAAATTGGAGACATTTTCAAGGAAGGCCTTGGGCCTTAAAAGTGAACTTCCACTATACTCCTTTGCTTATACTTAGATTGTTCAGTTTTCTGGGCATTAGCAAATGCTAGGTAGGAGGTCTCTTTTGGAGTATCTGGACCAGCTGCATCTTATCCAGGGTCCAGATCTTAGTCCAGTAAATACACAGGACATTGGGGTACCTGGGTGGCTCAGTCATTAAGCATCTGCCTTGGGCCTGGGATCAAGCCCCGCATCGGGCTCTCTGCTCAGTGGAAAGCCTGCTTCTCCCTCTCCCACTCCCCCTGCTTGTGTTCCCTCTAGTTGTCTCTCTCTCTCTCTCTGTCAAATAAATAAATAAAATCTTAAAAAGATAATACACACGGGGCGCCTGGGTGGCTCAGTCGTTAAGCGTCTGCCTTCGGCTCAGGTCGTGATCCCAGGGTCCTGGGATCGAGCCCCGCATCGGGCTCCCTGCTCGGCGGGAAGCCTGCTTCTCCCTCTCCCACTCCCCCTGCTTGTGTTCCCCTCTCTCACTGTGTCTCTCTCTGTCAAATAAATAAATAAAATCTTTAAAAAAAAAAAAAAGATAATACACAGGACACTGAATTCAACCAAAAATTCTCATTACTTACTAAAGTGGGTTAAGACTGAGGTGCATGAAAATCTGGCCATTAAAAGGGTATACAGAAACTTTGAACTTTAGGAGTAAGTTGTGTAATATTTACCACAGTCGTTAACTTGGAAACCTAATAGCTGAATATAATGGCTTCAAGTCAGTGCAGCTTTTACTGATATTAAGATATACCCTTTGGGATATACGACCTGTCCCCAGAGTTCAAGCTCAGGCCACAGGAACATTAATTTTCCTGTATTTTTATAGAGGTTATAGGGTCAGGAAGTCACCAAGATGTTTTAGAACAGGGAGTATATGACTATATCTCCCAGATTTAAAACCACAGCATACTATCTGGGAGATTATTGGAGAGGGGCTTTATGAAGCTGAAGTCCTTAACCCAATAGCTGAATGCTTGGATCTTGTCTGATAGCATTTCACTTAAGGACTTTCAAATATAAAATATTGGATAATAGTAAAAGCTGTCTAATAAACTTGAACTTATTTCAAAGATTGCTAGCCTAGACCATTTTTTGAGATACTGATCATTTAAATGAAGCCAAGCCTTGAACAAAAAATAAAAGATAAAGACTTATATCAAACTTTGGAAATTAGATAGATAGGGGCAGATAGATAGATCTTCCAAACAGAAGATATAGTGTTCAGTTGTTTTCTCTTTTCAAGACCTTTCCCCTGCTTTCATGACCTGATTTTATCCCCTGGTGCCCCTTCTCCTTGCTGAGACTCTCTTTCTACAAGTACGCTTCACTTATAAATATTTATTTATAATCTCAGCATAGTTCTGGCATAAAGAAAAACACACAAGATCTCTGACATCATGCGCTAATATTATATGGAGAGACAGACAACGAGAATAAATAAGTAAACAGGTAAATAAAATTAATTTAGTAAGTGATGACAATTATTTAAAAAATAAAACACAGCAATTGGTCAGAGTAAGTCTGTGATAAGGGAGAGAACATCTGGCTTTATAATGTAGGGGTAACATGATATTCTCCTCCTTCTGTTCTTTTTCATTTCATCTTTTGTGTTTGGTTTGTCTTCACTGTACTTAGTATTTTGCTTTTTATATTTTATGTATTCAAGAAAGAATTATCAATGAATGTATGTGATCAGTTCACTAAATGCAAGTTTTCATTTTCTCTCTTATTTTTGTAACGTTCCTGAGCAGACCTGGAAAAACAAAACAAAACAAAACAAAAAAACAGAGGAAGCTTTACAATATATGTTATGTTCATAGGTTGAAGGAAAATACTATTAAGCGTTTGGGCTCCCCCCAACCCCAACATAGCCCAAATAAAGGATTAAATGATGAAAAAGCAATTTAAGACAAAAGGAGATATTACAAACTGTACTAAGAGAAAATGTTCCTTAAATGAGCTTAGCATTTGGGAACAGTATTGAGTTGATGCTTTTACTATCTAAAGCTGTACATCAATATCTGCTGGAGGGTGTAGATGTTCTACTCCAGAAGAAATTAGCACAAACATCCAAAAACATGTGACCATAGCACAGAAATGTAGAAACATAAAAGAACACTGAAGTCTCTACAAAAACAATTCCTGCATTTTAAACAGGCATAACATTTCTAATCCTCCAAAACCTAAGGGTTGTTTTATCTGTTTGTTCATTTTATCTGATATACAGTAAAATACTGGCTGGGGGTCCACACTCGTCTCCCCCAAGGACAGTAGCAAGGCCCTTGCTCTGAAATGTCATCTAAACTCAGCCCAGCTCTCCACACATGGGTTCTCTCCTTTCATCCAAACAATAGCTATAGCTTTTTCCCACACCCCCAGCCTGGCCCATCACAGGAACCATTTGCTAAAGACCTCATACTCTGGGAGCAGAGAGCTTGTGTTAAGTGATCAAGGCTTTAACACTTAGTTCTTGTGTGACTTTGAGTAAACTCTTTAAACATATGTCTAGTTTTCCTCTTCATATGGCCTAAATAATAACAGAACCTAGTATCAGGTTGTTGTGAGAATTAAACTAGTTAATGCGTATAAATGCCTTAGAACAATGCTTCACACACACACACACACACACACACACACACACATCTTTCCATATAAATATATCATTATATCAACATCATCATCATCATTGTCATCATTTATTTGACTTTCATCAACACCACTCTTATTTTTCAATCTAGTGAGAACCAGGTGGAGGAAACTGGATCATTATCAGGTATCAATATTTGGAGAATGGACCAGGAAAGATGAAAAATAAGACTGGAACTAAAAATTTGGGCTCAAAAACACAACTAGAAGATTTAGTTAGGCCAGGGAACATAAGAAGTACATGGTGAGAGATTTTGACCTTGGCAATGGGGAGAGTTACTATGGCGTAGAATCCAGCTGTACATGGAAAATTTCACACAGACTACATTTGCAACAGTAGTGTGGGACGACCCACAGTGAACTTGATCTGAGCATGGTTATGGGCTGTGTCAGAGCTAGCCAGCGAGTGGACTGGCCACCAGGGCTGCCAGAGGGATACCAGAAGCTCACTGAAGTGCCAGCAGGATTGCCCTGATTTTCTTTCCTGGGGGGATGCCATACCTCTGAATAAAATCAGTGGGTTAGAGAAGAAAAACTGAGGGATTTCAGGAGAACACTTCCTTTCCAAACCTGATGCGGCCTCATGGGAGAGGCCAACCTGTCTCCCACCTGGCCAGCATCTGGGGTGCGTCCTCTGCCAGGTGAAATGCAGCCATGTTTCTGCGGGCCTCCGTCCAGGTTTCGTGAAACCTGAAGTTTGCTCACTTCTGTGGGTTCTCTTAAAGAATCCAAACTTATAAACACAGAAGTATGTACAGAAGTGAATATTAACTTTGAATGAAGAAAGAGATTACCACAAATTTCAAATTTTAAAAGGCCGGCAGTTACCTCAAACATCACGGAAATCCCAAAACATACAAAATATTTCTTGTTAAATAACGGCCTGCCATCTCTATAATGATTCCTCTCTGTTTTCTTCCGTATTTATTGATTGCCTCTTTCCGTAACACAACACAAAAAAATCTGATATTATTTTATAGAGATAATATAATAATTTTGCCATTCTTTTAGCACACTTATTTATAAATAAAAAACGTGCTCTTATTTTGCTAGTTTAGGAATATAAGTTTCACATTTACAACTTGTGGTATAAAGTCATATATTTTTAAAGATATTTTCTTTTTTTTTTAAGATTTTATTTATTTATTTGACAGAGAGAGACACAGCAAGAGAGGGAGCACAAGCAGGGGGAGTGGGAGAGGGAGAAGCAGGCTTCCTGCGGAGCAGGGAGCCTGATGTGGGACTCGATCCCAGGACCCTGGGACCATGACCTGAGCCGAAGGCAGACGCTTAACGACTGAGCCACCCAGGCGCCCTAAAGTTATTTTCAATATGAGAAAATCTCTGACATGATTTCTCATCCATGTGGTATAAGATTTAAAAGGATTTTCTTCAGTCTAAATTATGGCTCTCTGTATTTCAAACTTAGTTTCTTCTCCAACTACCCTCATAGGTCTGGCTTTGGGTACCATGGGAATGGTATGGTCTCTGATCCTGCCTTTCTATCAGAATGCCAAGGGGAATCAACACAGTTACATTCCTCCTTCTGAATGCCCAGTAATAACGCATATGCACAGAAGTGAACTACATACTTAATTCCAATAAACTTAAACTTGATATAATTCCAGCTCAGTTTCCCCTTGATAGATCCCACACAAAATTCATACGAAGCCAACATTACCCAGCACAAGATTATGTGTGATGGAGAGAAGGTAACATGGGAGGAGACATTTGTCTTCTCTAAAGGCAGTTTAATCATCTGCAAATTTTACAAAATATTAGACTCCCTTTCTATAGCCTACATTGCCTCTCTGGTACATGTGGGAAGAATAAATTGGGTGTGCTTGTCTTAGTTCTCATTCTCTCTCTCTTCAAGCTCTCCTCTGTTTTCAACATACTAATATCCCCCGTCCTCATCTCTACAACCTCCTTGCCCACCCACACAGTCACACAGAGGGAGGCAAACCCAATCTACTGTGTGCATGAGTAGATGTACAGCCTGCCTAATTCTGGAGCTGAGATTCTTTCTTTTTTAAGGTTTTATTTATTTATTTGTGAGAAAAAGAGAACATGTGCAGGAGGCAGGGAGAGGGAGAAGCAGACTCCCTGCTGAACAGGGAGCCTGATGTGGGGCTCATCTCAGGACCCCCGACCGTGACCTGAGCAAAAAGGCAGACCCTTAACTGACTGAGCCACCCAGGTGCCTCAGGAGCTGAGATTCTTTATTTACATGGATTTCACATTCAACATTTTACATATTCACATTTAACATTTATTAATAAATAGGTTGATAGCTGGGCCTCCAATCTGCCTGACTTGTTCAGTTTCTCTGTATGAGTAAAAACTGAGAGAGAGAGAATACGTCTTAACAGTTTCTTTATCTGTAGTCATAATTTCCCCCATTTAAATTAGCACAGTGAAGAATTTCTTGAAGATACTAAACTAGTTACTCCTTGGACTTTAGGACACCTCTAAGATTTTCAAACTTCTCAGGTTTCTTATTAAGGTCTTCATTTGCTCTTCAATTGTGCTTACTTACTCTTTAATTGTGAAAAGACTTTCGCTTGATTGCTTTAAAACAGTATTCTGGGAAAAATCAGGTATGGACCAACAGGACAACTCTGTTGTTATATGGACATCATTTGTTCTTTACCCATCGCTTATGAGGTAATTTGCATTTGAAAAAGCATGCGCCATAGCACAACATATAATTTTTTTAGGAGAGAGATGATTCTATACATGGAGAAACAGAAATTTGGCTTTTCAAATTGTCTCAGAGCCAGCCCTCTCACCGACACCTGGATGAGTCCTTTGAAGAAAGGTTTAAATAAGTAAAAATGGAATAGATTTTGACTAAAGTCCCTGTATATTTTCCAAGACAAACAGGTATGCTTTAGCGCCTGCTTACCATAATACTGAGGGAAGATGAGCGACTTTTTTATTTTAGCACATTTAGATAGAACACAACAAGAATTTGGACAGAGGAAAATACAAACGAGGGGCAGTGTATTCAACAGAGATGATGCAGCTACTTAGGAGGATGTAGTTCAGCTGCCGTGAGGACTGTGATGGACAGTTCGAAGCTTCTAGAAAGAGATACCAGTACTCACATTTGGGGGCAGGAGGCAAGAGAGAAAGGCAGGCACTACTGATAAATGTCTCACCGTCAGTGCACAAGAAGTTCTATGTACACGAGACATTTGTGTATTCCAGTAACAATAGGGTGTGAGAATTCACAATTAGAGACTAGAATCAGCAAAAATACAGACTGTTATAGTTTATTGTATAATAGACAGTTATAGATGTTGCTGATTCATGATAACGGATCCTTCCTATTTTAAAGGAAGAGGCCTTCAAAATAACTTTTTTTTAAAGACTTATTTATTTACTTATTTACTTGGGGGGGAGGGATGCCCATGAGTGGGGGGAGGGGCAGAGGGAAGGCTTTCAAGCAGACTCCCTGCTGAGGGTGGAGCTCCACGTGGGGTTCGATCTCACGACCTCTGAGATCATGACCTGAGCTGAAACCAGGATTTGGATGCTCAACCAACTGAGCCATCCAGGTGCTCCCAAAATAACTTTTCTACCAGGTGTAGGAGGTCAAGGTCTGACTTCTTCTGTAAACTCCAAGCTCGCTATAGCCCCAAGAATACAATGGGGGCTTACGACATAATTGTGGATTGGTGAATAAATATAGGTCATAAAGTTATTTCTAAATTTACCCTTCAATTTCTTCTTATTCATAATGTATACATAGAATACTTAATTTAAACTATGAAAGAATGTTTAAATTGGAATATAATTATGTGTCATTTTAGTTAACTGAAGAGACCCTATTGAATGACTCACATACTCATGAACGAAATATTCAAAAATAGGTTCTAACTTTAGATAACTTGTGAACTAGACGTACTTTTTCTTTTCAGATCGCAGTGACTATTTCTTTTTTCTTTTTTCTTTTTTTTTTTTTTGTCATCAAGGAAATATTTTCCACATGATGTACCTCATGCTTGTCCTTTCTGACCTTCCTTTTGATACAGATAAAATTATTAAAAGATATCCATTATTATTTTTTAAAAAGTAGTAGTTATGGGCTTATAAGGGGTTAAGATCTCAATTCACCTACAGAAAGTATTTTCAACTTATTAAGAAAAAAATATAAAAGAAAGAAAACAGCCTTAAGTGATAAAATAATTGAAGTCATAAGTGTACTCTAACTGCAGTAAACGCATAGCCCAACAACCCCTCAACAGATGATTATGTCTTTTACTTGCTCATTACTACATTCTGGAAATAATATTGGAATAGCTAATATCTTACAGGTCTAATAGTGTCCCCTAGTCACTCAATGGGATCACACACACATATTTCACAGTAAGTGAGCACTAAATGCTCTGACAATGGCTGATAGTCATGAGCACTCCGGCTTCCCCTGGGTTAGGTATGAAATCTTCACAAAATAGTCATATAATATAAGCAAATTCTCTTAGATGGGTAGGGATTTGTAGAAAACTTTTTATGTCTAGCTTAATGAAAATACGTTGTTATCTTTTTATTTATTTTGAAACGTTTTCTATAGAGGCAAAGATTTCAGAATGTAATCTAAATGTCTGGCAGCAGAATGTAACTAAATAATCACCAACTTTTGGACTTGCCTTTTGTTCCCCGGTTTGGTGAGTCTTCAGACTGTGCTGGTCAGTTAGGGTATTTTTCCTTAAGATTCTACAGATCTTAAATTCCTTCAAATGAAGAACTGTGGCAACTCAAGAATTAGCAAAACAATGCTTATTGCTTCCCCTGAAACATGACCTAACCAGTGTGGATATAAATAAAAGATTGATAAAATGAAGCCTTCGTGATACCGTTAGATCCAGTTTTCAATACACACTTTTAGTTGCGTTCTGGGGAAAAGATTATATAAGGATATAATGTATAATATGATAACTCAAATGTCAAAATATCTTCCCATAGTCAATAATAATGATAGTAATTATAAACCATTGTTTTATAAGATGTTGTTTTCCTTCCCATTAAGAGTTTCAAAGTGTTTCACTGATTGATATATGGATAATAATGTTGAGCTGTGTGTTGTGTCTACATTGGCAAGAATTTGAAATGGCAGTGTGCAAATGGCAAATGGCAATAAACCCTGGAGAGAACAGAAAGGATCATGCTCACCTTCCTGAGTATATTTGTATATTCATCAATGTTTTTCCTACATCCAATGACTTTTGCTCTGCTGTTTTCCTCTAAAAAATATGATAAATATAACAGCTCTAAAAAAAAATCTGTGTACAAGAAATACCTGTAATTGTAAATGTTTCTCTGGAGAGGTGCAGAGATGCACTCACAGAAAGATTCTACTTACTGTTTATTTCCATTGGTGTTGTGCTTTTGTTTATAGTATTTGTAACCCAAATCACAATTATAGTTTGGAAATATTTTCTTAATGTCTATATCCTTCAAATTAGCATCAATGGGTTATTCATAGACCTCAGAAGGACCCCAAAATGTATCTTCTAGCTGATTGTTAATATTTATATCATTTTGCTAAAACTATCACAACATTAGTCATGAGACCTAAAATGTGATTATTTCTTTAAAAAATATTTTCTTCACTAAAAATCACAATAATGGTAAAATGACTGAGTTTGTACATTATATTTAAAATCGATCTTAAAAGTCATTTGATCTCTGAAGTAAGCAAAAGGAAAGAAACCTACAAAGTGGTACAGTCTGTGGGCTGTGTTGATAAATCCAACAGAAAGAGTCTTGGGAAAAAAAAGACCGCCTTTATTCACTGCCTGATTTTGGCCAGATCTTTTCGTGCCTGTTCATACATTTAAACCATCTTAAAAATGGTGCTTCTTATCATAAATATTTTATAAGAATGACTGGGAAAATATTAGTAGTTAGAAAAGCTGGATATTTCTTTGACCATCTGTGTTATATATTGTACGTGTGACTCATCCCGTACCCAGCTTATATTTTCATAATTGGCCCTTTAATCTAAATACCAAATGATCAACCATGGATGCCAGCTTGACTGGGATGAGAATTACAAGCATATGTACAGTACCTTGGGTTATTATTGTCAGAACACTACAAAATATGTTTGTGACTCTTGTATATAATTACACCCTGGACTCATTATAGCTAGTAATAATGCAGTCTTTTATTCAAGTCAGGATTATTCTGGACCCAGTGTAAATGTTGCTCAGCTATATTAAGTCATTCAGAACATAGATGACACTGCTGAAGGTTGTTTGGGAACAATCACAACTAAATTGGCAGATTCAATAGCACAGGAGAGCTGAATCCAAATGCCGGGTAGAGAAAGGAAAATGCACTCAGTAGCTTTACCTGGTTAGTGACAAAACTCATCACAATGTACTCTTATTTTTCTTTCCGCATATAGAGACACTTCCTGTGCAGCTGAGGTCTAATGTGTTCATATTATTTATCTCAATAATATGATGTAGTAAACATTTGGTTACAACAGTGATCTAGAAACAACAATAAACAAAAACTCCCACCATCTAGATTTTGAATGAATTTACTATAGATGTGTTTGGTAGGATAGAATGCAATACTGAAATTCTTTTTTTAATTATTTGAATCATCTCCAATTGCCAATTTCAAAGTAACAGAAAGGGCTGAATTACTGATTCTTCTGATAAGTTCGAGTGCCCTGCAACCCAATCTCCATTATGATCTATTTCTACTTTATAGGTCTTTGTTCTTGCTCTGCTTTATCTCAGCTCTTTTCATGATTGGCTTATCTCTGTTCACATGACACTTCCTCAAAGGCTGCCTCCCTGGCACACTTTTTAAAACATCCTTCTGCAAATCACCAGCCTCAAGTATACCACATTGTTTATTTTCTTTATACTTTCTGTCTATCTATCTATCTATCTATCCATCCGTCTATCATTTATGAAATTTATTTATTTAAATACTTACTAGTTTGGTCTTCCTACAATATAATTTAAGGTCCTTTATATAAAGGCAGGGATACTTTTTGTCTTGATCACAACTATATTCCCAAGACCTAGTATGGGGCTACGCATATAGTGATTCCTCAAAAAATATATTGTTAAATGAATAAATGCTTGAATAAAAAACAAACATTTGAAGAAAATTGCTCAATCCTAAGCAGCTGGGTTTTGTTATTGTTATGGTGATAGATAGTGTCTTAATTCCTATTAAGTTAGCTCTAAGTAAATCCCTTATCTCTAGATCTACATATTGAACATTTTTGGGAATTTTTACAAAACTGTATATTATTGCTGTGTTAATAAAATAAAATTATTTTATTGCTTTGAACCAGACAGGGACAGTAAAAAAAAAAAATTATCCTTTAACGTTATCCTTGTAATTCAAGAAAGGTTTCCTGACTTCTTTTTCTTACCTGAAAAAAAAGGGGTGTGGGATGAGTTTAATGCTAGTTCAGCTTCCTGATCAATTTCCTCAGGGCATTTAATTTTATCCTACAGTCTATAATATTGTGGTTCTTGCTAATCTTCATACCCAGAACTCCAGCAGATAATCCATTTGATGGGTCACCTTTGATGGTTCTCAGATCTGATTATTGACAAATGATGATGATATTGTTTTAAATAAAATATTTTTTAGATATCCCTTCATATTTTATAGGTCATTTCTCAGAGTATCATTAAAAAAAATCTTTAGTTATTCCTGCAAAGCCTATCTTATAAAACAAACAGTGAAATGATACTATCTCAAAAAATTAGAGTTGAAAGAGATCTTAGCCATCTGGACTGCTTTTCAGATGGGAAAATGAAGGTCCAGTATTATTTCATAAATTGTTCTAAGTCACAGAGATGTCTGGTGAGAATTCAGGGTGAATGTTCATAGCATCATGTTCTTTCCATTAAAATATTACACTGGTTTTAAATTATTACTTTAAGTAATACATCTTCTGTGGAGTATTATTTACTCTATTGAGAGAGAGAGAGAGAGAGAAGTACAGAAACAGGACAAAACCTTAGAGCATTTCTGCAAAAGTATCTTCCTCCTTTGAGTTTTATGACTTTGTGTATGATACTTGGATTACCTGCTCTATCATGTGCATTCAGATGTCTTTTATTAATCCTGGAAAACCTTGTTCAGTCATGACCATTGTAGTTTTGAGCATCTAAACTTCATCCAACTAGAGTTATAACAATTTAGAATGAATTTATGTATACCTCTCACATACTATAATTGCAGTAAGTATTACTTATAATTTAGTATACACAATGGTCCAAACATCTTCAAATATATTGATATTTATAGAGCAGAAGCAGTAACTGGTACAATATTATATGTCCACTTAGTGCCTAGCAAAATTCCAGAAAATAACAAAAAGTTGTAGAAAAAATGCATGACTTGTGGGAGAGATCTGATTCTGTCACTCTCTAATCATAAATTTATTCAGTATAGTTAGTTTTTCCCCCGCATTTGAATGGAAACTTGGGTGGGGTCCACGGGTCCACTGGTCAATCTTTTGTAATGAAACATTCTGCTGCCATTTTAAGTCACAGTACACAGTCTCAATTCAGTAATTTTAATGCTTAATAATGATACAAACTCTGAAGCCATTCTGAAGCCTATCCTCCAAGTTGCACCTGCCTTCAAAACAGCTAGCTTTTCGAAAAGTGGGGTGTGGTCAGCATGTTCACTTCTCTGTCTGAGCCTCAATTTTCCCCTCTGTATCTTGACAGCCCCCAAATTTCCAGGGATTGGAGCAAATGAGATGGAGAAGAAGGAGGGTTTTTCTCGACAAGCCCTGACTTGGGAAGCTGGCATCGATTTGCTGTGAACCTTGGCAATGTTTAAGCTGAATTTTTCTCGGGGCGCCTGGGTGGCTCAGTCATTAAGCATCTGCCTTCGGCTCAGGTCATGATCCCAGGGTCCTGGGATCAAGTCCCACATTGGGCTCCCTGCTCCGTGGGAAACCTGCTTCTCCCTCTCCCACTCCCCCTGCTTGTGTTCCCTCTCTCGCTGTGTCTCTCTCTGTCAAATAAATAAATAAAATCTTTTAAAAATGAATAAATAAATAAATCCTTGCTACATTCAGTATCAATTGCCTCTGAGATATCATAATTGCAATTTAAATGAAGGCCTTTAAAAGGGTTTTATATGCTTGTTACTTGATAGATAATTTGGGAGTACACCACTCATGAATAAAAGAGAATACTTACATTTTATGTATAAATAAATAATCCATAAAATACTTTTTAGCACCCTAACATTTTATACCCCAGGATTTCTCAGTAAACTTTATTTCCTTCTAAATCTACTTATTCTGCCCCAGAAATAAGTAGATAACTCAGTCTTATTTCTTTTGCTGAGAGCCATCAGCATCCTAAGTATCACTTTATTCAACACTTATTCATGTAATAATTTATTTATTGAATAAATATGTATTATGTTACATAGTTATGCCTAGACTATGCTAATGTCATAGGCTGTCAAAATGGAAATCTGGATTGAGGCCTAAATAATAGGTGGGGGAAAAACAGACTATAAGAAGTGTTAGATTTTATAAAGAAAATTTTAACAGAATTTGTTAGAAAATCAGTTCTATAGTTGATATTATAGGTATGCAGATGGATCACTGGCATCCTACAGATGGCATAAGGAGTTAAGACCTTGAGAAAACTTCACATAGAATTATTTTGGAGAGCACGTGGACAGTAAGTCCCATCACCATGAAGACTGATTCATGGAGTACCATCTCCAGCCCCACATGTGGAGAGAAATGGTCCCAGGAGATGAATTTTTTTTCTTTTTTTTTTTTATTATGTTATGTTAATCACTACACATTACATCATTAGTTTTTGATGTACTGTTCCATGATTCATTGTTTGCATATAACACCCAGTGCTCCATTCAGTACGTGCCCTCTTTAAAGATTTTATTTATTTATTTGAGAGAGAGAGAATGAGAGATAGAGAGCACGAGAGGGAAGAGGGTCAGAGGGAGAAGCAGACTCCCTGCTGAGCAGGGAGCCCGATGCGGGACTCGATCCCGGGACTCCAGGATCATGACCTGAGCCGAAGGCAGTCGCCCAACCAACTGAGCCACCCAGGTGCCCCAGTACGTGCCCTCTTTAATACCCATCACCAGGCTAACCCATCCCCCCACCCCCCTCCCCTCTAGAACCCTCAGTTTGTTTCTCAGAGTCCATAGTCTCTCCTGGTTCATCTCCCCCTCTGATTCCCCCCCCTTCATTTTTCCCTTCCTGTTCTTTTCTTTTTTTTTCTTTTTTTTTTTTTTTAACATACAATGTATTATTTGTTTCAGAGGTACAGGTCTGTGATTCAACAGTCTTACACAATTCACAGCGAATTTAATAAAATCAGGGAAGGGATGTTGTTGGAGAGAGCTGAATGAGAACCCCATCCTACCTTCTTGAGTCAGGAGAGAGGGGATGCGATGAAATCACTGGGCAGCTTCACCTGAGCTGCCTACAGTTAGACACTTTGCCTTATTGGTCAGTCTGTACTGAGAAACTCAAAGTATAAAAGTTTGTTTGAACTTGTCTGTGACAAAAATGGAGAAAGCTGAAGTTGGGGAAGCAATTGTATTTCCAGAATTTGTTGGAACAAGGGACATGTGAGCCTTTCTCAAGGATCAGGTGGAAGTCACATGAGAAGAAGAGTGAGTTTGTGTGTCTGAGTCTCAGTCTAAACATGCTGCATAGAGCACTGAAGGGACCTCAGCAGAGGGATGATGGTAGTAGACCAAGAGTTTTCTAAATCTAGTGGGGGGGGGGGGGGGGAGAGGTGTTTCATCAACCAACCAGAAAAGAGTGTGATTTGCCTCTTGGGAAGGACAGCAACTCGGTGGACTCCAAGCCACCCACCATCATGACTACTAGAGAAAAATTCAACTTTTTAAAAAGATTTTATTTATTTACTTGACAGAGAGAGACACAGCGAGAGAGGGAACACAAGCAGGGGGAGTGGGAGAGAGCAGACGCTCAATGACTGAGCCACCCAGGTGCCCTTGTAGCAAGGATTTAATGAGAATATAACAATCAAGTTATCGTTTTCTGCTGTCACTCAAAGCATAGTTTTTATTTATTTGTTTGAGCTATATTAGATTTATCGCATATAGGAGATCAAACTCAATATTTTTCAGAGGCTCTGGAATGTTTGACGTATTTTCTAATGCCTTATCCCTTATTACTGAGGAAGGAAGAGGAGGAGAAGGAAGACGAGCAAGAGGACATTTTACTTTTTTGACCCCTCAGGTGTGTTTCTGTTCCTTGCACCAGCCTGAGAAACAAAAAATTATTGATTATTAGTCAACCTCAAGAAAAGAATAAGTTAAACTATAATAGAAAATAATTGTATTGATGTGGGGGATGGAGGTGAGGTGTGAAATTGGGAGGAAGATCTCCTGTTTTAAACTAGAATAAAATATTTTTCCCTTAAACTTTTTCTTCTCATTTGGGTTAGTTTGGATAGAAGGATTTTAGACACCCCAGGAAAATCTTCAATGACCCCACAGTTGTGAAGGACCAGTCTCTTGTAGAGGAAAGTATCAGAACTAAGGCCGGCATGAAGGCATCAAAATAAAGGTGAACCAAAAAGGATGGGTGGAATAAATGACAAAAAAATGTCTCAGAATTTTACTCAGAATTAACTGGGGCATTCATAATAAAGATCGACTAAGCAAAAGGTGGTAAAGGTACGTTTGAGTGCTCATCATTTTGAGAACTGAGGATAAAGTAATGACATTAAGAGGAAACAGAAACTTCATAGATCTTTAAAGGCATCTTGTAAAGATTGTTCTGTGGAAAATTCATAAAAAATGTACTTACCAAAATTAGAAATAAAACGAGTTTTTTGGTCAAATAAGTTTGTGAAACACTACTGTCCATTGTAGAATATTTCATATCACACATTAGTATATCTTACCTTTATCTTGCCTTTCATTTAGGAGCTGATCCCCAAGTACACCAATAGTGGCATGGAGAAGTGACCCAGGGAAAGGAAGGAAGCCCATTTGAACCCCAGTCTGGAGCTAATTACCACCATGAACAACTGCAGCACAATCCTCCTGGAGGATACAGAGAGGCAGTGACTGTGTCTTGGAGTTCTCTCAACCAAGGGACGAGGGAACAGGGTTATTTTATTTATATGCCATCTTTGGTTGAAGACTTCTATTTCCATCTTTGGTTGAAACTTGCTCTTAGGAGCATGTGTAGAAAAAGTTGGGGCAAGTTCCTGTGATCTTCAGAAATATGTCTTCACGCAATACATCGTAGCTGTTCCCACTAAACAACCTTCAGCTCATGAAGGATATGGGTATGGTATCTATAGCGTCATCTGCGCACACTCTGTTCCATGAAACTTACTATGGAAAAAGGTGCATTGGATCCTCTGAGTTCCTTTATATCAATGACAGATGCCCAAGTTATTAGAGAAAACTAACATAAGGTATTTTACCACAGGGACAAAGTATGTCCTTATATGGGCTTCTGGTACATTTTTTGCAAAAGCAGTATTTTTATATTGCAGTGAGAAAAATAATTTTAATGATGTTAAGCTAAAGTGTAGAGATATAATCTAAGTTCCCTGGCCATCATTTTTTTTTTAAAGATTTTATTTATTTACTTGACAGAGAGAGATACAGCGAGAGAGGGAACACAAGCAGGGGGAGTGAGAGGGGGAGAAGCAGGCTTCCCGTGGAGCAGGGAGCCCAATGCGGGTCTCGATCCCAGGACCCTGGGACCATGACCTGAGCCGAAGGCAGACGCTTAATGACTGAGCCACCCAGGCGCCCCACCGGCCATCATTTTGTTCATGAAGCAGTTTCTCAAACAGGGATAGCTTAAGTTGTATTCATTTTGTTGATAACATAGGTGATCGGGAAGAGCTTAAAAACAGCCAAATAAGAAGTGTCATAAAATTTGCTGGTGTCAAATCATGCATTATCATCTTGAAAATAAATAACTAGATTTTTGCAATCTTCAATTTTTGTTTATAATTTGTAAAAAAAATCAATTACTGTTTGGTTCTGAAGTTTGTGTCAATATCATGTAAAATTCATCTCAAATGTTACCTACTTGAGAAAGCTCTTCCTTAATATGGACCCGGATAGGGCTAATACCTCACCACTTTGCACTAATTCTATGCCTTCTCCATACTTTTGAGACTATTATTATAGGTCTTTATAGTTTATTATTTAAATCCAGTTTCCCCTGTAAATGCTGTGACGTGTATTGTTTGACTCTGTATTTCCAATATCTGTCTCAGATGTTGGTACATATTTTGCTTAAGTGGGCAACTATTCAAAGACAACCAATGATAAACTAAAATAGACACACATAGGTATATATAGAAAATAGATTGCCCTAATATCAAAGAAAAGTAAACCATATTCACAGATCCTGTATAAATATAAAAGGCCAGTTTTCTCTTTTAGGTCCCAGTCATGTGAGCCATTATTAAAAACGTGGCTGTGTAGTTTTAGAACAGTGGCGATGCCAATCTTTTCACTTTTAAAGACCAAATGATAAAGAACAAGTTGAAAAATAGAAACCACCTTTAAAAAAACACACATGATAAGCTACCATTTTTCAATAAGAAGCTGTTTTATTCCTTAGATGAACATAAGAAAAAAAATGGGCTTGAATTCTTATAGTTATAGCTGGTTAATGGAACATCTCACTAGATAAAATGTTTTTGACAGTCAATGCAAGGCTCTGCTTATAAATCAATACTTTTCCTTAATTTGGTAATTTCCCATTTTATTCTCCATAGATAAATAAATATTTGACTTTGCAGCATCAAATATGTTCTCTTTTGAATGCTCGTTGCTATCAAAGTTCACTATGTAGTTACCAAATATATTTTGTCACCTGAGCATTCCTCTTTGAGTAGTTTCAAGTGGGAAAATATTGCATTGATTCCAGCATTTATTCTATATAGAAATTGCAAATCACAACATAATGCATTTGGCCAGAAAGAGTCTCTAAGGAAATAATGGAAAATAGCAATAGTTTCAAAATAATCCTCAAGGCTTGCCCAGACGCCATTTGAGAGATGAAGAGGTCCATATATTTGACCAAATAGTAAATAAACTTTGGAACTATTTGACACATTATCCTTTATGCATATTTACTTAAATAAAGCTAATGTTTCTGCTTTGTATGAAAACAGTGAAGCTTCATATCAGCAATATTTGGGAGAAACTAAGTTTATCCTAAAATCGGGGACTACTGTATGTAATTGAGGAAAAAAATTCTTGAAAGGCTTTCATTTGCATCTGCATATCTTCCAATTTTCATTAAAGGCATTCCTATAATTAATAAATTACTTAAATAGATCAAGGGCAGATATTCCTAAAAATAGCAACACATATTTCTAAAAACAACATACAAATACATTCATCTCATACTTCTAAAAATGACAACTCCTAGTTCATGTAATTTTTTTTTTCTTTAACTCACTTCAAATACTGGAATGCCTCAAAAAGAATGTACTCACTCACTAATTTATCCATTTGTTGTAACATTTAGTGATCTTTCTTTGTTTTGCCCAAATGTATATTATGATGAAAGTTAGCAAATGTCTTGCTGAAGTCTGAATGCTACATCTGTGCTAATTTTATCATCTGCCTATCATAAGGCTGCTGACCTTCTTGCTTCTAGTGAGCATGAATTTCTTCTCTAAGTCATTCAAAAGCCAACCAGCTATTGCTTTGTTCTAGAATCTTCTCTCTTGTGATATCATGTTTCTTGTTTTAGTTGGGTGAATTGATCTCCTTTGCCTCTTTCTGAACTTCTCTGTTTTTGGTACCTCTATGAGGTTCTTTGGAAAAGAAGGATGGATTGGCATGGGAATAGATTTCTCAAAGTCTTGAAATATATAATAATTGTATGTATATATGCAGACTGATCTTGATCCTCTTGCTATTTCAGATAAGCCCTATTTAGGCTATTTGGTATCTTAAAACATCTAAACATGCTGGATTATTTATATTTTATTTACTATAAATGATAGAGAAAACAGATTATTTTCACCTTCCCCACCATCACATGTATTCTCTGGTTGGTCTACCACTTGAATGTGTAGAGGCCAAGTTGTTTTACAGAGATTATTCTACTGTCATTATCTAGACAGAGGGACAAATGAAATCCATTAAGCACATATATGGCTTTTTTTTTTAAAGATTTTATTTATTCATTTATTTGAGAGAGTGAGAGAGAGAGAGAGAGCACATGAGAGGGGGGAGGGTCAGAGGGAGAAGCAGACTTCCTGCCGAGCAGGGAGCCCGATGCGGGACTCGATCCCAGGACTCCAGGATCATGACCTGAGCCGAAGGCAGTCACTTAACCAACTGAGCCACCCAGGCGCCCCAAGCACATATATGGCTTTAAGAAAACATATCCCTGGGGCACCTGGGTGCCACAGTCAGTTAAGCATTAGATTCTCGGTTTTGGCTCAGGTTGTGATCTCAGGGTCGTGAGATTGAGCCCCATGTCTAGCTCTGCACTCGGTGTGGAGTCTGTTTGAGATTCTCTCTCCCCCTCCCTCTGCCCCTCCAGCTCCAATACACACATGCTCTCTCTCTCTCAAATAAATCTTAAAAAAAAAAAGAAGAAGAAGACATTCTGTTATTTCCAACTTGTTAACATACTGTAGTTTGGTTAATCTACACCAAGAGGCCAGTAGTGCTCAGTTGGGAAATTCATATTCATACAGATCTTTCTCAATTTATGATGGGATTACATCTCGACAAAACCATCATGAGTTAAAAATATCATAAGTTGACAATTACTACACCTGACCTATGGAGGAGGTCATCAGGGCTTGGCCCAGCCTCCCTTAACTGTGCTCACAACACTTACATTAGGCTGCAGTTGGGCAAAATCATGGAACACAGAGCCTATTTGATAATTAAGTATTGACTTTCTTGTGCCATGTATTGACTACTGCACTGAAAGGGAACAACAGAGGGTGAATGGGTACAGATGGTTGTCAGTGTGTCGGTCGTTGACCCTTGGTGGTGGCCAGTGGACTGGGAGCCAAGGCTGCTGCCCCACCCAGCTGCATGGGAGAGGGTCACACTGCTTATCCCTGGCGGTGGGAAGGATCTACATTCAACATTCCAAGTACGGTTTCTACTGAATGTGTATTGCTTTCACCCCTTCATGACGTTGAAAAATCCTGAGTTGAATCATCATAAATTGAGGACTGTCTGTAATTAACTATAATATATGTTAGCATATTTGACCTTCCTTTCTGTGTTCCCCAAATCTGACATCTTTAATAATACCTCTGTGTGAATACATTTTAGTTAGTAGAAACAACAGTCTTATTTTTGCATTATATAATTACCAGATATATATGAATAATGATGTATAATTACCAGAAAAAATACGAATTGATTAAATGTTTGGTCTAAAAAGGATCTGAGTGACCACATAGGCAGAGCTCCTTGTTTGTCCAGAGAAGATGCAGGGTGCCTAGAGTGCATTATCTGATGGCAAAGTTCTAGGATTCAGTAACTGTCAAGTCAACGACTGACAACTCCCAGTGTTGGCACAGATCGTATCCTGTATGGGTCTCAGGTTGGAACCGGAAGTCAAAGTCACTGGGTACTTAGCTCTCTTTTAAAATGGAAAATTAGTATACCATGAGGAGTTGGCTAATGCCTGGCTCTTTCAGACACTCAAACTCCTCATTTAAATCTAAAAATTTATAGTTATCCAATGATTAAAAAAATTACTTAAAATCTAATTATGTGTTCTATTACATTATTTGTTTTGATAAATTTTCGCTGGGTCCATATTTTCTATCACAGTTCCTTCATTTATAACACTTGAAAAAATTAGAATAAAGAAGATATCAAGCTATAAACTATAGTGTCTACAATATTTCTCTAGCCCAGACCTCTTTTCCAAGTTCCAAGCTTTATATTTAACCTGCCAACAGCCATTTCTACCTGCATGTTTCACACTCTCCTCAAATTCAACATGTCCAAAATTAGAGCAACTACCTTCTCTCCAGAAATCGGTTCTTTTCCTTTATTACCATGTCACAAATTGTACCACCACCAATCCTATCACTGAAGCAGAAATTTTTCATCAATTATCTCATACCTGATAAATAGCATTTGCTATCAATTTTACTTCCTTTTATCTCTGTCCCTTCTCCTTTCCTCCTGCCACTACCTTTGTTCTGATTCTTACTATTTTCACTGAGATTGTTGCAAGAATTCCTGATTGTCACCCTGTCTCTGTCCTTGACTGCTTCAATTCATTCTTCATAATGCAATACACATGTTTTCTCTAAAACACGAAAGTGATTATGTAGTTCCGTTGCTTGAAATATTTCAATGGCTTTTCAGAGCCTTTATGTAAAAGGTCAACATCTTTCATAGGGTGGGTGAGTTTGACCTGGCCCTTACTTTCCTGTATGGTTTCCACCCCTCCACATCCTAGATCCTCAACATATTCTAGACAAAGAGACGCTGTAGTATATGAGATCCCCAAAGAAACCCCTCCCATTTCTCACAAAGGCTCTTTCCCTATTGGAATTTTAACTTTCTGTCAATCTCTCTTTATTTTTCAAATGCCTCATTTGGTCTTACTCTTCTATTCTCGAAAGTACCTAGTACATAATTCTATCAGTGCATGTTTCACACTTTATTGAAACTGTGTAGCTATTTATTTCCCCAAGAAGGCTGTGGGCTCCCATATCAGTCTCTTAAAACTAGAAGTTATGTAATCCCAAAGCTTGGCAGCTACCTTACACAGAGTGGACTTTCCATGAATGCCTGCCCACTTCAAATGATTTTCTCTCATCTTGTGGATACTTCTGGAGGCATTTTGCAATCATTAGTATGTCAAGGAAGTATATCACCCGACTTATAGGTCTTTAAAAGATGTCAGTGACAGGACACCTGGGTGGCTCAGTCGGTTAAGTGTCTGCCTTCGGCTCAGGTCATGATTCCAGTGTTCTGGGATTGAGTCCCGCACTGGGCTTCTTGCTCAGCAGGGAGCCTGCTTCTCCCTCTGCTTGCTGCTCCCCCTGTTTGTGCTCTCTCTCTCTCTGGCAAATAAATAAATAAAATCTTTTTAAAAAAATTAAAAAAAATAAAGATGTCAATGACATTTCCTATAAAATTTGTCATTACACACACAAGAAAAAAATCAAACTCAGTAACTAGAAGCAATTTATTTTAATCTTCCTTATGTTTTGAGCTCCGGTGTTAGGTTATAGCCATACTTGCTTCAAATAGGAATTGTGTACCATTTCTGGATGACAGGGAAAACAAAAAACAAAAATCCAAAAAACTTCATGTAGATAATTGTAAACTGAAACTCTTTATTCAAAGTTATCCAATAATTTTTCCCCATATTCTTTTTTGTCTTGCACATTTTACTCCCAACACTCTTTCCACAAACTTAAGGAAAGACCAACATTTGTCTATGATACTCTCCTTTTTGTCCCTTGGTGAATAATTAAAAGTTGCCTTTAGCCATGGCAGCTTGTGTTTGAAATC
This sequence comes from Phoca vitulina, assembly GCF_004348235.1. Classification (NCBI taxonomy): domain Eukaryota; kingdom Metazoa; phylum Chordata; class Mammalia; order Carnivora; family Phocidae; genus Phoca; species Phoca vitulina. Next base: position 11,744,874 of record NW_022589730.1, on the reverse strand, counting down.
AGTTCCACTGAATAAAAAAACTTGTCATATAAGACATGTTACTGATTTAAAGACCTCCAAGCGACACTCCAAAATGACCATGAATGGTTTTCTAAGGTCAGCAGATGACATGCATCCCTAAGGATTGGTGTTGGAATAAGGTCCTAACATGGTATTAGAAAGAAGAATATAGTACTACTCTCCAGGGATGGCATCAATGTCAAGTTTTTTGTGATTATCACATGCTCTCTGGCACTTTCTAAGAAGATGGACTCTTAAGTAAACTGTAATCACTGATTTTCTTTCTTTTTTTTTTTTTTTTTGGTAATCACCGATTTTTGATGGGTATTGAAGTTGACTCACTATCTTCCAGGTTGTTTTAATTGTGTGCATATTCCTCTATTAAAGGACAGTAAAAAATGTCCTTAGGTCTGTCTTTTAGTGAACCTGTAAAAAAAAAAAGTCCACGCATGAGTCTGCCTGAAAAGAATAGTATTATATGCACTTGAAAATCCCAACTTGGCCCTTTCGACGGTTTTTAATGCAATGAAGACTATGTTCCTAAGAAATTATAACTAAGTACAGTAAAAGATAGACAAATTAAGTAGAGATTATAGGGATTAGAGCTGAACAGAGTTTTCATATTTTCAAAAATGAATGTGTTTCTATGGCTGTATTTACATTTAAACAAAAAATATATTCTATTTTCTATCCCTTTTTCCTGTAATCAAGTGTTAGCAGTATACAGAAGAATACATTAAAATAAAGTACACATACATACATAATATATACATATATATACCCACAGATACACACATATTTAATAAAAAGATATTATAAAATTAATATGGGTTTAATGGAGAAAACATGAAGATGTTAGAAACTTATAAAGATAATAAAATTCTCAATAACTCTATACCTCAAATTGTTTTCAAAATTTTCTTTTCAAAAATCTTTTAGTTCATTCTTTTTGATATAGTTTGGTGGATCTTTTTCTTTTAATTATAGACACATTAAATAATTGATATTAAAGGTATACATATTTTCATATTATATTAATAATTTTCATACATTATTGAAAAATATTAAACTATAATTTAATGTTGTATAATTTGACATAATAAACTATAATTTATTTAGTACAGTTAAAATACTATTTATTTTATATATAATCCTGTATGATTATTGTTATATATGAATTTTTACATAAAGATTTACCTAAAATTGATCTAAGCCATGGATCAGTGGGTCAATGAAACCTAAAATTTTTAAGATTTTTCAGACATTGAAAAAATATTTTTCTAAGCAGGGTATGTTATACTAGTTGTCTTCCATTTATAAGCTTACCTTCAGTATGACAATTAGATGTTTTAAGCAAAATCTTTTTATTTTTTATTTTCTTTATTCAACTTTGTCTAAGTTTTGCAATTGATCTTTTATTAATGATTTAAAGAATCTTTTTTTAGAGAGAAAGAAAGAGAGAATGTGTGCACATGCAAGGTTGGGGAGGGGCTGTGGAAGAGGGAGAAAGAATCTTAAGCAGGCTCCATGCTGGGCGCAGAGTCTGATTCTGGTCTCAATCCCATGACTCTGAGCTGAAATCAAGAGTCAGATGCTTGACCAACTGAGTCACCCAGATGCTCCTAATGAATATTTTTCATTGATTGTAAAGCATAGCAGTTTTGAAATGCTGGTAAGCTATGTCCATTTTTCACTTCACAAAATATCTTCACTGACATGGTTTGCATCTATTGCATTTTTAATATTTTCTGAGTTCCAATTTCCATTCGGAAATATAGAAAGACATTAATCCATGATTTTTTTCCAGTCTTTAATGACTTTACTTTCACACTTTAATTCTTTCATATATTATTTAAGTCAATGATGTGAGTTGAAAAGCAATTTTTTTCCCAGTAGCTTAATTTTCATGGAATAATTTACTTTTATAAATCCACTATATATGTAGTTTATTTCTTGCCTCTCAGTTCTTTTCCAGAATCATTACTTCATGATTATATTATTGTTGGCTTAATACTATTTTATAAAACCTACTAGCGTACTTCTACCCATTGTTACTTTAATAGGAAATTTCCTAAACCCCAAATATAATTTGTCGAGAATTAACATCATTCTGGTGACCAGTCTTTTTATTCAAGAACTGACAGTACACATATCTCAATGTATTTGATTCTATCATTAAATCACATATCACATAGTAGTTTTTCAGTTTACTACACTGGTGCTGTTTTTGTCTTTAAGAATATTCTTCCAGTTTCATATATAGTTGCTCTTGTGGTGAGGAGATTGAATTAATTGTAAAACAGAGAAGGAAAGAAGAGAGAGAGAAAGAAAGAGACCAACTCTGACTCCTTTAAAGGCATTAATTAACTGGAGTTCATTGAAATGGTTGTAATTCACAGAATGTTCTGGAACATTGGAGAACTGTGCTGGGATAATAGAAGCCAGAGCTGTTAAGAATCAGTCATGACTGGAGGCAAAGCAACATCACAGAGACAGTCTGGATAACACATAGCTACTGTCATTAATATCTGGGGCCTCAGGTGGCACTGTTACTGCCACTGGCAAAGGTGTGTGAAGTTGGGGATGCCCACTGTTTACACCTCTGTCAACGCTGCACGAGGAGCTATTTGTTTCCAACACTGACAGGTATCTATCACAAAGACCCTTGTAGAAGGGAATCGCAAATATAGAAATGGATTTCAGATTCAAGATTTTTTTACCTTCTCCACCTAGATTGTCTTGAATCAGTTTTCTATTTTGTGGCATAGAATTGTAGGATTTTTTCCATTGTCCATTTATTTCACTTCTAGTCTCCTCATGATCAGTTAATTACTTTAATATGCTTATGGGCTGATCTGTTTTGATTAACCCTCAGTCTTTGTTGCCTAATACCTTTATAATTACTTGCTTCTGCCAATTAAGTGCTGCTACTTGGCCTTTGTTACTCAAGAATCACATTATCCTCAACAACATCCATGAATATATCACTAAATTCTTTCCCTATATGTTAGATATCTATTGCTGCATAATAATTTACCCTAAAATTTAGTGACTGACCATAGGTGATAATTCAATAATTACATTAACCACTATAATTAATAGGTGTAAGATTATCAGTGCTCCATTCTATAATACTAAACAGGTTTTACTGCACATAAAGATAAATAAGTTTGATAACCAAATCCCCATGTTTCCATTTCTTCGAGTGTTGTCTAAATACTTTTGGCCAAAAATTCCATATTTGTCAGAATTTTTGGGTGAAGATTGTAGGATTCACTGTAGTAAGAGTGGGTATTGCATGATCCATAAAATCACTGAAGGTCCTAGAGGAAAGGCTCTAGGCTGAGCTTTCAGGATCAACTTCATGAACCACATGCAGAACTGCCATGACAAAGTAGATGCTGACTGTGGATCTGTGCTATCTCTGCCATGACTTGAATCAATAAAATGAATATCTCATAATCAATGGATTTCTTCATGTAGCTCACTTCTGAATCAGAGTCACATGCAAGAGTGTCTTGCTGGCAGAACCAGCCCTACGTTTATAACCTAGCATCCACTGAACCTCAGATACAAAATTTCTGTGTATTTAACCTTGAAAAGGTACATTTCATAATGTAATACATTCTCAAATGTAGAAAATGTACCCCAAATTTTGGGGTAGACCAAATGGTATACGACCACTGCAAGGCTCATTCTCTCTCCCTACTTTCTTATTCTTCTCTCTCATTTATAATTTCCTGATGTTATCATATTTATTTAATATATTTTGAGGCTATGAATTTGCCTGGTATTTATATTATCTATATGAAATCGCTTTACTATGTAATAGATTTATTTGATTATGCTTTGATATTAATATGGCCATCACTATTTTCTTTCATTGTGTTTGTCTAATATAATTTTGACCCTCATTTTATATTTATGCTTGATGGGTCATTTTTAAAAAATGTCTCATAAACATGAAGTCACTTAATGTTTATTTTTTAATCCAATCTGAGAGTCATTTGAGGGACTTATTTTCTTAAATGAAGCTTTCATTTATAAGCTACATCATTAATTTAAATTCCTTCAAAGTTTAATCTGCTAGTTGCTGCATCCATCAAACTTTTAATTCCGAAATCTTATTTTTCCTCCCCATTGAATCCTTATCAAAACCAGATTGTCCTTTTTCATGACATGCTGCTTTGATTTCATAGCATCCTCTTGAAAGTTGTTGAAAACACAAAGTCATTTTTCAAAAATTGTGTTTCCCTTCTTGCAGTAAGTCTATTACAGAAAAGTCATTATGTCAAAATTTGAAGGAATTGGATGCTGACCTTATATTGCACTGGAGAATTCCTTCATATTTCTCTATTTTATGCCCTTATTATTTTATTAGGTGAGACAAAGGGAATTAAATCCACCAAACTAATTAGATATATGGAAGAGGTGAAGAAATAAATCACGTATAGGAAGGTCACCCAGAGAGAAGCAAGAGCAGGAAGCAGGATCACCCTGTGTTGAAAGGAGCTTTGGGTGAGGGGGTGTCACTAGTCCTGAAGCACAAAATGTGCAGAAGGGACATGGTCCTGCTGGAGATGCCACTTAAGAGGGAAAGAGAGAAATGCTTGAATTCTCCTTTCCTTGGGCTCCCCATTTGCTTTCCATGCTTCTTGTTGGCCCAAACAAGTGAAAGGTAGTAACACAGGAGTCTGGGTTTATCGTTTCTTTCGTAAGAAGAACAGAGAAAGGGAGGAGAAAAGAGAGAGAGAACACATGGGCTCAAGTAGACACTGTCTACCTGTTTTACTAGTCACAACATTCTCCAAGCATCTATCAACTCTAATTTATCATACAAGCCTTTTTGCTGCCACTGAAGCTGAAGCAACTTTGTGCCTTTATAATGAAGACAGTTTTATCCTCTTTGTAACAAGAAGAGACTCAAAGTCTCAACAATCATGAGTTTCTACTTCTAATCATGGCAAAATACTTCTATTTATTTATTTTTTTAGATTTTATTTTATTTATTTATTTATTTATTTATTTATTTATTTATTTGAGAGAGAGCATGAGTGGGTGGGGGCAGAGGAAACAAGAGAAGCAGACTCCCCACTGAACAGGGAGCCAGATGGGGGGCTCAATCCCAGGATCTTGAGATCATGACCTGAGTTGAAGGCAGATGCTTAATCAACTGAGCCACTCAAGTGCTCTTTGTGTCAAAATACTTTTAGAGTTCTAAACATTTACCAAGAGTAACTATAAAGCTAAACAAAATATTAAAAATTTGTTTGAAGGCATTAGAGACTTAATAGAACAGCACAGACTAAAGGGGCCTAGGGAACACATAAAAGGGGTGTGCAGAGAAATGAGCATGAAAATGTCACTACTTTTCCTCCCAAGGCATTTAGTAATTCTCAAAAGAACTGAAAGGCTGAATAAATGAAAAGAGCTTTCAGCAGTCTTAGGAGGCTGGAGGGTCAATAACTTCACCAAGGAAAGGGTCCTAGGAAATACCTGAAGTTTTCAGTTGTTTTTTCTAAACAAAAGAGCAGGAAAAAGTAAAAACAGCCAGTCTTCAGACAGGCTGAAGGTCTCTGCCATAATGAAGGAATCTCTGTTTGGATGAGGTTATCTGACCCCCACCTTAACTGCCTGCCAGACCAAAAACAAAATCTCTGGAGAAAACCAGTGACATACATAACTAAAAATTATCTCTAAAATATTTCATACACAATGTCTAGCATCCAAACAAAATTACCAATATACCAGGAGAGAAGACTAAATGATCAGAGAAGGGGAGAGGTGGGGAGAGTAAGAGCAAGAGAAATAGAAATATACCCATAGGAAATCCAGATATTGAAATTAATAGACATGGTTTTTTTAAAAGATTTTATTTATTCATTTGAGAGAATGGGAGGCAGAGACAGAGAGAGCACAAGCAGGGGGAGAGGCAGAGGGAGAGGGAGAAACAGATTCCCTGCTGAGCTAGGAGTCTGACATGGGGCTCAGTCCCAGGACCTGGATATTATGACCTGAGCCAACAGAGGATGCTTAACCTACTGAGCCACCCAGGTGCCCCAACACAGGTTTTAATTTAAATGTATAAACAGATTACAAAAATGAGCTACAAATGAACAATAATGGAAATTATAATAAAAAATGAATAGGAATTCTACAACTGAAGAAAGTTATCATGTAATTTATGTCAAAGTAGATAAGTTCAACAATATTTAGATACAAGAGAAAAAAGTATTATTGAATTAGAAGGTCAGGAAAAAATAGTAAGTCTGATACATGAAGGAAAAAGAAAAGATGAAGAAGTTAATCTAATAGTATAAGACCTGTACGAGAGGGTGAGAGATTTGACTACAGGCATAATTAGAAGTCCCAGATTGAAACACAGACACGCACCAAGTAACGCAAAGCCAAAGAACAGTAAAATACCTGACAAAATCTAAATGAATATTATTGTTTAACATAATTTCTTACAAGTTTAAAACTATATAGTGTACATAGAATTAAAATGCATGACAATAGTAGCAAAAGAAGTGGGGGTAGGTGGATGTGGAGTTTTCTCAAACTTTCTGTGGTCTATATCATGATGAAAGTATGAATTATTATAAGATTTAGTAAGTAAAGGATTTATGTTGCAATCCTTAAGGTAACTACTAAAATAATAATAAATAGTATTTATTAGCAAGGTAATAGAGAATAATAAATGGAATAATTTAAAAAATATATTCCAAAGAAGACAATAGAGATGTAAGAAATATGGAACAGGTGGACAAATAAAAAAAGGAGTAAGATAACGTATTTAAACCCATCAATAATTAAACATAAATAGACTAAATATTCAGTTAAAAAATGATGTCAGTTTGGGGGCAAAAAACACAACTATAGATAGACTTTTTATTTACTTATGTATTTATTTTTATTTTTTAAAGATTTTATTTATTTATTTGACAGAGAGAGACACAGTGAGAGAGGGAACACAAGCAGGGGGAGTGGGAGAGGGAGAAGCAGGCTCCCCACTGAGCAGGAGCCCGATGCGGGGCTCGATCCCAGGACCCTGGGATCAGGACCTGAGCCGAAGGCAGACGCTTAACGACTGAGCCACCCAGGCACCCCTAGATAGACTTTTTAAAAGCCAGCACAGGGCTGCCTGGGTGGCTCATTCGGTTAAGCATCCAACTCTTGATTTTGGCTCAGGTCATGATCTCAGGATCCTAGGATTGAGCCCCACGTCAGGCTTCACACTGTTCTTGGAGCCTGCTTAAGATTCTCTTACTTGCCTTCTGTCTGTCCCCTTCTCTCTCTCTCTATATATATATAAATAATAATAAATAAAAGCTGGCATAAATCCTTAAATGTAAAGGTACAGTAAAGTTGTCAGTAAAGGGGTATAAAAATATATATCATGCAAACAGTAACCAAAGAAAAGCTGGTGTTCTGTCTTAATGTTGGGCTAAGCAAATTCAGTGAAACAATTATTACTAGAAATATAGACATACACCAATGATAAAAACATCAAACCCGCAGGAAGACTTGAAAGACTTAAACCAAGATTTACAAACTTGGTATACCTACCTTGTGTAGAAAACTGCAACTGGTAATTGCAAAAATGCACATTTTCTTCAAATACACATGAACTCATTACAAAGTTAGATAATATGTTGGACCATAAACACACATCAAGAAATTGCGAAGAATGAAAATTACACGTAAAATGTGCCCCGATAATGGTGGAATTAAGCTGAAAATCAATAAGATAAATATAACTGGAAAATATTCAAATGTTTGAAAGTTAAGCAATATACTTCTATATAATCCATGAGTTAAGGAAAAAATAACTATGAAAATTAGGAAAAAAATTTTGAAACAATTGATCAAAAAACCCCCACAATTCTATAACTCTTATTGTGTCTTTTCAGAGGCTTGAAATAATGTTCTCATTTACTTCTCTTACCTTTTGAGCTTCATCAAATCTGCTGTGTCTTGAGGCCTAATTTACACATGCCTTTTCACATAGCCTAGACTTGCTACAGTCTAGGAAACCTTATGGATGATTGGTAAAAGGGCCCAGAGAACACACACCAATTTATAGTATATGTTGCCTCCAAAAAAAAAAAAAAAAAAAAAATCCAAGGAGCCCCACAGGTGTTATATATTTGGTCAACATTAGTGAAAGATGAGACACCTCGTCTCCTTTTAGGGGTGATATACTGACAAGTCAAAGACCATCTGCTCCCTAAAATCTTTCTTAAAATGGCAGGCCTATGCATTTTTGTGTTTTTATTCTCCTTCTGGGCAAACATATGTCAAACTAGTACATCTGGGTGTTTCCCCTTTCCGCACACCAAGGACAATCAGTGAGGTGGAACAAATTATGTTCTGTGGGATGTCGATTACATGGAAGTTCTGGAGACTTTATTTTAATAGTAACAGGAAAGTTGACATATCCCTGAGGGAAGATAGTGAAATTGTACTAGTATCTCTCCCAGCTGAAGGCAAGCTGCTCTGATCATCTTTGATGACTGGTATGGGGAGAAAGGCTTTTTGCAGGTCAATAGGGGTATATCAAAGCAAAGCATGTGTTAATTTGCTGTAACAAAGATGCGGTATCTGTCAGAGCAGCTGCAACTGGAGTGACTATCTAATTATATTTACGGTAATCCACTTTCATTGTCAAGATGCATCTGACTTATGACAGCCAAAGAGGTGAATCAGAGGTAGGCTTGATAGGATTCCTATCTGTTTTCAAGTCTCTGATGGCAGCATTAATTATGGTGATTCTCTGAGGGGGGTGATATTGCTTATTTGTGACCACACCGATAGAGAAATTCAGTTCCATGGATTTTCACTTGGCCTCTCCTACTTTACTGGCCCTCACACCGTAGGTAAGAGAGCTGGTGTGGGCGGAAATTCTGCCAGTTTCTGATTATGGACGTTGCAACTGGAGATGGATTTGGAGCAAATCTGTGTTTGTTACCTGGGTTTCATAATTCTGCACCCTGACACGTGAGCCAAGGGGGCATTTCAGTGTCTTAGGAATCACATCAACTCAGAGCCAGTATAAAATCTTCAAAATTGTGAGCATTGCTTTCTCTTCAGTGTCCATTTGTCATATCAAATGGCCTCTCGTCCTTTTGGAGAAAGATTTAAGTATATTCTCGTGCAAGATCCTTACTCAAGTAACTCAGCCTGTTTTATAGTCAAGGGCCTTCAGATCTGTGATGGAGTGAGTAATGGTCTAGTTTGCTCAGAACTGGAGGGTTTCCCAGGATGTGGGATTTTCAGTCCTAAAGCCAAGAACTGGGATGATCATTCACCTTATCTGTGAATTAACTTTGGCTGGTAACTGGGGGGAAGATCCTAACTTCCTCTTCTGGTGACAAATATTAGGTTTCTCTTTGCCAAACCTAGATCTTTTCGGGTTACATGGATCTAGTAATACATCAATAGGGTACACACCTGTTTATTCCTAGGGACTTCTGTTCACTTAACTACCAGCACAGACCTATGTATGTCAAAGCATTCTATTTACCATTTCAGCACTGCTGCCTGTTATGGTCATTGAAATCACAAGGTCTAGAACACTCAAACCCCAGTCTCCCACTCTCTAGGATCCCATTATTATCAATGAAATCAAGGACCTCGATTCTACCACAATTCAATTCCACTTTTATCCTTAACCTAGGGATGTCACCATGGAACTTTCCAGAAATACTGATATTGTCCTCACAATTGCATTTATCAATTCTTTGTAAAGGGAAAGTCTTCTGAGTACCCTCAGGATACACTGTGGAGAGAGAGGGAGTGAACTGTACTTACCGGATCCCCTCCAGCGCTACCATCTCCCTAACACTTAACTGCCTTCCTCTACATTATGCCAGGGAAGGCCCAGCATTTGTGACCTTGTTAATGTAAACTCTTGAACCTAACCTTCAATAACCAACTGAGTAAAGAGATAAAATTCCAACTTCTCTAAATTCAGAATGAAATTTAGTGTAACATTTTATTATATTTGGCTTCATCCAAAATTAAATTTTTCCCCTTTGAGAGGCTCTATGAATGTAATACGTTTTTCTCCAAGTACGTACAGATAAAAATTAACAATATTTTGGGATTCCTTTGCTGTCTATGTCATATCCTCCTGGAGGAAACCTATGTTTCCCTTCCTGGGGCATCTTGGAAATAACTATTGTTATTGGTCTTGAGGCAGTGAGAGATTATGAGGTAGGCTTGAGCAGACTGTGTTGTGTGAGGTAAGGAAGTATTATCTATTTAAGGGAAGGCTACTTTTCTAACAGTGAAGTTGTTGCCCATTCTATTAGCAAGAAGGATGAGGAAAAGTTGGCGGTGCAAGCTTCTCAGCTTTGTCCAAATGCACACATTGTCCCTATCCCAAATCTCAGGGTCCCGCTACTTCTTCATAAATGTCATAAACTGAAGCAATAATGTCCCAATATTAACATAGGGGCTGGTGATGTTGTGAGATCAACTCGTACTTTATTTATGCTTCTTATTTAAATTTCTGTTCAAATCCTCAGCCACATCTTTCTTCCCTGTAGCTTTGGGAGATGATATGTTCTTTCATGTTTTTCATAGAAATTCTCTTGTACCCTAAGGCTGATTTGAACAAAGTTCATACACATGAGTGTAATAATTTTTTTTTTGTCTGCTCTTCTTCACCTTTAGAAATGGATAGCAGCCCTCTGCACTTGTCATTATCCGTATTACCATAAGATACCATTACCATTACAACAGCAACTTGATTTTCCAAAGCCTTGAATTTGGCCAGCTCTCCATCTCAGCATCTGTAGATGATGATTTAAGTAAAAATGATGTCACCGCATGCCACAAATTACCATTACCCCATTTGCCATCTGCAAGTGCATCATGAATGTGTTCATATTCAAAAAGGAGTTAAGCTCAGTGTTAGAATCCTATCATAAGAGGTATTTTTCCAGGACCACTGCTGATTAAGTATTATAACAATCAGTGTCAAACCAGGAAGCACATCGACTCTCTGAATATTCTAGATTAAAGAGATTTAATTTAGGAAATTGGTAACAGAAGTGATGGAAGAAGCTGACAATCTGATTAAGGGCAATGAGGCAACCCATAAATTAGCAATAGCAGGTTATCAGAACTACACTTGGCCCAGGGGGGAGAAACAAAAACAAAAACAAAACAAACAAAAAACAAATCAAGAAGGTAGTGACACTAAAGAGCCTTGTCAAGGGTTCACCAAGCAGAAGCTAAAAGTATGGCAAACCTGTTCCACTGATGTTTGAGCCATGGATGGTATGTGGACTTTGCTGGAAACCCCACCCAAAAAGACAGAGAGAAAAATACCCTGATTTCTCCCTTCCTTCTACCTCCTGATTTTTCTTCAATGCCTTTTATTAGCCAAACCTTGCCCAATGCCAGTTGACAGAATTGGAAATCGGAACTCTGTATGGGAAGAATAAGGAAAAGCTGTGAGAACAAACAGCTGACAGCTAGTTCAATGGAACATGTAGTGGTAGGAGGGAATGAAAGAAAAGTTAAAAAGAATAGCCTGGAGGGATGGTGATGGTGGGGGGCAGGGAGGAACTGTTGATGGTAATGGGGGCAGTCTGTAATAGCATGAAACCAGAGTGAAGAGCATATTTGTCACATTTGTGACTACCCCATCCCAATTATGGATAATGGATAGCATTTCCAGAAAAAGAAAATCACTATAGAATTTTCTTTCTTTAGACCTCTATTGAAAAAGCACATCCCTGGACCTACCGATGGCCATGGTCTCTCTGCACTTAATATAGCAGAGGAGACACATCTAAGAGAAAATGTAAGGCATTTCATGGCTTTGGGTGAATCTCTAATGTTAAAGTTTCACAGAGAGAGAAGATACAACATTGAAAATATCCAAATAATAGCCAAGCCACTTCATCCCTTAAACCAACTCAAACCATGGGATTTATCACTTGGATGTTCCAGGACAAACTTCCACATTCAGAATTCTTTGCTCTTCCAGAGGACACTGGCATGTCTGCTGGCACTGGAAAAACCATCTGTCAGTGACAACCCCCCCCCCCCCCCCCCCCCCCCCCCGCCAAGCAAGGAAAGAGAGAATCCTTTATGCTGCTTGTATTAACAGTAAAATTTGGGGAGGAAGAGGTTGATGTCATTTCTCATGGCACAAGTTTGCAAGAGCTCAGAGCTTTCAGTTTGAACCTAAATTTAGTTTCTTATTTTTAATGTGGATAATTCCTTTGTGACATAAACTAAATTGTTTATATATAGTTTATGCCTTATATTCAAAATAACATATGGGATGTCATCTGTTAGTTCTGAAAAGTTTGACACTAATGAGTATAAAATAGCAAGACAAAGTTATATCTCTTATGATCAAAACTATGTAACAACTTACCATGTGCATGTAAAAGAATGTCTGGGTAGAAATACACCAAAACAAAACAAAACAAAACACCAAAAAACAAACAAAAAAAACCTTTGAAAATTATTGGAGAGCTAGAATATAAGTGATCATTTTCTCTTTTGATAGTTCTTTTTTGTTCTCTTCTTATTCTATAATGAACATATGTCATAGTGTTATGTATAGATTTTATTAATGAAAGTAAATATTTGAGTTACCAACTTTCAATTTTTACTCTATTTTCAGATAACATGCTGTCTCTCTGTCACTCCTTAATAATTTGTAACATTTTACATACAATTCCTTCTTATACTGATATTAACTGAAATAAGATGTCAAGATATATTATTGTAATACGACCGTGCTCTAGTACTATCTAAAACTTGATACTACTTGTAAATGAACTCCAGAAAAACATCATTTGGAAGAGGATACAGTCTGGATGACTGTAAGGGCAGCTTATATTTTAAAAGTTGTTGAACTGCTGATAACAATTGAATTTGCCATAGAAACATATAAAAAATAATTATTTATGAATACAGTTTTGGAGTCTTTGAATAAAGTTGTAATATCTTTGGTGCATAGCTATAATGATCTGTAATCTTGTTCAGTTGGAATGTTAAGAATCTGTTACACCTAATACAAAAAGAATCTAGTACACTTATGATTTACGTTACTAACATCTAAGAATTTTTCCTAATTTTTATTATTTATCATGTTATAATATTACTGTGTCACTCCACTGTTCCCAATCAGTAAAAATCACCAGAATGAATCTTATAATTGGTGTACCCAAGGTCACACAGGAATTGAGTAGTAAAAAGAAGGTAAGGCTGATAAATGTCCAATTGTCATCAACTGCTCTCCTCTCAAATTCTCCCAGGGGACTAGATAGCCGGGAGGATTTTCATTAATTTCAAAATCACTTGTGTAGATCTAGCTCACACTGGGGTGATGGAAGTTTGTACTTTCTAATGACGTGTGTTGGGCTCTGTGGAATGAAGTGGATGCCTCGGTTGGGTTCCAAAACCCTGGATGTCTTTTTCACCAAGCCACTAGTTTGAAGGGAGAGGTTGAAGACTGTCAAAAATAAATAATCCCTTTGTACTCCGAGGTGATTTCTCTTGGTCAGGTTTAGTCATACTAATGGATCAATGTACAAAAATGTTCACTTTCATAACCTAAGCTTTTATCTGGGGATAAAATCTGGGGAGTTGATTTCTGATGATGAGAATCTGGCATTTTTCTGAAAATAACAGGCACTTAGCAAAGCAAATCCTTGCTAGACAAGGACTACCTCCCTCTTCCTCATATATAGTGGTGTCAAATGTAAATAAAATCATGTGATGCCTGAATCACCACCTCGTATTGGTTTTTTTGTCCCTATGCCAACAGACAGCGTATTATTTTCAGTCTCAGACTGGCTCAACTGACTGAGCAACAGATCAAAGACTTTGCCACTTGAGGTTAAAACACTAGTGTTTAGGGTTGCTCTTTTATGGCCCTGAGTAAATCAATTAACCTTTCTGCTCCAGTTTCACTCATGTGTAACAGAAATTGAAGCAAGATTCTGGCTCTATCCATAATACTTTGATCAGAAATCACACACATGCACAATCTCTCTCTCTCTCTCTATCTCTCTCTCACACACACACACATACACACACAAACACGCACACACACACACACACACACACACAATGCCATTTAGGTAGCATTTGTTCTAAGTATTGCTGATTTTTCTTCTAGGTGTTAAAAGTTAATGCTGCAAATAAAATCCCCCAAGAACAACTCGTGCTCATACTCAACATGGCATTAACAGAGGAGAAAATGAGAGCATTTGCTACATAAAAGGCATGATTGCTTTTGTCAGTTCCTTCAAATCCCATATAGAATTGCATTGATGAAGGGAACTGTTGTGAAGTGTTAGAAAATCCTATTCTGAGGAGAAACCAAGTCCCATTCTCCCAGGATCTGTCACTTCACATTTGAATTTGAGGAAGTGTTCTTCCTGAACGTGTGCAGTGATCATTCCAGAGTTTATCAAGTGGTTATGCAAAGATAGGCTGGATCTGCTGAGGACCTAGGTCTTGTCCAGATTAGGCTCAAAGTGTCATAGGCAAGCCTGTTTGATAGTAAATTTTAAAGGCATCTTCCTTTGAAGATGCCACTGTTCGTTTTCTTATATCCATATACATAATGCATTTGTTTTCCTTTGTCAGCTTCGAGAATTTGTCATTAAATTCCCCACTCTCTGCTTTGGGCCTGCCATGACTTCTAGAATGACAGCTCTTGGCAGCTCACATTAGCATCATTAGGAGCCTGATGATGTGCTTTCTCACTGGGACACTGTCAAGGTTTTATCCTAACATTGTAGTTTAGACTTCTGTGATTTGTGTAGATCTGCCATCAGCAGACAAACAGCAGTTTGAAAGACGTGAACAAAGAGAAGCCTTCATGCTAAAATAAGAAAACATCACATTTACTCTCAAATGTATTATGGTCCAGATTATATAAGAACACCTGGTGATTTCTCAATATAAAATTTTTAACAGTTATCAATTAGATATATTACTTCTGAGATTTAAATGTAGTACGGATTTTATTTTTCTCTTTTCTAAAGAATGAAAAAAATCACAGGATTTAAAAAAATAACCCGTATATAAAATGAGTGCAAAATCAAATGCTCTTTATGAAGCTAACAAGTAGATTAGATTAAGTGAGAAAGTATCTATATCTTCTAAGAATAGCTTTTTTTGTTGAAATATTGTTATTATTAGGTCTTCAATGCAAGAATATTTAAAGAAAATTACAATTCTCAAATGTAATAGTTTTGATAGTGTTTTCCCCCCAATAACCTTTTGTTTAATTTGCAAAATCTGGATACATGATAATGAACCATAATTAGCATATTCTAGCGGGTAAATTATTACTGTAACTCGGCTTGGCTTTTACTGTTAATTTTTTTATTTTTCCTAACCTTTGCAAAACCTCACATATCTATGTGTGTAACCAGATAGTAAGTCCAGAAATATTATTTCAGAGGGTTAGGGAATATCATAATTTTTTTCTGGACAGCTACTGAGATTTGCTTGTTTCTACCTATAGCATCTAAAACAAAGAAATGTTTGAAAAAGGTATTGTGTAAATAAAAAAAAATTATAGACTAAACATTTATTGTATACTAAACAATATAAAAACTAAAATTGTAGACTGAACAATAACCAACCCCCAAGGATGACAAAATCTTCAGGTCCTCTCTTTCTCCCTCTCATAGGACATGATCTTTCTGTATGCTGAATGAAGACCGTGCTAGGAGGTCTGAGTGTATGGAACTAACTACTGAACTTACTTTTCATTCTACGTAAGATATCCACTTATTATGAAAGATATACTGTAGAATAGTTTCATCAACATGCATTGTTTGCTGTTTCTCCAAAAAACCAATTTGTAAAGGAAAGAAAATGTTGATAAAAATCAAATGTCTGAAGGCCTGCATTAAATTCTATTATTTGTGTTATAGGGATATGGGTGTATTTCTTTCTTTCTTTTTTATAGGTTTTCTTCTCTTTCTTCTTCTTTCTTCTTCTTCTTCTTCTTCTTCTTCTTCTTCTTCTTCTTCTTCTTTTTTAGAGAGAGAGAGAATGAAAGGGGGGCTGGAGCTGGGAGCGTGGAGGGGCAGGAGGGAGAGGAGCAGAGGGAGAGGGAGAGAGACAAGAGACAATCTCAAGCAGGAACCATGCTCCGCACAAGCCTATCACACCACTGGATCCCACAACCCTCAGATCATGACCTGAGTGGAAATCAAGAGTCGGACCTTTAACCAACTGAGCCACCCAGGCGCCCCTGGTTGTAGTTCTTATTTCACAAAGTTCCTGAGAGTTTTAAATGAACTACTGAAAATGAAATTGTTTGGAAGGAAGAAAAGAAGTATTTAAATAGAAACACCACGTTCACTGCGTTCATGTTTTTCAGTCTTTGGGGTTTGGTGTTCTTTTCCTTCTGTATGTGTACATTTGTGTCTGTCCTTATTGTCTGTTTCTGTGAGTTTGTTATGGTTTTATACTCACCTGATGTAAACTGTAATTTACTAGTGACAGTTCTACTAGTTGCATTTTTCAATTAATGAAACAATTCAAGTAGGAATTTAATAAATTTATTGTATTTGCTAAATATTTTTATAGTTTAATGTCAGTCGATCTGACATCAGTCTTAAGCACCTATGAGAGACATTTAAAAAGTGTAATGTAAAATGACTCTCGCTTTGAAGGCAAATTACATTAAGCGCAATCTGTTTTATAAGTGGGTGAGGAAGATCTCAGTGTAGAGAAAGGTACATGGCAAAGAAATGAGACAAGTCCCTGGGTTCTGCTTCTAGAAACTGTGACTAATCTTGAGCGAACTTCTATGCATTCTACTTGTTCGCTTGCATAAAAGGGACCATATTATCTGGTCCTACAATAGCTTTCAAATAAACAATAAATAAAATTCTATAAATTAAAATTAATATAATGTGTTCCTTAGATTTCAGCAAGTTTTATAGGAAATTTCTAACAAATCAGGAGCTTCAATATTTGAATTTTATTTCTAGTTTTCACAGTTTGAAAATCATACATTAATATCCTACTGTAAGTATGTACTTAGAGTGCACAAAAATAGAACAAAAGTATTTCACAACTAGACTTAGTATTTGAATAATTATGCAAATTTCTGTATCAGTGTTTATTTCGAAATAATCACTTCACTTTAATTTAATAACTATTTATTAGGCACATTCATTGATTGAACCAGACACTGTGGTAAAGAATGTGATTCAAAAGATGGATAAACACAGCCTTTCAAGATTCTTTTGGTACAAGAGAAATTGATAAATAATAATAATAATAATAATAATAATAGAAACAAGTACAAAATGTGTAATTATCATCAATTTTTACAACTTGCCTATTATTCCAAGCCACATCATCTCCTGTTGGATTATATAACAGCTTCCCAACAGATTTACCTTCAATGACTTCTGCCCACAATCCAGTTCTAAAACAGCCAGAAGAATGTTGTCAAAAAACATGTCAGATCACAGCATCACTCTGCTCAAAACCCACCGAGGCCTTCCTATTCTCGTGGAATAAAACATAAGTCATTATAAGGGCCTACGAGATTCTATAGGCAGCCTCTACACCCCCTTAACTGAGTGCACTGGTCTCCACCTTCCTGAATCCAGTGGCACTGGCTACATCTTAGACCCTAAAACACACAGACACATTCCAGACTCGAGGCTTTTTCATTCCTTTCTCTCTCAGCCTGAGATAACCTCCTCTTAGTTATCTCCTTGCTTCATGTCCTCATCTGCTTCAACTCTTTGCTTATGTATTTGCTTTGCAATAGATACGACCCTAACCCCCCCATATATGTAATCCTTTGTCTATTCACCTTCACTCCTTGGTTTTCCCTTCCCTTGCTCTATTGTTTTCATAACACTTAACTTGTTTTAACATTTTGTATAATACCATGCAAATATTTATCCAACAGGCTTAGAATGTTGTAGAGATCTGTTTGTTTGCTTGTTTTCCTATTCCTGTATGCTTCAATGACTACTTCTTGGAATATACAAGTTACTCAAAACATGATTGCTGAATTAATGAAAATCTACAGGCCCAAGTGTAGAAACAATTCTTAAGCGCAGGAAAAAAAAGGAATTGTAAGATATTTGGGGAAGAGTGTATAAAAGTGGAAGTTTTAATGCGGATTATAATAAAAGAATAAATAAGCCATTTGAAAGGATAAATAATTTTTAAAAAAACCTAAGTTTCTGTCTTTAAGCTACCAAACTAGGTTCCATAGCATCATAACAAATTCATGTTAAGAAGTTTTTTGCAGGGGCACGTGAGTGGTGCGGTAGGTTAAGTTCCTGACTCTTAGTTTCAGCTCAGGTCATGATCTCAGCGTGTTGAGATTGAGCGCCAGGTCCGCCTCCACGCTCCACTGTGAAGTCTGCTTGAGATTCTCTCTCCTTCCACCTCTGCCCCTCCCTATCCCATGCGGTCTCTCTCTCTCTCAAATATAAATAAATAAATATTTTTAAAAAAAGCTTTATGCAGAAGTGAAACAGAACTTGTATTATATTTAGGAAGTACTTAACTCAAATACTACTAAGTAACAACAGTCTATTTCTCTATTAGTGACATTACTCATATGTTTATTATTATTACATTCACATATGAAAAAAATAAAAAGTTACACAAAATGAGATACAAATGAGATATAAAATTCCCAGTCTTCTGCTAATGCTTTGGACTACATTATACTGAGAGGAAATCTATATTTTGCATCATGCCTTGAAAGTTAACTCAGTGGAGTGACCTGATGGAAACAAAGTATATACAATGTTCCAAAACGGACTTAGAAATTTGCTGAAAAACTCCAAGGAAGTTTCAGTAGGAAATAAGGGAGTTTGACACTGTAAACTTTTCAGATATATAAGATACCCTCAGGGGATTTCCCCCCACTCTGTCTGATCATTAATATTTGTAAACAAAAGTAATAGACTTTGTAAATCTCCATTTCACATTTCCCCCAAAAGAATTTAAGATTGAATAATCTGCCTTTGAATTTCACTTCATCATACACGAACTGTGAGTTAAAAGTAACTCTTAATTTTTTAAAATAATTATTTCCAAATTATATGTGGCATTGTTCCACTGTATTATGTTGTTTAACTTGAAGAATACATTTCAATAATAGAAATATAATAATGTAAGCTTTTTGTTTTGAATAATGGCTATTCTGTGTAGAGCCAACTTTTACTCATTCAATTGCTTATCTGAGAAATGCTTACAAGTTGATGGATTTTACAGTACAAGACGATTGTAAATAATCTAATTTATTCTCTCATGACTCCATCATCCAAAAGCAAGTTAAAATCAACATTAACACAAATTTACCTAACTTTTTATTTCACTTATTTTTTTTTAGGATTTTACTTATTGATTTGAGAGAGAGAGAGAGAGACAGTGAGAGAGGGAACACAAGCAGGGGGAGTGGGAGAGGGAGAAGCAGGCTTCCCGCGGAGCAGGGAGCCCGATGCGGGGCTCGATCCCAGGACCCGGGGATCATGACCTGAGCCGAAGGCAAATGCTTAAGGACTGAGCCACCCAGGCGCCCCTTATTTCACTTATTAAAGAGAAAAATCTGAGCTATTAAGGCCAATGATATTTCTCTAAAATCTTTTATCTGAGAGTTTTAACTTATTTTTCTTCAAAGCGGAGTAAGATTAAGTCTATCAGACAGAACTCATTATTTACAAAATGTCATCAAACAGTTTTATGGCAGCATATATATTAAAGGTAACACTGGAAACCCTTTCTTTTAACCAAAGGAATAATTTAACTGTATTCTAAAGTTAACATGAAATCATTATTTTTTTTTAAAAATAGACCTATTTTTCCATTTACATAATTATATCATGGTCCTTGACCTAAGGGAAATTTTATAACAAATTTTTATTGTTCAACAGCTATACAATAAAATTAAAAGAAATAACTACCAAGATTTATCCATGAAATGAGGAGGTAAAGATTGTAATAACATAATATCTTTTCCCAAGTAGGTTCTCACATGAACCTAGGCTAGAAAACAAAAATATGCCAAGTGCTTGCTCTGATGTCGAAACACAGTGTTGGAACAAGTGTGCCCCAGGCGTGGACACGGTATGTTGTTACAGGGTGCAGACGCTGAATGGCCACTGATGGGGCAGCTTCTCCAAACCGTGAGCAACTCCTCATTGTATTTCTGGACAAAACCAATGTATATTAAAACAGCACTTGTAAAAAAGTACTTGGGGTTTACCTGTGTTAAGATCCAGACTCAGCTAAATAAAACAAACTCGTCTTGTACGTGAATGGTTGAGAGGACACGGAGACACTGAAAAATATTTTGTTGTGCACATGTCCTAATTCGCATCCATTAGAGGAGCCCTGCCCCCAACTCTAGTGACAACTAAGACCCCCACACAAGTTTCAGGAAAAAACAAACAGGCAAGCACTAACTTCGGGGACTAACTCCCAATGAAGACTTGAATTTATAGCACATAAATTAATGGATAGACATTTTAGTTCGAGAAAATGGCAGGGCAGTCAAATTGCAGTCAAAAGAGCTTAAGATTGTTTATAATTGCTGAAAATAATTACAGTGCTTGGATTGCTACCAGTTCACCTAGCTTTTATGATTTTTCTTCTTAACAATCTTTCTCCCTCTTTCTCTTTCAGTCTCTCTCCATACATAATTACAAACACATACTACATGATATTTATATTAAATCTATAGTATATGTGTCAAAAAACTATAAAATTTCAAGCAAACATCTTGATTTTGATTCTAAGAACAGGTAATATTATCCCTTCAGCCTTAGATATATTCTAATTCTTCCATTCCTATATGATTCAGAACAAGGTGAGCCCAAATTTATTAGCAAATCTGACTCATGACCTCTCTGATTTTTTTAAAAAGTACTCTGGAAATTTCAGTTTGCTGGATTTGAGTTTACCTCTGAAACCTGGTGTTGGAAATGTATAAATGGCAATTTCAAGTATGTGTTTGCCTTATTTTAGATCCAGAATCACATAATATAATACAGACTTAATTTATTGCTTCCTGATTTATATGCAGTGTATAATGAGACTAAAAGATCAACAAGGTCACTGGTATCATTTTTCCTGTACAATCTAACTTCTCCTGCTTAATCTTTAGTCTACATAAATGTTAGTATCCTCTCTTCCAGAAGTCATTTTTTTCACTACTTAACTGATTATACTATATATGTTATTGGTGTAGGTAATTACTTACAATCTATCTTTTGAAGCTGCAACTTCTAAAACAATATTTCTATTTCTACAGATATCTTTTATTAAAATTTTCTTTCACTTCAAAAATTTTAAATTGAATTCCATGTTAAAAATATCTAACCTAATTAAAAAATATATAGAATACTATTTCAAGTCAGTTTACATCAAATTTTGCCTGGCAAAAATTTTTACATGAATTAACAAAATGATCTTTATAACTCACCATTTGAACTTTCTGTATGTGCTTCTGTGCTTGATGTTTTTAAAATCAATGAATAGACAGCAATACATTTTAATTGAAATAAACTTTAAAATAATATCTTTCTCAAAAAATGTATTGGCAGAAGTGAATTTTTTAAAAAAAAATCCTTTTTATAATGCTGTTCTAAAGATGGGCAGTAACCATAAAAACCAGAAATTTTCCTCAGTTAATTAACAGATTCTTCTCATGAAGGAAGCATATGAAACTAAAGCAAATCACTTTGGAAACTCATGGGTGATGCTAATAATGTCGAAGGTAATATTGCTGTGTGTGTGTTTTAAATAACTTCTCTGCCATGTCTCTTGTAGAACACTTTGGCAAAGGAAGTATCTGCTGATTAGCACATAAACAATTTGGTTTCAAATTTTTATTTGGTGGGAGAAAAGCACACTTGCCAAAATGTCCTTGCTTCAAAATCATGTTATTAGATGTCTACTACCATTGCTGGATGCTGGATCCACTCATTTCATGACCATAGACGATGTACATGAACTTCAGTAAGAGATACTTGATAGGATTGGAATTCTGGTCCCTAGGCGTGCATATTATTTTCTCCATTTATTTGTTTGGATAAGTCTTCTTTTTCCTTAATTTTTCAATTTACCTACACTTTTCCTAAAAATCCGTTAACCTTAATCTGGGTTATTTTTATTGTTATGGGCTTCCATCTGAATTTTATCTACTTATGTCATTTTGTCTGGTTTTGTTATGAAGATTATTTCCTTGTCTGGCTTGTTTTATAGGTTGTAAACTCTCTGAGGGTTGAAGGAATTAAGTGTATCTTTGTTATTGTTCTTTCCCTAATCTCAATCATATCACCTGGCTCTGAGTAATCATTTGCTGAAGAAAAATACAATAAAAAAAAAAAAAAGAGGACATGGAGGGAAGAAAGAAAAGAAGTAAGAAAAATATAAAGAGCAATTTTACCATCTTCTTATCATTAAGAATTTCAAGATGGATTCAGCCCAGTGTTGCTGGCTTTGAGGATGTTAGAAGTGGATGGTAGAAGTGGCCAGAAGTGGTAGAAGAGCCAAGGAATGCGGATGCCCTTAAAAAGCTGGAAAAGGCAAACTTCAAAAGAAACATAGTCATGTAGACACCTTGATTTTAGCCCAGTGAGACCCATTTCAGAATTTTGACCTCCAGAACAAAGGATGAGAACGTTTGCATTTATAGAATCAATAGGAAACTAATACAGACTTGACGTATTCACTGTCAGGAGATCATCAATGTCCTTTTCTTTTCCATCTCTGTTTATAGTAATATCCCTGCAACTACCAGCCCTGTGTGCAGGCTCAGCCCCCCGTCTACAGCTTCTGCTTACTTGAGGCTGTTTACCGTTATTCTTGCCCCTTTGCCTCTGCCCCCGGCTGCCTTTCCAGATGTCCTTTAGCTTTTTCTCTTGATCCCATTTCTTGAGCGTGAAAATTTATTTGACTCAGCAAATGAACACCACACTCTGTTTAAAATCTTAATGCCAGCCCATTTCTTTAGCAACAGGTAAGTCATTCTCCATAGACTTTTCTAATTTTAGTAACTAGAATTAGGGTCATATAAAAAGTGACATGTTCTCTTTGGGTGAAGACCTAACCAAGGTTGATTCCCCAGCAGAGGTACCGATTTGTACAGTATATCTTACGACGTTACCCTTTGCTCTCTTTGACTACCAGAACTTTAGCTTTTCTATCTTTGTATCCCAGCAGCCAGTACCATGCCAAATGTTGCACAGTAGATGTTGGATTGGTTAAATCTTTTTTGATTGAAGGAGAATTACAAAACACCCTGACATACAACTAATATATAGGTAGAACATCTCATGGAGCTGGTGGCTTATCCTGCAGCCCTTTGATATGATGACCTTAACAAACATTCAAAGTGATCATTAATTTTCCAATAAAAGTATAAGTCATAACATTGTTATTTGTTAATTGTCCTATCAGCTGCATGAAATATTGTTGAATATACTTAGATGACTACAGATTCTCTATGTCTAGTAATCAGGTAGTTGCAGCAAAGGAATCACCTTTGAATTGTGTATCTCACTTTTAGTGCGATCACCTTTTGCTCCAGAACTGCCTGTGTGACTTTAGCATGCATCTTAAATTTCTGCCATTTTGATGCATTGCAGAAGGTACCAAAATATCAAACTGAGTGGGTTAAATTAAGAAAAGTCAAAGGGCGTCTGGGTGGTGCAGTCAGTTAGGCATTCAGCTCTTGGTTTCAGCTCAGGTCGTGATCTTGGGGTCATGGTATCGAGCCCCAGGTCGGGCTCCATGCTCAGCACAGAGTCTGCTTGAGATTCTCTTTCCCTCTCCCTTTGCCCCTCCTGCTCAGGCTCTCTTTCTCTCAAATAAATAAATAAATCTTTTTAAAAAAGAAAAGTCAAATAGAAAGTTTTTAACATAGCAAAAATAGAGCTGTTATGCAAAACATACTTGACTCTGAGCCAAGAAAATTACAGTACATAATGTTGTGTGACTTGTTATGATTTGGACCTTCAATCAAAAGTCAGTGTCTTGGCATCAGAATATAAAAATGGTGTTCTCGATGTGTCTTCACATAGATTGAAATGGCTTCGTAAAGATGGAGTGGTCAGAAACAAATGGAAAGAGACTTGATATGAAGGGGAAAAAGGAATTCAGTTACAAGATGGGAAGCTATCGTTTGTAGAAATATGCCAAGAAAAGATGGAGAGGTCAAGCTGCCTTTATTAAATACTGTTAAAAATTAGTTGATGATTTATTAACAGGTCTTCAAAAATAATACTCTGCTGATTATGATAAGGCTTAAGCTACCAGTGGTGATACTAATTCCTTCTTGTTTTCAATTAAATTGGAACAGGAAATAATCAACCAGATATCTCAAGTAATAAACTCTCACTTATTTAGGGGCAACATGGATTAATGGTGGAAACTAAGTACCGGTTTCTCATCCTTTTGAAGATTTGCAAAATATTACATAAAACTTTGTCACCTGTAATTTTGGATAAAACTTTCCCCAATTTCCTTGTGAAATATATCAGAAGAGGTAACAAAGAAGGAAATCACAGTCCCACAGAAAAATAAAATAATGATTAGTCTGAAAACCGGAATCTGGAAAGAATCAACAATGATAATTAAAAAAAAAATTTCAATGGAAGAAAATCTATATAGGCACAACTTGATGGCATAAGCAGACTTTCCTTCATGAAAATTAGTTTATTTTTAAAAAGTTGCACTGACGCTTTCTATTTCTCCCAAAGTCTGCTTTATGACTTAGAAACCCAGGATTTCTAGAACAAGAGAACTGGGCTGCTGTCCACATTATGATTTCCCCACAGTAGCTGCACAAGTATAATTCAGTAAAAAAGGAAATAAAGGGACTTCACGTTATAAGAAATTTTAAAAGTAATATACTCAGGCTAAAAAGGTGAAAAAGTTAATGTGTCTATGCTCTTGCAACCAGCCATTGTCAAATAAGGTTCTTGTCTGAAGCACTGGATACAAGCTGTGGGAGTGGCTATTTTCTCAACTGTACCCACAACAGTAGAGAGCCACTAACAGTCTAAATTCATAGGAAAGAACTTCACTTCTTCTAGTCAATGAATACTGTAGGTCATTAGGTCATTATTCTCTCGAAATTCTAGTTGAAAACCAGTATCTCAGCTTAGGACCTGGGTATCAGTACTACCTAAGGGTTGCTTTTGGAAGCAGCCAGTCATGCACCCCTTCTTCCTACATCTCACATTATCCCAGACCATGTTTCCAAATTAATGAAGAGAATGAAAATCTTAGAAGAGTGCCTGGGTGACTCAGTTGGTTAAGTGACTGCCTTCGGCTCAGGTCATGATCCTGGAGTCCTGGGATCAAGTTCCACATCTGGCTCTCTGCTTGGCGGGGAGTCTGCTTCTCCCTCTTACCCTCCCTCCTCTCATGCTCTCTCTCTCTAATAAATAAATAAAACCTTAAAAAAAAAAAGAAAAATCTTAGAAAACAGTGCCAAGAAGATAGAAAAAGGATTAGGGTCCTGGAAGAATAGAACACACATACGAGGCATGATGTGGCATTGAGATAGGAAAGACCCGATGTCAGTGCATGATCCAGATTGACGTATTTGAAGAAATCAATCAGACTCATTAAATCAGAACAAGATGATGGGGAAAAAGGAGACCACTTGGCGAAGACAGCTGGTGGAAGTGCCAATTTGAATTTGCCTGTTGTCCTGAAAGCTGTTTGCAACAGCCTAACTGCATGTGTGAGGTCTGCTACAACGGAAGGGGGCTGGAGAAAATACTGGCTGTATCTTAGACAAATAATGTGTGTGCACAGGTCTTGCTATCATTAAGGGCAAGTAAAAACAAACAAAGTTATAATTTTAAGTACAAAGACAACAACAAATCTAGAAGAACTGATAGGTAAATACAAGCAATATTTTTGTAAGGTTGATTTCATGGGGAAAAAACAACAACTACAACAACAACAAAAATCTCAAACTCTGCAAAGTATAATTCAGTAAAAAAGGAAATAAAGGGACTTCACGTTATAAGAAATTTTAAAAGTAATATACTCGGGCTAAAAAGGTGAAAAAGTTAAAGTTGTTTGGTTGAGGTTTACATTAATAAATATTAAACCTGGAAAAAATCTGGGAATATATAAATGAGTAAAGTTCACTTATCAAGCATAAATTAGAATATAACAATATTCTTATAGACCATGCTCTTTTATGTATCAGTCTCTCATACTTTAATAATAGAATGCTTTTTAAATGTTAAATAAATAATCCCCCTGCTCTTTAGTCTGATCTGAAGCACAGAAAATGATAAATGTTTCAAATTTATTTATATATCCCAGTATTTGCCTGATATTCCAGCTTGTAAAATATAGAGGGGAAGAAAATGTATAGGCAAATCTTAACACCGAGTATTGGCAAGGGTATGTAGGAAAATGGGTACTTTGGTAAAAGGCTGTTGAGAATAAATTGGGATAAGATTTCTGGAGGGTAAATTGGAGGTTTCAAGGGAAATATAGTACCAAAATGGTCATGGATACGCTAAAGAGCTAGCTATGAAGATATTTACCAAACATTGTTTATAAGAAAAAAACATCAGAAGCAAGAAAAATATGGGAAACTTTGATATTTGTTAAATGAATTTTTCACCATCTAAATAGGCAAAAGCATACAGCTAATAAATTTTACGTTGAAGGAACATTTGATGATCTAAAAATATGAAGAAAAGGTTCAACATATTTCATCATGTATAAAAGGAATTTACAAGGTCATACATAAATAACCATTTTTTTGTAAAAAATTTAAAAAAGATACATAGGCATTGGCACTAGTAGAAAATTAGGCACCAAAAGTCAACAATTATTGTATCTGAGACTTTAATTATAGGTGAGTCTTATTTTTTTCTCTGCTAGTTTAAAAAAATTCCCCAAATTTTATAACAAATATTCATTATATAATAAAAAAATTACAAAATAAAAACAAAAGTGTATCAATCTTTAAATATGGCTTCATAGGTTATTTGAGAGTATTTCATAATAAAACTTCCTCTTGGTGATTATTTTCCTTTACGTACTTGGACCTTTCTCCATCCTGAGTTTTCTTTTCTTTTTTTTCTTTTTTCTTTTTTCACAATTTTATTCTTTTCAATATTTTCAAGCAAATAGATTTTCTTATGCTATTATTAGAAATTACTTTATTGACCAATTGATTACTTAGCAGAAGTTTACTTAACATGTTAAATCGCTAATGGACTTGGGTCCTTTTCAGAAATTCAGACTCCTGGGCCCCTCTTCTGAAGATGGGGAGTCACGTGCTGTAGGGTGAGACCTGGGAATCTGTATGTATAATCAGAGCTCCTGGGTACTCTAATGACAAGGCATATCTTAAGACCAATTCTCATGAAAAATAAATTTTTAGACTGATTTCATAGATGCCCTCAAATATATAAGGTGATATTCTAATGAAGTACCAGCTACATTTTCATTCTTCAGTGGGAATTAAAAAGTAGAAATAGGCATACATCACACTGTCAGAGATTTTGGTGAGATATGATGATGAATTTCTTGATAGCAAGGGTTGCGCTATGTTGGGATGAATTGGCTCTGGAATTCTCAGAAACAGTACTATATGTTTTGGCATAATTAGCTATAGTCTTCTTGGTGGCAGAGTGTGACCTCAAACGAATTCCGATTTATGTTTTCAATTTTAAGTGTTTTGGTAATTTGAATAATCTGCTTAACTGCACTTAATAAATGTATGTGAGTTTTAAAAATATTATTATAATATAGAAATACATTTTAAGTTCAAGGATACATTTGTCAAGATTTTATGATGTCAAGGTCATTAATCCCAATGTATCATTTTGCTAATGAAAATGGAAATGACATTAGTCTTCTCAGTTATTTTGGTAAACATTTCCTAGACACACATGTTCTGTGGCACAGTGTGTCAAGAAGCCAGGAATTGTGTAAGTATTGGTGGTGTAATCGTATGTCATAGTAAACTCATGTTCAGATAAGCTTATTTGAGGACTTTTGGTAATTTTCCATCCCCAAACAATAAAGATTCTCTTTTGCATTGCAGAGTAAAAAACAAAAACAAAAACACTCCCCAATTTTTCCTAATATGTAAATAATATGGAAGGGAAAAATACCTTTAATAGTGACTGTCTGATGATTTTATGCTACATGGAGGGTATAGCTTTCAACCTAACAGAGATGGGGTAGTGTCATGTATCACTAAAGAGAAACTGTAGCTTTCCTTTAACAGACACCTAATGATAAACTTCATAATGAAGGAAACTGACACAGGAGTAATGAATGAGGAGGATTTTGTGATTTTCCATTTGCAGAAAGTTGAAGAGATCAATGCATTTGATTGTTGCTTTTACATTAATATTATCACTTACCCCAGACTTCTTGTTTCGTTAATAACACCGGTCTGACATTCTGTAGAGAGTAAAGCAATTTACTTAAGTCAGCTAATGTATTTTACTTGGATACATGGAGACAACTAAATTCTGGGTAGAGATGATATTATCACAAAACACAGGATCGCATACAGTTAAAAGATGTTTTTAGTTAATAGAACTGTCTTTTAAATAGATGAATTAGATGTCCACTTCCAATCACAAATGGTCTATTTTTCATAAAACCCTACTTTTAACCCCAAATATGTCTACCTCGAGGAATATCCAGTTTTCCTCTCATCAAGTATAAAATTCTAACCAGCAGACTTATGTCTTTAAGGATTGATTTAAAAATACATAATGAAATATCTTAAAATTTTCTGTAAAATGCCATGTCCTGTTCATCCCCTACCAGCACCCAAGACCACCACTGAGACTGGCTTGATTTCCTGAGAATGGAAAAAAAATATTCTCTGTTTTTCTACATTCATAAATGAGAGTCACTGTCAACTCTATACTTCCCTGAGATTCACAGGGAGCTGGCTGAGGAAAAGAGAGAATAAGCTGTTATAGGTGGGTGGTGAGTGAAAGAAATAAACAAGGCTGGGACAGGATTTAGAGCCTTTAATGGTACCTGGGCACTTGAGGCACTAAAGCTGAAGGCAGAGGGGTCTACCAAGAGAAGATTGATCAGCAAAGTCTGCTTAACAGGATCTGCCTGGGCAATGGAAGTCTCCACTGCTTTCCCAATTTTGCTTATGTATCACTGCTGTCTCTCCTGGCAACAGCTGGCAACAACAGTAAAGCACAATTCATAAGCTACATTATTATGGAAAAACAGAAATTGAAAAATACAATTCATAAGAAAAATAAGAACAACAACAAAAATAAACAACACCATATTGATTCTTCCACATTCTATAGCATCAAATTCAGCAAAGGCAGATGCTCCAATTCTTGTGAAATCTAATAAAATTATTATAATATCTACTCCCATCTATTGAGTATATATTTTGTATTAAGAATTATTTAATTTTTATATTAATAAAATTGTCTAAATCTTACACCAAACTTTTGAGGCTGGTTTAGTTATATCCCTCACTTTAAAAAGAAGGGAAATGCTTCCAAGATTATTTAAACAAAACTTGCTATGGGTCACAACGGTTGAGCTTGTAGATCTTGGGCTCAGAACCACGTAAAACCATGATTTAATGCCTCTCTACATTGAAGCTAGTTGTCATTATTTATTCAACCAAATTTATGGAGTACCTGTAAGGTGCAAGGCATGATTCATGATTCTGGATTTATGGACAGAGTGACACTATCACTAATACCAGCTCCTTCTATGTTCTAGTCTGTGTTTTCTTTTTAAGTTTTTATTTAAATTCCAGTTAGTTCATTAATATGCATGTAATATCCATTTCAGGTATATAATTTAGTGACTCAACACTTATATACTCCTTAATATCCTTTACTTTGGTCTGTGTTCTAAGTGATCATTTAGTTCTCACAACAGCCCAGTGAGGTAAATGTTTTATTATTTCAATTTCACAGTTGCAAAAAAATAAACAGATTGAAAACACTCTCAAGATCACACAGCTATAAATAATGTAATATTTGCTCTCAAGGGAAAATATAAACATAAATAGATAAAACTCATATCCAATTATACTAAATGCCAAATGCTAAACGCTAACCATATTATTTGTTGCTTAGATCATACATTATATACCATTATTATACTTCCAATATTAAATTTTAATCATGAGTGTTCTTCTTTAGAAAAAATGAATAATGTCTCATTTATATGTATATTCTTCAAAGAGCATCAAGAACATAGCAGGAGTGAGTAACTATTTTTGGTTAATAATAATAATGGTGATAAGAACAATTTTTCATTGGAACCCATAGGAGACTACATAAGGGGTCAGCATTTGTGATACATGATTTCAGTAAGTTTATAAACTGTCAGAAACACTTTTTACCTGATTACTTTCAAGCTTATTTTCAATCTCCATTTTCAGAATTGTAGTAAATTATAATCATCTCCAAATGGTTTTGGTTTTCTTTTCTTGGTTCTGTTTG
This sequence comes from Phoca vitulina, assembly GCF_004348235.1. NCBI lineage: Eukaryota > Metazoa > Chordata > Mammalia > Carnivora > Phocidae > Phoca > Phoca vitulina. Next base: position 11,714,386 of record NW_022589730.1, on the reverse strand, counting down.
TAGTTTGGGACACAGAAACCGAGCACCAGGCAGGAAATCTGAGAGGTCTTATGAAGTAAAAATACATTTGTAGGGATCAACAGCAATCACAATCTTTGATTATTATGATCTCCCATGGCAGTCATCCTTTATGACTTCTCTTAACTACGTAAATATTTCACAATTTTTGACAGTCATAAAAGTTTATATTTAGATGAGTAACAACATAATGTAATTAACAAATAATTGTTCACTTTTTTATAATGCATGACGAGAAATTTTAATACAGGGAATCTGCCACATGATAGTGTAAGGAAAAAATTTTAGCCTCACTTCAGAATTTCTTTTAAACTAATTAAGTAGTAGAAGAAGGAGGAGGAAAAATAATTTTTTTAAGACCCTGATAAGAAATTGTGTATCATCTAATTTCTCTTACTGGTAAAGTGAAAGTGATTTATATGGCTTAATATCTGAATGATTAAAAATGTAAGTTTGCCTGATCCACTTTAATGGCTATTTAAATGAATTTTATACTTAAAGTGAGATTCCTATTTCTGCTGTCATGTTTTCATTGTTCTAACAGAGTCATACATTCCTATTTCTTCACCCTTGAAGGCCGGCTTGCATTTCTGTAAGTAGAGAACAGGAAAAAGGAATTGCAGCAGATTCAGACTAGACATGGAGGCAAATGCATGTGACCAATTCTTTTAGTAAAAACACATCTATTTAATAGCATATGAAAGTCAATTATAAGATTAGGGAATGGTGAACGACCTAGTCAAAATGAATGGATACGGACATGGAATTGTTCAAATTGTTACACTGAGCCTCTGGAGAAGACTAACATTTGCAATTAACAGTGATTTAGGAGATGATCTAGAAAGTGGAAACAGCTCAAGGTCACTCTTACAGGGAAGAGCTTGGACCGCAATCCAGACGTTTCTTCTAATTGTCAAGTGAATCTTAAAAATTAACTGCTCTTTTTTCTTAGAGAATATATATTATTGTATTGTATGTCTAGTCTTTTCTTAACACCTCTGAAATAAGATGTATTTCAGCAACTCTTGTTTTAAAATTAGAAATTGTACATCTTCTTAGACTTTCTATTACAAATTTTTTTTATTATTTATAATTCAATTAGGTCATAAGGAAAAACAGAATTCAAGCACCCTACATTTTTTATTATATCTTAATATTTCTTTTTTCTTTTCTTAATAATTTATTACACAATATAGATCAGATAAAAGAGGGTAGAGGAAGCTCTGGAAAGCTGAGTATATAAAAGGTGTAATTTCATCTTCAGATAAGATGATTTATATTAAATAATTTAATAAAATGAACATATATGCTCTATATATGTAATCAGTTTGGAATGACATTTTATAAAATATTTTCTGATTAAGTATTTTTGTTTTCCTGGATTAATAGCTATTCTAGAATATGTTTCTCCTAAATGTGAGTCTATGTTTTGGTAGGAGAGAAAAAAACAGAACAAAACAAAAAACTACAAGAGGTTCAACATGATGCTTATTTGCTATCTAGATGGCAAGTAAAAAAACACTGAACTAATGGATTCAAAATAATTTATTTGCATTTAAAAGTTGAAGTATCAGTTACTCTAGAGACTTCTCACCTTTTTTGTCTCCATAGTGGTCAACACACATAGTTCTTTAAAGCTCTTGGTTGAGAAATATAAGGAAGCATGGGCAGTATGTGTGCTAAACACTGTTGAACAACAATCACGAACTTCATTTGGTAAACAACAACAAGTTTTTATTTTGTTCACAAGTGTATGAGTCAGTAGAATCGATCTGCTTGTCTGGTTTTCAGATAGCAGGTGGGTTGGCCTTGGTTGGTTACATCAGGCCTTGGGCTCCAACACGCTAGCTTGGGCTTGTTCCCATGGTGGAGCCAGAGAGCCAATAGTGAGAAAGTAGACACATGCAAAATTTCTTGAGGTCAAGCTGGGGAACCAATCAGTTATTACCTACACAGTACATCAGCCAAAGCAAGTCAAAACCAGCCAACATTCAAAAGATTAGGGGGAAAAAACCAACCTCACTTCTGGATGAGAAAAGCTGTAAGTCACATGGCAGGGGCCATAAATCAAGGGAGGGGTGGGGAATTGGAGCCATTTTTGCAATCAGACAAGCAGCATGGGTTGATTAACCAAGATGGCCTTAAATTTCCCCTAAGCTTAATTAAACCTCACAGACTTCTTCCCGACCTCCCTCTCCTTAGACATTTACTTTAGAAAAATTGTAACTACAAATTCTTTCCCTTTGGAATGTATATAAATCTTCTCCCAGCCTCTTGACAAGTTTACAACCCAGGACTGTCTTTCTCAAACCATCCCTTTGAAATGCAATCATCAAGGAAGAGAAGGATCTTTTCTGTCAGTTTTGTGAAAAACTAGGCTCAAATTAGCAAACATAGATGGCCTAATCACGGAGACTAACATTTGCAGACTCAGGAATAATCCAATGTGCTCCACACTTGCTGTTGCTATTGATCCATCTCTGCCCCTAAGGTCCTCCAGGATTTTCCCATTGGCTCATTTCAGAGTTACAAACCTTGCTTTTTGTTTCAGGGGAGTTGACTTCAATCTCTTTTCTCTATTGCAGAAGTTTTGAACAAATTCTTCCTTACTTGTTTAACTCTGCTCAGTGCAACTTTTCTTTGATACAATCAAAGGGAAAATTTAGGCATCGTGCCTCTGAGCAGTTTGCTATAATCAGGTTTACCTTCATGACCAGGATAAACGTAAACTGAATGAGGTTTTTTGCAAAGGCAAGCCTGGTCCTGTTCTCTATGATCTCTATACAGTTATAAAAATAAACTGACAGAAAGAGACACAATTTTAACAATTAATGATGCTTTAAAATTAATCAAATAAGTTAATTTAAAATAAGGGGCAATGTGCTTGTTAGCAATTAAGTAAACTTTCAAGAATGTTAAACATTTGGTGATTGCATAGTACTGCCTACTTTCTCAGTAGGGAGATAGCTTCTGTTTCAATCTAAATCATAGTGGAAGTAAATCTCCGGAAGCACCAACTTGGCATCGTTGTCAGCTCACTATTAATGGAGGTGACTCGGTGAAAAGGAGGAATGAAACTTTACCAGAGGAAACATTTAAAACACTGAACATAAGTGATGTTGCTACAAAGACAACAGTGGATCATTAAACTTTACTGCGTATAATCTCCCTTACTTTGGTCATGAGAGATGTCTCAGAATGTAGTATTTTCATTTCTGAATTTGTCATTCTATCTCTCACAAAAATTTAAGAATCAGTTTATAAAATGCTAATGACTACAGTTAAAAATAATTATTTTATGTTAGTTTTTTAAGCAAAATAATAAAAGTTATCGATAACTCTTTCAAATCAATCCTATGGAGGAAAACTATGTTGACCCAAGTGCAGAAGAGATTGATTTGAAGTATATGAAAAAAAGACATGAGAGGTAGAATTGAACAATGTAAATGAAGATGTGTTTGAAAGAAGAGTGGAAGCAGAATTGTTTGAAATTAAGATCTTAGCAAATGTAGATTTTGTAATTAGGTATTGATTTTTTTCTAAAAATAATTGTAAAATTGATAAAGTTTGTGGATGATAGATACTATTTTCAGAAAGTTTTATTTGGTTTTTTGGTTACCACAGTGTAACCAAAAAGTCTTAATATCAGTCTTGTTGTCATTTGGTTCCAGATAATTCTGTGTGTGTGTGTCTGTGTGTGTGGTTGTGTGTGTGAAGGGGGAAAGGAGGGCACTGTTCTGTGCATCATGGGATATTTAGCACTATCTCTGTCCTCTACTCATTAGATGGTAGAAGTATCTCTCCAGTTGTGACAACCAATAATGTCTCCATACATTTTCTTTTTTTCTTTTTTAGTTTCAGATGTAGAGTTCAATAATTAATCAGTTGCTTATAACACCCAGTGCTCATCACATCATGTGCCCTCCTTAATGCCCATCACCCAATTACCCCACCCACCTCCCCTCCAGCAATCCTCAGTTTGTCTCCTATAGAAGAGTCTCTCATAATTTTTCTCCTTCTCTGATGACTTTCCATTTAGTTTTCCCTCCCTTCCCCTATGATCCTCTGCTTTGTTTCTTATATTCCACATATGAGTGAGATCATACAATAATTGTGTTTCTCTGATTGACTTATTTCACTCAGCATAATACCCTCCAGTTCCACCCATGTAGATGTAGATGGTAAGTGTTCATCCTTTCTGATGGCTGAGTAATATTCCATTGTATGTATGTGTGTATATCTTCTTTATCCATTCATTCGTCAATGGACATCTTGGCCTCTCTCCACAGTTTGACTATTGTGGACATTGCTGCTATAAACTATTGGGCTGCAGGTGCCCCTTTGGATCAATACATTCAAGAAATGGGCAGAAGATATGAACGGACATTTCTCCAAAGAAGACATACAAATGGCCAACAGACACATGAAAAAATGCTCAACATCACTCAGTATCAGGGAAATACAAATCAAAATCACAGTGAGATACCACCGCACACCAGTCAGAATGGCTAAAATTAACAAGTCAGGAAACGACAGATGTTGGCAAGGATGTGGACAAAGGGGAACCCTCTTACACTGTTGGTGGGAATGCAAGCTGGTGCAGCCACTCTGGAAAACAATATGGAGTTCTCAAGAAGTTAAAAATAGAGCTACCTTATGACCCAGCAACAGCACTACTAGGTATTTACCTCAAAGATACAAATGTATTGGTCCATGTATTTTTAAAAGTCCTCTGGGAAGCAAAATTGCCTCAGTTGACAGCCACAAAATTAGAGTGTAGACATGAAATTAACATTATGTAAGTAAATTTTTTTAAAATGCATTTATATATTGAAATAATAGAAGATATCTAACATTTAATCAATACCCACTGTGTGGCAGGTACTACACAGGGCAATTTTTAAATGTCATTCAGTAATAACACTATGTGTTGTATCTAATCACCCTAACTATACAAAGAAATAGGTGTTCAAGAATTCACCTAATATCACACAGCTAGTATATCTAGAAGCTGAAATTTAAAGAGTTAGTTATGATTCACTCCATAGTCTTCTCATTTCACCAAACTGCCTGTATTTGTTGATTGAATATGATCAATTTTGACCTCATTTTCAAAGAACATATAGAATTTCTACTGTAGAAAAAATAATTTTGTGCTAGGACTTACGTTGCTGAAAATTATAAACCTCTTAGAATCCCTTTCTTGGATTTGGCCTGTTCTTTTCTATTTTTCAATCATCTGCCTTTATTTTTATCTTAGAATATTATATTTGGGTATCTTAATTATATGTACATGATTTTGTCCATTAGATTGCAAGCTACCTGAAGGTGGAGCATTTTTTTTAAGATTTTATTTATTTGAGAGAGACAGCGCATAAGAAGGGGGAGGGGCAGAAGGAGAAGGAGAAAGAATCTCAAGCAGACTCTGTGCTGAGCACAGAGCCCCACATGGGGCTCGATCTCACCATCCTGAGATCATGACTTGAGCTGAAACCAAGAGTTGGATGCTTACCCAACTGAGCCACCCAGGTGCCCTAAAGGTAGATTGTTTTAATTTTCATCATTGAATTCTTCACTTGCTTTATACAAAGCTGTTCATATGATGGCCACAAGCCACGTGTTACTAATGAATTACTGAATACTTAAACTGTGGCCAGTCTTAATTGAGAGGTGTTCTCAATAGAAAATAAACTCATAATTTTATATTTACATATAAATATATGTATAAACATATATATATATATATATCTTGTTTATTATATTGATTTCAGGTTGAAATGGTAATATTTGGGATATATTACCATTACTAAACCATAAATATATTAACATAACTAAAATATATTATTAAAATTATTTTTATTTATTTCATTTTACTTTATGCATTCTAAAACATTTTAAAGTACATGTACGTCTTGCATTATATTCCCATTGGATAGTGTTGGTCTAGTATTAAGTAACTGTTAAATAACTATTGGATTGAATGTCAAGCATATGAAAAATATTTATTTTGACTTTTAATTTTATTTATAGAATGTTTTTGTCATAACCTTTAAAAATTTTAATAACTCCATGTCTGCATACGGGTATAAATAAGTGTATCTGTGTTTTAAATGAATATGCACACAGTTAATTCCATCAATTGGGTAATTTATGACCATATTATGACCCTGCAATAGCTTCTTGTAATGACTTTCTGCTACATTTAATAGTTCATTTACCAAATAAATAATAATGCTCTTATTTTGTGCTTACACAGTAGACAAACATAATTTCTAACAATTTATTACTAGAATCAGCTTTAAGTATATTTGAAGTTTATCTCAAATATGAGATTATTTCAGAAATCACCAGAATTGTACGTCTGCCTGTGTCACCGCTCTTCAATCTGTGGGTTATTACAACTTCTATAATGTGCTATGCCTTTAAGACACTAATTCCCATTAAAATACAATATACTCAGGCCACAGTTAAGTTTTCATGAACAATTAAAGTGCATGAATTTCAAATCAGAGAACGAATGGGGATTTGTTCGAAAACGGAGTAGGCAGTCAAGGAAGTTTGAATGCAAGGGTTTAAAAAAACCTGGAAAACCAAGGACACTAGAATAAAAGATGGCTGACTGAAACAATGCTGGTGACTGTTGACCTCTTTTTAATCTCATTTATAAATCTTACCCACCATGTTGGACATCACAGATATTAACCATTTCTGTCATCTCAGAAAGTTCTACTGGACTGGACTGTCTAGACCCTTTGATATGGTATCAAGTCTGTTGCTCATGATTAATCAGAGTAATGGCCTCCAAAGATGTCTACATCCTGGTTCCCAGAACCTACAAATATGTTATGTTACATGGCAAAGAGGCATTAAGATTGCAGATGGAAAAAAAAAATCAGACGAGTCTAAAATAGCAAGATTATCTTGGATTATCTGAGTTGTCCCAGTGGAATCACAAGGGTCTTTACAAGATGAAGAGGAAGAAAGGACAGAAGCGCAGAGTGACAACATGTGCTAAGGACCTCATCTATCATTGCTGGCTTTGAAGATGGAGAAAGGAAGACATGAGCCAAGGAACGTAGATGGCTTCTGGAAACTGGAAAAGGCAAGAAGAACTCCCCCCTGGAGTCCCCAGAAAGGAATGCAAACCTGTGACTCCTTGGTTTTAGTCCGGTGAGACCTTTGTTGGAGTTCTAACACAACTTTAAGATAGTGTATTTGTGTTGTGTAAAGACACTAGTTTGTAATGGCAGCAATAGAAAACTAATACAGATGTAGTTATCTGAAGTAATTTAATTCATTGGTCACCCAAATAGAGAGCATCCCTTTCATTTATTTTGAATTGGGAATGAGGGGGCAGCGGTAGGGATGGTGCCATTAATTGTTTCTGTTTATCCTTAAATAAGACATGTGGAAATTATCTCATCTTTTTATCTGTGATGAATTTTACTCATTTAAATTCTGAAGCCTGGTAGAACTTTGATTAGTGGAACACAATTAAGGGGATCTCCAGTTAATTGAAAAAATGTTTTTTTCTTTATTCAAATTAAAGGGGAAAATTATAAATGTAAGGAGACTTATATGAGAAATCCATGCCAAAAAAGCAAATAAACAGCCATTTAAAAAAAAATGACAAATGCTGACTTCTCAAATTTCTTCAAATGTAAAAGAAGTTTTACAGTCCCGATTCTTCTAAGATAGAAATAGATAAAACGTTAAGTTTTCAAAAATTCTGATTTCATCTACTAGTCTGTCAAACTTTATAAATCAAATGTCTATTAATTCCACTTCTTTCATTTGACAGCTAAAACTATCATTTTCTCAGGATTGTTGGAAATGCATGAATCTCTATGATCCTGTGTGTTATTTAAAGGCCCTCTTCTTTGAAATGTCCTTTGAAATTTCCAAAGGCACCATCATAACTTTTGTATAGTCAAACTCATGTTTTCAGTGAGATAAAGCCTCATATTTCTGAATATGCAATTTTTCTAATAAAGACCTATATAAAAATTATTTGTTTTCCTTATTTGGGGGATTTGTTTTCTTTTCCTTCACTTCAAATGCAGAAAAAAAAAAGTAGTAAAGGGGGATTATGTTTGAATTGAGTTTGGTTTTAAAGATAACACACACACGCACACACACACACACACAGGTGTTAAATTGTAATTGTCCAAGTCAAACTTTTAGGGAAAAAAATGTGTTTTAAAAAATTCATTAGCTAGTATTAATTCATTAAATATAAATTTTATTTTTTAAAAAAACTGATTAACATAAAATAATAAAGTCAAGTAATTATATTTTACTTTATTGTCATCACATTTCTACATCACTTTGCACTCTATAGAACTGGCTGATGAGCATTTCAGACTACTTCCTGGAACCACCTAGAAATCCTTCAATGATTTTGAATTTATTATTCTTGGTAGAAATTCTTCAGTTCACAATCAGAGTCCATTTAGGTAAAGAGAAACTTTACCAGGCTTTTCAAATAGAGGAGAATTAATACAGATAATCAATTACACAAGAACTCACTACTGAAATTAGTAAAAGAATTTGATGAATTTTTTATTCTATTTTTAGAAAAAAATAATTGATTTCTATAGTAGGCATTGTTGTTTGGGATTCATCTGTGATTGTACTATCATTTCCTTCTGTAGTCATTTTGCTTTTGCTGTCATCACAACCCAGTCCATGTAGTTATTGTAAATTGACTTCATCCACCACTCTTAGGGGTAGCACAAAATCCAGGTGTAAATTAATTTATGCTTCACATTTATTTAGCCAGGTAATTCGTTCAAGAATTGGCAGATGATCCAATCAGAGCCAATAATGGACCCTTAAATTCTGAATTTGCATTCTCAGAAAAAAAGACTTTCCCTTTTTAGCACTGTACAAGAGATCCAAGATGGTTTAGAGACTGAGGGCATTGTGTGCCATACTTCATACCATATGATTCTGGAGTTTGAGTCCAACAAGCAAGCAGAGAGCTCAAATGTTAAGATAGGAAAGTCTAGCCTTAGATGGATGCCTGTCCCACCTTGAATTTTCAGATTATTTTAGTCTTTTACTCTTTGAACATAAGCCAATTCAGGTTATCAGTTATTTTGACTAAAAAATCCCTAACCAATTAAGTAGAATATATGCTTCATATGGGATGCTGGTTTTATATATTTATTCACTGATATGTCTCATATACTGAGACAGTTTCTGATACACAATAGAAGCTTACTAGCTATTTTTGGAATTGATGAACTTTTAGAATGTGAATCTTATGCAAGAGAAGTTTGATTTTGTAAACTTTAAAAATCACAACTAGTTAAACACTGTCATCTGGGTTTATTAATTTTCAGTCATTTCTAAATGCACTTCCTAAAGAAAAATAAAATATCTCCTGCATGGTTTAATGGATTTTTATCTTTCTTTTTCTAGCTTCTACTGAGCCTAAGTTTCAATATGAACAGCATGATTTGAATAATAATTGAATAAAAATACTTTACTTTGACAACTGATTAAAATTATTTATATTATGACATTGTTCAGTACGTTGTAGACTAATTAATTGCATTTTTGCCTCATTATAGTAAAGAACATTTAATATCTTCTCAAATATCTGTGGGGTACCATTAGAATTCACATCTTTTGATTATTAATAGCTATACTTAGCATACTTAATACCCATAGTCTCATCCATTGACAGTCCAACAATGACTTTTCCACTTTATTTCATTATACCATTGTAATCATTGATACAGAAATGGTTTTATCAAGCATACAGGAAGCATAATATACATTTTCATACTATTCTCTTTCTCTTCACTTTCAAGCATTAAGATCTCTTGAAGCAATGGGGAAATTATTATTCTTTATTTTTTAATTGCACTGTAACTAGTATATATAAGTTCTACATGGTCTCCAATTACATCCTATATTTCTTGTGATTGTGTTTACTATTTAATCATAAGGATTCCTTCCATTAGTATTTTGTCTGTATTTATAGTATTCTGTTATATTTGTATGTTTCAAAATATGAAGAATTTTCATATTTGTAATCTTTTATTTTTTATATTCACATCACACCTATGAATTACAGAATATAGGTTTTTACATCAGAGATTTGATCTGGATGATCTTTAAGGTCAATTATTTAAAGGTATAATTTTCCTTCTCTCTCTCTCTCTCTATTTTATTTTGAGATAATTTTGGACTTACAGAAGAGTTGCCAAAAATAGTTCAGGTAGTTTCAATATACCCTTTAGCCAGTTTGTTCTTATGTTAATATCTGACAAAACCATGGGGAAATGATCAAGAGTAAGAAATTAACCTTGGTGTAATACTATAATAACTACAGAATTTATTCAGATTTCACTAGTTTTTCCACTAATGGCCATTTTTTTTTCCTATTGCTGGACCCTACCGTACATTTAGTTGTCCTGTCTTCTCAATCTCCTCCAGTCTACAATAATTCCCTAACCTTTGTTTGTCTTTTATGACCTTAATGCTTTTGAAAGCCCGGGTCAGTTATTTTGTAGAATATCCATAAATTTAGGTTTGTCTGAAGTTTTCTCATGACTACACTGGGGTGAAGGGTTGAACTCCAAAATATGCCACACTGGTCAACATCCCTGGTGTTGTCACTCTGCTATCACTTATTCTATGAAAACTTGACCATGTCTTCAGCTAAGATAGTACTAGTTAGAAAGTGAGAAGTAAGGCAACTCAATAAACGATTACCGTAGGGCTACTACAAGGTCAACACTATAATTAGGTACAGATTTATTTTTTTCAAAGGCAGAACTCTGAAATAAGCTAAAATTTCTTCTTTTTTTCTTTTACATGTCTCCAAATGTCACAGTTAATACACATTAAATGGAAAACAGTTCTTCAGTAATAGGAGTTACCATCCGTTAGGCAAAGGATTAAATAAAATGTGATACTCAGAATTATACTTTTCAGAAAAAAAAAATTCTTTGAGTGGCACTGATTTTCGAAAACAGTCCATTCTAAACATGAGAATACTTCACATAGTTGGATAAGACACATGCTACCAACATATATTTGCAATTACTCCAGAGGGGGTCCTTTAATTTGGGGCTGTGTAAATATTAGAAAGAATTCGTTGCAAATTATTTTGCGCACATTCAGGAGTGAGAGTTAAATGCGTAAGTATATAGCTGATTTAAGCATACACATAGACAGCATATATTACGGTCACGATGCATTTAAGATAGAAACCTCCAGTTCTTCACTGAACTTCTGGTGACAACTTCTAAAAAGTGTTTCTAAATGATCTGATCTGACCTATGCCAAGCTCCTGTTGTCCTGGTATTTAATTCCGATGCTCTTCTAAGAGTATGGCTCTCCAACTTCCTCTACTCCGACTATGTCCCAATTAATTAATATCCTCAATTTATCCTACTCCATTCAGGGACAGGATAACATTTTATTATAAGGTTCATTATTTTCAGAGATTTGTTGGTCTCTGCAACTGAAAGTGCTCCAATTTGACATAAGAAACAAACTTTTCAAAGCTTTGCAAAATGAGGGCTATTGCCTTGACTTTCTAACCCAAAGTTTGTGTTTATCATCCTGCAGGATTTCGTAACCTGGGCATCCTTTGTCTACCCACTGGGATTCTCTGCCATTTTCTCAGCGAGAAAATGTCATAGTGGGGCTGAGTTCTATCCCCACTTCCTATTTCTCAATGTCTGTAACCTCACTTTGCTGTGTTCCCTGGTACAAATCATTCTCTAAGGTAGATGCATTAAGTAAGTCCTTTATAAACTGGAATACTGCAGACTAAAGGTGTAGCCTTTCTGGCTCTGGCAAGGTCCATTTATACACACCATTTACATAATGCTTATAATAGTTTTCAGTGGATCAATATTATTCTATCTGAAAACTTTCATTTTACATACTTAGCATGTTTTTTTTCTCTGATAGAATTTAGCCATAATTAGATCTCTTCTGCTTAGAGCAGCTCAGTTCAATTAAAGTCCCTGCTGTCTGTGCCACGACTCATGCTGAGTAACATCGACATCGTTCTGCAGAAGCAGCCCAGGGATCATTCCGTTCCCTGCACCCCGGACCCACACTGGGTGTTTATTTAATACACACTCACACACACACACACACACACACACACACACCCTGCATGTAATAGATGAGAAAACAGATCATACAATTAATTTGGCCAACTACGAGTGGGCAGAATCAAGATTAGAACCCAAGTGTGCCAAACCCCAGAGTGTTTTTGTCATCTTGCTGTTTGTTTGTTTCAGTTAGACCTGAAGTGCCTCAAGTAACAAGCACAGGAAAGGTTTAAGATCAGTGCTCCCTTAAAGTGATAAGAGTAAAATCCAGCCTCCAAGGACAGTGAGAGTGGTCTCAGAACACTTGAAAAATTTTCGTGGAGAGCTAGAATGACTGGACCTTCAACCACAGTTAGCATTCTGTGAGCTAGAAATGGGTGGGGTGATAGGCATGCATAAATTTAACCAGAGAGAAAAACATAGTTCAACGCACAACATCAGAAACATGAAGTGGGGTCATAGGGGGTAAACTTATAATATATAACCCATTTGGGGTGATGCACAAGGTATAATATGCTGTTTGGAAATTAGTCTGGATCAACAATTCTTAGTATGCTATAATTGAGAAGTCAATCCCATGTCTGCCTGCTTTTAAAAAGCCTATTTAAAAAAATCATTTACTAAGCTTCTATTACTTTCAAATATGAGGTCGAGTATCTTGTATATATTATGTATATTAGTATTATCTTCCAAAAGCAGCTTTCAAGGTAATTATTTACATAGGAGCAAAAAGCTGAGACATTATATTCTATTACATTTGGTATATTTGTTATTTATATTATATCATATTATATTATATCATATTATATTATACTGTCATTTCAGCTTTCTGATTTGTCTAGATGATTCTAAATCACTCTATCAACACCGAAATATTTAATCTAAGCACCACCCATACCATATGTAAGGCTCTAGTCATTGTGCATATCATATCTGGACTTAATTTCTTTATCCTCATAAAATGGAACTAATAATATGTCACAGGATTTGGAGAATATTAAGATATCATATATATGAGGGACACAACTTCTTCCACATGCTTAACCATTGCTAGTTCTTGGATGGTGCAGCATGTAATGGTATAAACAAAAGATACGGGTATTCAGAGAAAAAAATTCAATGTAGACAGGAATATTGGATAAGACTGTATGGAATGATATGAAATTTTATGACTTTTTTTCATACTTTGTAAAGCCTACAGGTTTCTCACTGGCAAAAGTAAAGAACAAGTGTGTACATGTGAGTGCATGTGTAAGATTGTGTCTATGTGTATGTGTGTGTGTTTGTGTGTGTGGTAGGCTGTTGACACATCAGTATGATATGGCAGAAAAAAGAAATCATTACTTACCCAAAAGTGGGTCCAGGAAGTGCCAGGTACCAATGGAGAAGTACACTATACAGAGCACTACATGACAAAGTTCAAAAGTGATTGAAGGTGGCTTCTGGATATATACATACTCCCCTCTACCATTACTCACTTCAAGCACAGTCCTCACACAGAAGTTTCCTGCTCTGAAGGTTTTGTCTGTGTCTCAGTATGGGAGGCTCTCCTCCCCAGATTGCCCACTGGACCGGGGGGATTTGTTTTCACCTATTCCAGTGGCTACTCCTTCTGCTGGCTTTTAAGGTTGTATACTTCCACACCTCATTAAATAGTACGGATGTCAGTGAGCACAAGACTGAGCCCACAATTCATGAGCACCCATGACATATACTGTTCTATGTACTCCCACATCAGAACATCAGTTCATTTCAAAAACAGAATAGCTAAATGTGACAGGTTGCTCTCAAAAAGAAAAAAAAAGAAAAAGAAAGAAAATTTAAGGATTTTCAGCCATATGTGCTTAGTTTTTGCATTAGATAAATTTTACTTCCTCAGTCTTTTTCTGAATATTAGAAATGTCACCACCTTTGAAAAGGTCACACTGACTTTAAATTAGTCAAGAATGAACAAAATATAATTACTCTAGGGTATCTTTTTAAAATTGCATTTGCCTCCTAAAATTTTAAAACACTTGTAAACAGTGATCTAATTTGATATGGTGTGTGCTTTTCTGTATTTTGATGCTTATATAGTGAACAAGGAAATCAATTGTAAGAGTTCAAAATTTCCAGTATATTTGACCTGTATGTATCTTTAACTTCTTAAAATGGTCGTACATTAATATTATCATTGAATATTATCATAGAATACTTAATTCTATAAGCCAATGTTATAATAGAAATACAGTCGTAAATCTTTTCTCACACACATTTAAGTTAGCAAAACTATCAATCACAATATAACTAAAAAAATCCCTCTTACTAATACATTTGCTAATAGATTTTCCTCATTTCCTCATTTCCTGGCTTTAGCCCCAGTCTATTGTTACATTTATTGATGCAACATTCACTGTAGAGTTTTGCATGCTTTTTCTTTTAATGCCTTGGTTTCTGTTCATTTAAAAAAAAAACATATTGTGGCTCTGGAAATAAAAGGTGTTATTTTTATGAATCAGGGCTTTGTATGTGTCATATATACTTTCTTTTTCTTTATATATTAAGATGATTTCATGCAAAATTCAAGGGTTGGAATTCTCCTCACATGTATTTTTGTTCATATACCTTCATTTTGACATTAAGAAACTAGCTATTTTAACGTAAAAATTGCAATTACTTTTATCTAATGCAAAAATTTTTAGGGGAAGTCACATCTGATTAAAGTATAAAATAACCTTGCTCATGATGAACTGTGCTCTTCTGAATGTACTCATCACTCCATATAAACAATCATGTTCTCATCCTATTGTCTCTGGTTAAAGTGAAGAACTCCATTATCTTTTCTTATCATATTCGAATCTTTGAAATATGGATTTGACACAATTTCACTGATAAAGCTCTTCCTAATTGTGACTTATAGGAAATATTAAAAACAATTTAGCCTATTGTTTCATGCGTGCATTTTCTGCTATCTCGGAAACAGAGCTTGTTGTGCAATAGAGAGAGGAAAAAGAAGATGCTTTCATTTCCCCCAAGTCCTACTGTTTCCCATTAGGGCTCCTATACATGGTGAGGATATGGAAAAAGTCTGTCTCAGTGCTGTATACCCCATCCATAATAATAAAAGACTACTGCTTGTTTGCTTCATTTGACTTTAGACACCAGAATCTCAAACCAAATAGTCAAGAGTGTCCCCTTAGTCTAGTTACCTATAAAGAGTTATACCTGCAAAGCTTCTGTGAATTTGACCAAATGATTAAGCCCACAAAATCTTATGAACACTGTAAAACAATTTATAATATCTAATTATATATGAAGAACCATCAGTGGTACGTAATGTGGGTCATGATAAATCTCTAGCTCCTTATTTCTTAGGAACACCCTTAATCACTAAGCAAATGATCTTGGAAAGAGTCACATTCAACTCTTGGTCAGGTCACCTGGGATACAGTAGGATATCAATGGCTTCTCTGAGGACCTATGTTATTAGGTGTGGGTGTAGCTCATGCTCTCACTCAAAAGTAGTCTTCACCTTTACTTGTGGAATGCCAGTGCTCATGTTCTCTAGGCTGAGTGTGCTGCACCTGTGTTCTGTTTGAGGATATCAGTTATTGTTCTATTTGGTTGGATGTAGTGCTTTCTTTCTCTGATGACTGCATTCTATCTGTATAGGAAGAATATTAATGACGACTGAAAATGGATGCTTCGTTCGTGTAGGGCCACTTACTGGGAAACACCAGTAAACATCCCTTTAGAAAGCATGAGCAAGGGGGAGTTCAGGGCTGTTTTTCATTCTCCTAGATAAGCTAACATATGCCCTGTACCTAATAAACTTTTATCTCATATTAGTTATATGATGAAAAAATAGAACAATGGAAAATCAGGAAAGTGTCAAAATGAAAATGTTAAAAACATAATAATTCCAACTCTGAAAGGTAACTTACGTGCATTTTTGTATGTCACTGGGCAGACTTTCCTTTTATAGAATAATTTAAAAAGTGAATAGCACGTCATTGAAATAACCTTCTATTGTTGTAGGCAAGCTCTTCCTAATATTTCTAAAACTACAATGAATCATTTTCTAGCTATATCTTTGTGCACAAGTCTGAATGTATCTCCAGAATTTTTTTTTTTAATACAAAATCAATTGTTCCTAGTTTGTGCATTTTTTTTTAAATTGGGGTACAGAGGCCAAAAAGATTGATGTAATCTTGATGATGATTTTTAAAATATTTTATTTTAAAATGATTATAGTTTCACAGAAAGTTGCAAAAATAGTACTGAATAAAGTCTTTCACCCAGATTCCCCCAATGCTGACATTACGTGTAATTACAGTACAACATCAAAACCAGGGAGTTGATATTGGTACAATAAGTATAATAATGTAGTTCAGGGCCATTTCATCACACATGTACATTTGTGTAGCTGGCTTTACAATCAAGATACAGAACTATTGTATCCCCACAAAGAACTCCCCTTCGTACTTACATCAATTTCATTGTTGCCCCACCAGCCCTAAGCCCTGGCAATTGCTAATCTGTTTTCATCCATAACTTTACCATTTCAAAAATGTTACATAGATGGATAGTGATACTTCTATTTAGAAATTACCTAGAGCTTTCATGGAGAACAGAGTGGAAGAGATGCAGAATTCAAAAAGCAATATTTACAACATGTGGGAAACAAAGATCTTTCAAGCACTTAAAATACGAAAGCTTGCTTCTGTTTTTCCTTTGGAACTTAAAGACACAGTGAGTGATAATAAGATAGTTATGAGAAAGAAAAACTGACTTTTCAGGAATAATATTAATAACAAATTGAAAATTCAGCAATATTTTTTGGGGGGATTATCATTCATTCTAAAAACCCATGAAGAACCAATGAACTTAAATATCTGGCCTTATCTAATTTTTAGATTTGTATGAGTTTATGCTTATTTAAGTTTAAAAGCCTTTCACAATGAAGTATGTAATTCTTATAACCATATATAAGGAACTGGGCTTGGGAGGTAAAAGGCATATAGTTTGTGGAAAGAGAAGAGACTTCCAAAGGTGATGTGTTTAAATTCCTGATCTGTCACCATCATCTGTGTGCCAAAGGCAAGTTGCTCACTCTGAGCCCTGGTTTTTTCATTGTTAAAAGGAAGATACTAATAACAATTACCTTGCAGGCTAATCTTTATTGTTGTTGAAGAAGTATTGATTGCATTTACATGTGTTTTATGCATGTACACTTACAGATTTATCCTTGCATTTGAAAACACGGATTTAGAACTGTATGAGAGAAATTAGTGTAAAGATAATGGCCTTACAAGAAAAAGTCTCCATGATGTTGGACACTGGGATAGAAGTTCCCTGAGATCGGATAATTGAAACCAAGAATGCAAATGCCCTCTCATACCAGGATCAGAGTTTCAACAGGAGAATGGGTTATCTTTCCTTACAAGATGGGACGAAACAGAGAAATCCAATGGAAATGTATCAACTTTCTATTTTATGAGATATTTGGAGAATCACCAGTATATATAAATGTCTGCATTCATTTTCTTTCCTGTTGTCCAAAAGTTGGAAGGAATAAAAAGGACTAAGAAAGAATAAAGAATTGTTTTCCTTGTTTATAGGGATTGTATTTTTCAGTTGCTCCAGGGAGTTCATCAACGCTGATTCCATTCCAATGTATCTCACCTTCCAAGTGATATCAATTGACATCTGCTTTCTCTTTCACCTTCTACTCTTATTTGTGACAGCATTTGTACAAGTGAAAATAAAATCATGTTTTAGGTTATTAAGCTGGAGGGTTGGTTGGAAGTTTGTTTGTTTGTTTGTTTTTGTAACTGCACAGACTCAGATTTTGCTTTGCAGTATGTTTTAGAACAAATCACTTCCCCCCGAATACCTGAATCTTTCTTCCAGGACAATCTCATTCTTTGGATCTGAAGGAACCTGGAGCCAACACCTCCACATTCCAGTCCTAATCTGATTGTGCAAGATCATCGTCACCTCCTGCACATCAAAGTCTTAAACTACAAGGATGAAGAGTAAAGAGGTGATTGCAAGATGTAATTTAAAGTTCCTTTGGGGCACCTGGGTGTCTGACTCTTGGTTTCAGTTCAGGTCATGATCTCAGGGTCCTGAGATCCAGTCCCACCTCAGGCTCAGTTCTCAGCGGGAGTCTGCTTGAGATTCTCTCCCTCTGCCCCTCTTCCCACTCAAGCTCTCTCTCCTTTTCTCCCTCTCTCTTTCTCAAGTAAATAAAAAAATCTTAAAAAAAAAAAAAATAAAGTGCCTTTATTAGTAAACTCCTCTGTTTTGGGGGACATAGGTTAAACAACAAAGAGAGGGATATTTTCAAAACTGTACTGTTAAATATTCATGTGTGGCTTCAGAAGTGAAGTATATGAAGAGATAGTCTTTGTTCTGGGAACATGCTAATAAGTCTGCGTTGCCCAGTGTTTTTGGCAGCTAATGTGTTTTCCCTGTGGAACCAGCATGGGGTTCTGTGAGGTTTGGTAATGAGAGAGGGTTTGCATCTCTCAGTGGGAAGAACTTTGATTAGGAGCTAGGTAGAATAGTGCTATTTAATCATATCATGTTCATTTTGGATTATTTATGCATTATCTTTTAAAGTATAATTTTATATGTATTATTATTCATTGTAGTTGTGATTAATACTTATACTGCGGTGCCATAAATATAGTAGCATAGAATCACTTAAAATATTAATGTATTGTCCCTTTGGAAAACTCAGAAGGGTGTCCTCAACTGATAAGACACTGCAAAGAGTGATGTTTTAGTAAAAAAGATGCTGATGCGCTGGTAGGCAGAGTCTCCCAGGCATCAAGAAGTCATTTCTTACTGGCATAAATATAAAAAGATAAGTGAGAACCCAAAACCACTAGTGACTGGGCACTGTTGACCGGATGTAGTTAGACCATGACGCCATAGTATTTTCACACACTAGTAGCCCTTACTTACTAATAAAGCAATGTGCTTATCTACTGCTTCCACTGTTAGTGAATATATATCAGATACCCTGGAACTTTTAAAAATTCTCCTTTCCCCATTTGACTTGGCTTAGAGGGTTTAAAGGCAAGTATAATTGTTCATTCACTTTTCAAAAAATATTTGTTAAAGTTTCTTTTTGGGGTGGGAGGGGGGCTGGCACTGCACTCAATTCAGGGGTTCAATAGTGATGAAAAGCAGACCAGATGAAGACCAGATCTCTGCCCTCATGGGACTTTTGGAATATAATAAAGTGTCTATATTTCTGCCTGAATTTTAACAGAATTCTAATTAGAGTCTTTGTTTTCTTGTTGGCACTTTATGTTCAGGGATATCCATACAGCAGTGTGATCAAGTGCAGGATTAGGAAGGATTTCTTTTTGGACTCTATTCTTTTGTTGCCACAGGATTTAGAGATCAATTATGCCAATTATGTTTGCTGTTTTATTTACTAGATTCAGGTCCAAGCTATATTATATGATGAGTGTTATTTCTGAGGACCAATATATTAGTTATGATATTACTAAAATGAAATCTCCTACTTTGGACACATTCTTTCACCCAAATATTCAGACACACACATATGCATACACACACTTAACAAAATAAACAAACCAATAAATAAAAAGAACAACTTAAACAGAAAAGTATGTTTTTATTATTTCTCCTTGAATAGAAAAAAAATTCAAAAATGGATTTCAGGGATTGATTGATGACTAATATTAAAAGCCACTTAACATTATGTATATTTTCATCATCTGCCAGGCTAGGTTGTGGGTAATCATGTTGTGCAGATAGCAAATACATTTAGCATAGAGCTTCAAAAAGCTATCCTAGATAAGTTAGATGAGTACACGGGCAATAATATAGGTGGGAAATTTGTTTGGCCAAGAAAATGCAATTTTTCTTGAACTAAAGTAAAGGTCACAATTCTCCATGGAGTGACCATTTCCTCATTATCCCTTCACACTGCTCCTCATCTGACCAACTCACTGAAAACATTCATCTTCTCGTAATCAATAAAAAAACATTGTTGATGAAAAACAGATACCTCTGTTTTTTTAAAGCTGGACAAATTTACTCAGTATGAGAAATACTCAGTAATTATTTCTCTAATGATGATGAATTTATTTGCAAGGTATTTGATTCCTCTCTTTTTCTCATTTTAAGATGGAAAAAATGGACATGAGTAGACCACACTTTCTGAGTAAAGTGAATTTATTAGATATTATATTGAGATTTCAGTCTGCAGGTCATATTTCATTTAAAATTTTGTTATTTATTTTTTTACAGCTAACTAAGGTTTTGGACATGAAAAATATTTTCACTGATTAACTTAAGTTATATATAACATACCTAGGAACCCCACATTTAGAAAAAACAGGGAATTAAATCAACTTCATTTCAAGCCTCTGTGGTCTCATGTCCAAACATTTTAGGTAAGGTGATCCCAGATTAACTGGAGTAGAGGTCTTATAGACTTTTTTTTTATTATGTTATGTTAATCACCATACATTACATGATTAGTTTTTGATGTAGTGTTCCATGATTCATTGTTTGCGTATAACACCCAGTGCTCCATGCAGAATGTGCCCTCTTTAATACCCATCACCAGGCTAACCCATCCTCCCACCCCCCTCCCCTCTAGAACCCTCAGTTTGTTTCTCAGAGTCCATAGTCTCTCCTGGTTCATCTCCCCCTCTGATTTCTCCCCCTTCATTTTTCCCTTCCTGCTATCTTCTTCTTTTTCTTTTTTTTTTTTTAACATATAATGTATTATTTGTTTCAGAGGTACAGGTCTGTGATTCAACGGTCTTACACAAAGCTGTAATCATCAAGACAGTTGGTACTGGCACAAAAACAGACACATAGATCAATGGAACAGAACAGAGAGCCCAGGTCTTATAGATTTTTAAAAGAAAATTAAAATGACAATAGGTGCAGGGATGTGCATTAGAAAAGGGAAATGACACCATTCATGCACAAGAAAGTCCTGTTCTGCCACTCTTACTAGGATTCCTCCTTAAGTCACTCTTTGGTCAGGACCCAACTGATAAATAATCAGGAGTCCGGACCCCATGCAAAGTTTAGGTCCAGGGTCCCCACTCCAATTTGTTAGTTCCAATATCTATTAGTGATCATCTTTAGTACAAAGGCAATTATTTTAATATTTTAATTACTACTTTCAGTGAAGAAGAGTTGTATTAGAGTTCACGGTCATGGCTAATTTTCGGTGTCAACTTCAGCAGAGCACAGCACAAAGTATCTATATTTTGTCTAGCAGTGTCTGTTTCCAGATGAGATTTAGCATTTGAATCCACGGACTCAGTAAATTGCCTTCTTCAGTGGAAGGTCTGAATAGCACAAAGGCAGAGAAAGAAGGAATTTGCCCCCTTTCTCCTGCTTCACTGATTGAACTGGGAAATCTCTTATCTACTCCTGCCCTTGGACTGGGATTTACACCATAGGCTCCCCTAGCTCAGATCTTTGGACTCAAAACTGAATCACACCACTGGTTTTCCTGAGTCTCCAGCCTACAGACTGCAGATCCATAGCACTTTTTACCCCTATAGTCCCATAGTTGCAGAAGCCAATTCTTCATAATCTCTCTCTATCTACATATAAATACAAAATATATACACATACTTGCATACACACACATATATACATATCTGTACATACATAGGAGATATCGATATAGATACACATATAGGTAAGAGTTAGCCTATTAGTTCTGTTTCTCTGGAGAACTCTAATACATAAGCATAAACATTCGCACACCCCAGACATATAATTTAGTAGAAGGAACATATTGCTGAATTACTAAAAATAAAATAACATTTAAAGAAAAAATAGTGAAGGTTGATGATAAAAGATTAGATCAAAAATAAATTAAAGCAAGAAATCTTAGACTAATATTATTTTTAATATTTTTATTAGTAACATTAGAGACCAGTAAGAATACTAATAGCAACACAGATTTGTAAAACAATTATCTTTTCATAAGAAGATTCCACATCTATCACCTAATTTGAACCTCAAAAAATTTATTTAAATTTGATGTTATTTCCACTTTATAAAAAAGAAAAGTGGATATTTGACCAGTTCACAGATTTGACAGGACCACACAGAGGAAAGTGTCTGAATAAAGATGTGGCATCTATGCACCTTCCTGGTACAGTTCCAACTTTACTTGATATCAGAAATCATGGAAGCTCTAGATTGAAGCAAGTGCTGTAATTCTTCAGGCACTTTGTTCATTTCTTCAAACCTTTTTAAGACAAAACTCATATGATTGTTAGCAATTATTTTGTTTCCCTTTAATATGTAAACATGTCATGTATTTTATACTTTTTATCAGCTTGTATGTGCTGTTCTTCATGTTAAGTTGTTTTCTTTTCTTTTTTTTTTTTTTTTTGACAGAGAGAGACATAGCGAGAGCAGGAACACAAGCAGGGGGAGTGGGAGAGGGAGAAGCAGGCTTCCGCAGAGCAGGGAGCCCGATGCGGGACTCGATCCCAGGACCCTGGGATCATGACCTGAGCCGAAGGCAGACGCTTAACGACTGAGCCACCCAGGCGCCCCGTTAAGTTGTTTTCTTAAATAAGTTTTGAGCTCGTTGTAGGCTCACACGAAATCCGTTCCTGTCCTTTCACATCCTAGAAGCTACTATAATGCTAAGAACAGAGAAAATTTTAATGCTTATAAAAGAGACACACAGTCACATGTTGACTGATGAACTCCTAATTTTTTTTTTTTGGAAAATGACAGACTAATACCACATTTGAGGTGACTAATGTTTGCTCAATTGATCCCTGCTGCTAAGTGTGTTGTGGGTGATAAGATCTATTTTGGAGAAAATATTTTCTAAATTACAGCATCTAACTTTGTTGAAATAAGGATGAAATAAAAGTCCTACTAGAGGGGTGCCTGGGTGGCTCAGTTGGTTAAGTGTCTGCCTTCGGCTCAGGTCATGGTCCCAAGGTCCTGGGATCAAGCCCTGCATCGGGCTCCCTGCTCCATGGGGAGCCTGCTTCTCCCTCTCCCACTCCCCCTGCTTGTGTTCCCTCTCTTGCTGTGTCTCTCTCTGTCAAATAAATAAATAAAATCTTAAAAAAAAAAAGTCCTACTGGATGTGAATAGGGGTAGAATTTTATGTAAGAAATTGTAGCTTAAAGGACAAATAGAAGCTGTCTGCTGGTTTCCCTACTGTGTTTCAATGGAGTTATGTCTCCACTTGCCAGTCTTACACCAAAGATTTTTAATCCTGAAAATCTGTTGAAGAAAAATGGATCCATATGAGGAAAGTATTTTTCCTGTAGTACTTCTCTACAGCTGATTTTGACGATTAAGTGGTTATATGGAAATTCTAAACTGTTTGTTGGCTTCTATTTATTTTCCCTCAACCTAATGTATGTTCCATGGGGATGATTTCTGGTGGAGTTTTACTGTTAGCTGTTAATTCTTCCATGTTGTTCGGGATGTTGTTTTCTTCTCAGTTTTTCTTTTGTTAATTATGAAAATTGAGATAAAAATCAGCCTTTTAAAGTGCACTGGGTTGGATCAATATGCAAGGAATGTGTTCAAAAATAATGTGAGATCATAAGTGATCCTCTCATTGTATTGAAATAAGCCCTCTATTTGCTCATGTTTCTGTGATAAGTCTCATGTTATTGAACGACTACCATCATAAAAAGAGAAAAAATGAAGTAAGGCAGCAATGACAGGTTTCCAGATGAGTAAAGCAAAAGGCCTGGGGAGCTGGGCTGTGGAAAGGAAGAGAGAGGAGAAAGGCTTTGTTCTCAGTTTCTCCGTGTCTCACATGTCTGTGAGACACTTTTCTTGAAATAAGCCACATGTCCTTGGCTCTGCCCCTGCCTATCCCTGTTTAACCCAAGCCTCTGAAGAAAACCTTCCCTGTCAGTTCCTGGAAGTCTCCCTGGAGGATATCAAATGTGCCTGGACATAGGATCTCAGGAGCACCAGTTGGGGCCACAAGGCATCAGAGCCTCCTGTGGTGGCTCCTGCCACATCCTCTGGACTCTGGGCACTTGTGTTATGTCAGCCTGGGACCAGCATTTCTACTAAGTGCCAGGACTTCTGCTAGGAGGATTTCTACTCAGGACTGCTGTCGCTGGGGCCCCTAAGGGCCATGGCATAGTGGTCTGAGGTAAAAGGAGGGAGCTCTTTTCCTTTTCTAGACTAAAATACTATAAAGAGATGGAACAATACTATTTATGACCCCAGTGACATTTTGTGTGCTCTATTCCTTTCTGTTCCCCTCACCTAAACCATGTCTGTTATTAGGAGCTTGGGTAAATCCAAGTAACAGACATTGTGACGGGAAAGAATTAGTCTTTCTCTGGTCTGGTTTCTCTCTGGTATGTTATCTTCCATGAGGTCTCTCTATCCTTCCTATGAAAAGGACTTTTTTTCAGTAGGTATTGGTCTCAAGTGCACCACTCACAGCTTGCTGGTCTAAGCCTTGAAATAACACCATGCTTAGGCTCCTGTGTGACAAAGGGCAATGTTTCTGTTAAGGCAGGAAATGCTGGTTAAAATCCTTCCACCTAAAAAAATTGTCTTCTTTATTTAGGGTTCCTAAGTAAAGGAGACCCACAGTTCATAACGTCCCTGACCCACACTAACTATGTGGCCAGACGTGAGTTATGTAACCTCTCTTAATGTGTGGTTCTCCTTTGTACCCTAGGCTTCATGATCCTACCTTTTCAGATGAGAAGAAACGATGACTACATAGTCCCAGGGTCCATTTCACAGTGATCAGAATATCATGAGATTTAATATTAGATTTAGCAGCAATAGTAGTCAAAGTAGTATTTTATTGAATAGAAAACCATTAACTGAAGAAATGGACAGTATTCTTAACCACTAAAACATTAATATCCATATCTGGATAAGAAGCAAACAGATACAATTTTCAAATCTGCCATCCTAAAAATATTTCACGTCTGTATTAAGGAGTGAGACAGATGTGGACATCTGCTCATTTCTCTCTGTTGTGCCTGGCTCTTGTGGCTGGGTAGAGCCCTTAGCCTCCATGGAGAGAATTTCTTGTGTTGCCTTTGCCATCTTACTGCTTGACTTAAAGTTGATTTTCCTTATGCTCTCTTATTCCTCTTTTTAAATTGTGTTTTATATATATGGTTTTACTTCTAATAACAACTATATTATAATCCCTTACAAAATTCAAATAATTCAGAGGCCAAAATATAGTAATCCCTACTAAACCCCATTCCAATTCCATCTATCTGAGGTTTAATTTTTAAGGGTTTGGGTGTCTCCCTCACAATATTTTCTATGCTTATATAAATATTTGTTCCCTTTTAACATAAATATTCTTTGAATTTTACCTATGAGGCTCTAACTTGTTTACATCAGCCAACCATTTATCATGCATATCTTTCCAGATCCACCTATTTCATCTAACACAGGATTTTCATAACTACATAATATTCTATTGTGTAGTTACACCATAATTCACTGAAAGTTTTTGCATAGAATGACCTTTAGTTTTATTTTATGTAAGGATGTAATATATGAAGGTATGAATACTCTTCTTTGGTATTATATTTGTGTTGATAGAATTTCTCTCTCAAAGGTATTAATTACCATTGAATATTTTTAATTGATAAGGTCACATGACTTTTAAAGGGTTGACAGAAATTTGAAACACTGGTGACCCCATGTCTCTACACCATTAGAAGAGTGACAATATGTCCATGATATTTCCTTGTCATTTTCTTTTTCACTGAGGTCCCTACTTACATTGTGTGTCTTCTTCAGGAGGACTCATCATCTGTGTTTCCTATTCTGTGAATTGTCTGTTCCCATCCTTTTTTATTTTTGTCTAATAAGTATTTTTCTAATAAGCCATTTGCCATTTTTATTGTTATATTCATGATTTTGGTACTAATGATAGTAAAACTTTTTGTTTGTGATTTTTTTTTTAAGTTCACCTGTGTTAAGTAGAGGCCCAGGAAAGTGAAAGAGAGGCATTCAGTACTCAGGAGTCTTGCAGGAGGGACTCGGCCTGACTTAAGGCACCCAGCTGGGAGATCAAGGAAAAGTATGGACACAGAGAGCCCAGGACCTCGGGCACATGCATCTGTTAGGTTCTGTGGGTGGAGTGCTTTGGGGTTCCTGGGCCAGGTGGGTCAATTCACATAAAAAAGCAGGGTTTTGGTTAGCTTCACGGGGGGTTCCTATCTAAGGGGCACAGAGGGGAATGCTTATCTCAAGGGTAGGTGGGAGATTCGGATCAAGAATTTATATTCACTCTGATTCTGCTCGCTGTGATTGAGGTCATGTGCTCCTGGGAAGGGCTGGTGTCAACAAAGTTCACAAGTTAAAACGTGTACAAGTTCAAGGCCCTGCAGGTCATTTGGCCTCACAAAATGGTGCTAAGGCAGCATTATTATGGAGTAGTTTAGTCAGCTCTCAGGAGTGTTTCATGAGTATTTCCAACATTTGCTCACATTTGATGGTTTATCTTTTTTTCTATTTCTTTTTAAGATTTTATTTATTTATTTGAGAGAGAGAGAGAATGCAAGCATGGGGAGGAAGAGAGGAAGAAGCAGACTCCCCACTAAGCAGAGAGCCCAATGCAGGGCTTGATCCCAAGACCCTGAGATCATGACCTGAACCAAAGTCAGATGCTTAGACTGACCACCTAGGCACCCCAGATTGTTTATCTTTTAATTTTGTTTTTGGTGTAACTATTCCCAAATCAACCTTTTTATTTTTATTTTATTTATTTATTTATTTATTTATTTATTTATTTATTTAGAGAGCACGTGAGCAGGGGAGAGGGCAGAAGGAGGCAAAGGAAGAGGGAGAGAGAGAATCTTAAGCAGGTTCCACGCCCAGTGCAGAGCCTGTGGCGGGGCTTGATTTCAGGACCCTGAGATCACAACCCAAGCCAACATCAAGAATTGGAAGCTTAATGGACTGAGCCGCCCAGGTGCCCCATGACTTTTTTAATTTTGGTACAGTCAGATCTGTAACTCTTTTTGTTTTGGTGCCAAAGTTTTCTGTGTTAGGGTGGCCTCTGTCAGCTTGAACTTTGCAGGTATTTTCCTGTATGTTCTTAAGGCTTTTAACATAAATTTAACCTAGGATGAGTTTTTAAATCCATATGGAACTATTTTATAAAATATGTGGTGATGCAATGGAGAAAATTATAGCTCTGAAATTTATTTGAAAGAATATATGTGATAGAATTCCCAATAAATTTTTGAAATTAAAAAAATAAAAATGTTCACACTCTTCTGCAACTGCTTTCAAAGTTGCATGTTTTCCATGTGCATTTTCCACCCTCACCCTAAGAAGAACAGAGACCGCATGGGCAGAAGGGACTGTCCCTGGGCAAGGATTCAGTCATTTCACAGATAGTACCTATGTGCCCTGCTATGCTGACAACTGGTCTGTATTGGCCACACTTATTTCTAAAATTCTGCTTTGCCCTACTCTTCACTCACCATGTGCAGCATCACACTATTTTTCCAGATTCTGGTCTGCAAAAATAAATATTAAATTTGGGTCTTGATAAAAGGCTAAGAATATTATTTCCTAAGAAACAGAGGTATTTCTTTTCTACTCTCTTTATTTTGTTTTATTTTATCATTTTATATGTGGAAAGAAAAAGAAACGACTCGAGATGAAAATTACATTTCTCAAATATTAATACCATCTCAGTCCCTGAAGCTGAGAACTGCAGAGAGAACTTTTATGATTTTGAACTTCTTAACTATCCCTGTATATGAATTTCAAAAGTATAGCCTCTCCATCCTCACTAAGCATGACTATTTAGCCTCCATGTTATCAGTTTATTGGCCTCAAATTATTAACAACAACAATAAAACTCTAGAAACAGCGAAAAGAACAAACAAATCATCACCACCACCACCACCTGCCATTTGGCGTGTTTGTGAATGAGAGGAAAGTCAGATTTCAGTTTTGGCTGAACCACTGGATTTGAGAAAATCTGAAAATACAGAATCATTGATGTGTTCATGGCTGTGGCATTCAATTGGCTACTTATTGAAAATATAATCATCACTTTCAGCAAGTTTCTCGGATGCTGTTCTTTTAATTACACTGTAGAAAAAAATTACCATTCCTATTTATAGACTAGTAGTTTCTTAGAAAGGAAATGTAGAAAGGTATTTGAACTGCAAGCTGAAGAGTCAGCCAGGCAGTTTTGGAACATGGCTGTCTTACAGATGTTCTACTTGATAGCTCTGTGACTAGGAATAAACTCAACCTTCTAGAACCTCAATCTCTTCATCTGTAAAATGGCAATTGATGTCTAGCCAGAGGCTTTGCTTCTACTGAGATGGGTCACTAGCTTAACTGCTGGCTCCCTCTTCCAGGTCAGCCATGGAGAGGCTATAAAAGGGGAAATGTGAAAGTATTGAAGGGAAAATGATAAGACATCCTGGTATTGATGGGGGGTTCTTCTGGATTGATGCACATGTATGGATATGAGGTGGTGGCTTTCACCTACAATAAGGAAGTCCAGTGAGGCTGTTGCAAAATCTACCCAGATTCCAACTATTGCCTTAGGAACAAACAGCACCTTCTCTTACTCCCGCTTAGACACAGACCTTCAGCCAAATGTCTCAGGAGTGAAAGCAGGTCAGGAGCAGGAATCCCAGGCCTGAGAGGAGATGAGAAATAATCTAGGAGTCACTTCCTCATATTTTCCTCTCAAAAACATCAGAGCTGATAAATGTTAATCGAATGAGCTTCTCCTCCTACTGCTACTTGTTCCAGAAGCCAAAGATTGAAGGCTTTGCCTGAAGACCTGGGTGGGCTAAAGAGCGGCAGACAGCAAGTTTTTGTTGCCTAGGAGTCTTACCTTCTGAGTTAGCTCATCCCCAGTAAACATTGCTTGAAAGAGTAGCTGATACATGGGTGGGTCTATGGCAAAAAAAGCAAACAAAAACCAAAAACCAAAAACCAAAACAAAACAAAAACCTCCCCCCAGACAAAAACAAAACAAAACAAAGTCACTCAAGGAGCAAATTACTTCAAAAGGTACTTAATATGCTGGACTGTGAACTTCATCAGAAACAAAAATATTAGGACCAGGACTTAGAATCAGCATACCAATCCTGGTAAAAGAGGAAGGTGTTAGCCATGTGGATGAAGAACAATGTGAACAATGGGATAGGAGCAACATTCAAAACACTGTTCCAATGTATGGAATTTTGATATATAGCAAAAGTGATATGTCATTTATTTAGAAAAAGCGCATCTATTCGGTAATTGGAGATGGGAGAAATAGTTATTTGTAGATAAGTGATATAACAAAATTCCTCCTTCATACCATGTACAAAAATAAATCCAGACATTTTAAAAATGAAAAAAATTGGACAATAAAGATAAATATATTTTAGTCTTAGATAAATAGACTTTTTAGCACTTAGGGTAGGGAGAGATTTTTAAACAAGATGCAAAAAAGTGTTAACAATACATAACAAATGAAATGATACATAGGACTATATAAAATTGTGAAACTTTGCTTATCAAAAGATACTTCAAAGAAAGTAAAAAAGCAAATTATAAATAAAAATATATCTGTGACATAGAAAAAATAAATACATAAAAATAATTTCTACAAGTGAATTTTTTTTTTTTTTTAAAGATTTTTTATTTATTTATTTGAGAGAGAGAGAATGAGAGAGAGCAAGCACATGAGAGGGGGAGGGTCAGAGGGAGAAGCAGACTCCCTGCCGAGCAGGGAGCCCGATGCGGGACTCGATCCAGGGACTCCAGGATCATGACCTGAGCCGAAGGCAGTCGCTTAACCAACTGAGCCACCCAGGCGCCCTACAAGTGAATTTTTTAAAAGTTCAGAATTCCATAGGAAAATAAGAAAATATATGAATAAATGTCTCACAAAAAGGAAACATATCTGGCTTCCAAACATGTGAAGAGATGCTGAAGATCATCGATGATCAGGGAAATGCACATTTGAACCACACTGAGGTACCATTGCTATCTATTTGATGGACAAACAAAGTCTAAATATCAAGTATTCATGTTGCAGGCACTTGGTTTCTTCTCCATTGACTGCGGAAGCACATGTAAGAGCAACCACCTCAGAAAATTATTTCTTAAATTTGGACATTCAAATATCATATTGCTGGGAATTCTTTGCCAAGCTGTGTGATAATTTCAATGTATACAACTCAGTAAATGGAAAAGAACAGTAATAGCAACACTAGTCACAATAACAAAAACCTAGAAACAACTAGAATGCCCACTAAAAGGGGAATTGATGAAAAAGCTGCTTATATTTATACATTGAGCTATTATAAAAAATCATTGACACACATTCATATGCAACAATATGGATGAATCTTAGCATCCTAATGGGAAAGAGGAAAAAATTAATTTTAACAAGTGATAGGCGGGTACATTTTATTGAATATAAAGACAAAATATGTAACAAATTGGAGGTATTTTTTATTTTAGAGATGCATGTTGAAACAATAAATGTATATATACAATTATTATTATTATTATTAATTATTATTATTATTATTTTTAAGTAGGCTCCACACCCAGCATGGAGCCCAACTCGGGGGCTTGAACTCACAGCTCTGAGATCAAGACCTGTGCTGAGATCCAGAGTGTAACACTTAACTGACTGAGCCACCCAGGCACTCCTGAAACAAGAAGCACATTTTTGAAAAGCAAATGGGTGATTGACATGGAATTCGGGGGTAGGCTTGCTTCTGAAAGTGGGTAGATAGGGTAGAGGGCATGTGCGTATATATGTGGAGAGTATTTTCAATGTAGTGTATCTTATTTGCAGTGGTGAGTTTGTGGTGCATATTACACTGTTAATGAATAACTAAATATGAAGTAAACTAAAAAAAGGGCTGTGTGTGTGCATTATTCAATGATAATAATTAATCAAAATTTATGCACATGAAATATTTTTTCAAATCAAATAAAAACTAATGATAACCTAATTAATAAAACCACTGTGAAGATTAAACATGATAGCATGTGGAAGGCACATGGAGGTGAGCACTCCATATTATTTTTTGTATTTTGCTAACATTTTGTGATCTCTTAACTGTGCAAGATTATAAATATAAATAATTTGCTTTGAAGTTAGTGTTCTTTACACTCATTCTCTATAGTCTTGAAAGAAATGTGTAATAGATGCATCAGTCAGCACAGAATTATACATATCAGTGGATGAAATTATCACATTACTGTAATTACAAGTGTGCAGTAACAAACCTCCCCCATAATTGCTGCATGGTTGGAGGAGAGGTGCCAAATTCTTGTTCACACGTGGCAATGATATTGTTGGACAATTACTAATTATCGTTCGTGAGGAGCCCAATTTGTAATAAAGACGGTTGTATATATTCATACATATTAAATTTTCATCATTTTGACAAACTTGTGAATTTGGCATAAACTATATGAAGGAAAGGAGACACAGAGAATTGAGTCGGTGGCTTAATGACATACAACTAATTCAGGGAAATGAGTTAGAATTCAGATCTTCCTAGTTTCCTATACTTTTCATGTTTCATCTATATTGTCTAGGAGTGAAGAAGTAAGATGCCTGTCTCAATGCACAGGAATGTTCTGGAACATATGGTAGGGATATATTTCACATCTTTTTTTTTTTTTTTTTTAAAGTGAGTTTTCCTTTTTTTTTTTTTTTTAAAGATTTTATTTACTTTTTGACAGAGAGAGACACAGCGAGAGAAGGAACACAAGCAGGGGGAGTGGGAGAGGGAGAAGCAGGCTTCCAGCCAAGCAGGGAGCCCGATGCGGGGCTCGATCCCAGGGCCCTGGGATCATGACCTGAGCCGAAGGCAGACGCTTAACGACTGAGCCACCCAGGCGCCCCCACATCTTTTTGATACATCCATTGTTGGGGATATGAGAGAGGTCTGCTTTATAATATTATTTTTAAATATGTATATATGTAAAATGTATATCCAGATAGCAAGTCAGCTCTGTATCTACCCTGTATTAGCACAAAAATCAGGACATAAAAGTAAATTACATGCATAAAGCTGTTCCATTTAGACAGTCACCTCCAAATGTACTACTTTGAAAATAATGCAATAGAAACATAGGGTACTCAGGACATTAGCACTCAAAATATTAACTTTTAACAAAGACAAAATATGAGTGTTAATGGTGTCCACATTTGGTAGATTCTAGTATTGCTTAGAGGTGAAGCTAAATTAATCATGATAATTTGCTTTAAATTCTCAAAAGTTCCCATTACCATTTCTTTAGCTTTTAGCATTAATATTTTATATGCATTTTATATTGGGAAATTCTGTCAGAGAAACTGTTACTATGAAAAATATTTTTTTTACTTTGAAAATTAACTTATATAGTGAGTAATGTGAAGACCACTCTTTTAATTTTTCTTCATAATTACTTCTTAAATTTTAAATTGCCCTTAAATTGCTATTGAACAGCTAAGGGAAGAGAATAACTGTTCATAACAGGCAATAGATCTCTTAGAAGGAAAATGTTGAAGCTTGGAAGATAATCATAGGGAAAGTTAGCAATTATTAAATGATTCCTAAAAAAACATTTCATGCTGTATTAAGAATGTGTACATATTCTTGTGCTCTAGAGATAGATGGCAAAAATGTACTTAGGCAACGCACTTTTTGTGTATCTGTGCTATGTATTTAATTTAAGAAAAAAACAAAAACAAAAAAAAAATGGCTTAGAGTATAAACCTCCAGACGTCTTGTAAGACCTTTCTTATCTCAAATGCATTTTCCAGAAATAAACTTGTGAGTCGCAAAAAAGAGCAAACATGTTCTAAAAATTTCTAATATCTCTGAAATCTACACACGGTCTCGTCATTAACCCTATTCCCTCAAAACACCGATTCCTAAAGGGAACTAAAGTAATGGTGATGGTCAGGGGGTAACCTTACTACCTGGGGAAGGACAGAATCCCTGAAAACGTTCCTCTCAGGTCTGCCCCCCTACCAATTCCCCTCATGGTAGAAGAGTCAAAGTTTTGGTTTAAATTCATGACGTTTTCCTCAAAGTAAAAATGTCCCCGATACCGTTTATCCCTTTATCCTTATCAGTGATTTGTGGTAAATGCATCTTGGACTTATCTTTAAAAATTAATTTTTGTAGGGAGAGTTACCAAGACAACAGATCCTGGGAATAGAAGTGATATGGACAACTTTTGCCTATCCACCAGTGTCAGTAATGTAAAATGGGGTAAGTGAACGAGTTTCTGTTTAGAAAGGTGTTGTTAAAGAGGCATGTCTATGGACAAAGAGTTTTGGTTTTCAGGGTTCTGTGGCAGAGTCAGCAAGCTGTTAAATGCAAAATGATGTTCCCTTTTTCACAGTGGATGGTTGTTTCTAGGAGGCTGTCCAGCTGTCCAGTCAAGGATGAGATTTCATAACCATCTTTGCATTGGGCAGTTTTTATAGGATTTGGATGGCTCTTAGACCGCAGAGTGTAAGAGAGCTGCGTCTTCTCGGCTCTCGCATCATGCATCTGCAAGACTGAGTTTCCAAGGGAAGGTGGAACCACATGTTGAAAGAATCTGTGTGCTTGCATTGCTAGATGTTGGAAAGCTGCAAGGAATATCTATCTGTTTTGGGTCTTTATTTGAACAAAATGTCAAATTTTATGGCATTACGATGCCGAAATTGGGGGAAGGAGTGTTTTTTTTTTTTTTTTTTTTTTTAAAGCTGTCAGTTGTAGACAAATTAAAATAAACTCTATTTTAGATTCATTTGTGAGTATGTGGAGGTTATAGGCATTGAGTAGAATATCTTCAGTTGGCATTTGGACGGGAATCACTGTGTGCTCCTGTAAGTGCTGGCTATATACGTTCCTCCACGGGTGTGTTCCTAGCACAGATCAGTGTTACTCTCCAAAGACTTCTGGAGACTTGATTCTTCTTTGGGTCTTCGACCTCCTTTAATGTTTCACTCCTTTATTCTAGAGATATTTATCAACTTAAATTTTTACCTGAGTTTGATTTCAGGCTTTAGTTCATTTGTATATTTGACAACCCAACTGAAATTCCATAACTAAATAAGAAATCATACGTTAAATTAGCCAATGAAATCAACAACTGAAAGAGGAATCCCCTCCAGAAAAAGTTCATTCTCTGAATTAATCTGACAAAGCATGAAAACAACGAAATTGGGGAAGCTCAATGAGATCTATGAAAGAACAGAATCTCTTAAATAAAAATCCTGTGAAAGAATCAGGTACAATGAAACAAAACTATGTGAAACTAGGGAGAAAGTCCAAACTAAGAGAAAAAATTGTACAAGAAATCATTTAAGTTAGTCAGTTAAATTAACTCTTTACTTAAAAATAATTTTATAATGTAGTTTTATGGTTATGAAAAGTGAAAGAAAATTCTGGACCACAGTAATAGATGCCTACCTAAGAGAAGTAAATGGAGAATATTAAATTGGGTAGATTATTTTGTAGGAGAAAAAAAACTCAGTCAAAAAGTATACCATTAGACACATATTTGCAAACTGGATAAAAAATTCCCAGTGCGTATATTCTGCTCATTAACACCTCTACATACTATAGTATAGTGTACTATACTCTATAACAAAAATAGAGGAATGAGAAATATATGTAATTAAGTGGCATGAAAATGTAACTCTAGAGAACAAACAGATGGTTACCAGAGGGGAGGTAGGTGGGGCGGGGGTGAGTAAAACAGGTGATGGGGATTAAGGAGTGCACTTGTGATGAGCACCAGGTGTTGTATGTAAGCTTTGAATCACTAAATTCCATACCTGAAATTAATATTATACTGTATGTTAACTAACTGGAATTTAAATATATATCTTGTTGAATAGCTTTTTATTAGAGTGAGTCCTCCTTTAACCAATCTGATGCTTTTTATTTTATGTATCTTATTTTATTTTATTTTTTTTTACTGGGGGGATGGTGCAGAGGGAGAGGGAGAGAATCTTAAGCAGGCTCCATGCCCAGGGAAAAGCCCAATGCATAGGGCTTTATCTCATGAACCTGAGGTCATGACCTGAGCCAAAATCAAGAGTATGACCCTTAACCAACTGAGCCACCCAGGCGCTCTGATGCTTTTTATTTTAAACAATAATAACATAGAAGCAAATATGGTAAAGCAAAATCTTACATATACAAAATAAATTGACAAATTTATAATTATTGTGGATGTTTTAAACACAGTTTCATAAGAAAAAAATCTTTCAGAAAAAATTATGTTCAATCTTAAAATAAAACTATCCAGATTTAAATAATATATATTATTGAGCCTAATGAATAGAGAATATACATTTTTAAAAATCAACATAAAACTAATATATACTTTAATTTTTAATTGACATACCTTTATGTTAGGGCAATATAAGCTCTCAGAAAGGTCTTAACAAATTTGAAAAAGTTAGTTTGATTCAGAACATAGCCTCTTAAAAAAATTAACTTAATTTTGAAATAAAAATTTAAAAATCTTAACAAATCTAAATGCTCTTCTAAAAGTCTTGGGTTAAAGAAAAAATAATCACAATTTTTGTTTTGAGCAATGGAAATATTAAATAGCAAAAAGTTGTGCAACGCAACTAAAGTCTTACATTGAAGTATATTTATAGCTAAGCATGCATTTATTTAAAACGAAAAAGAAAGATTGAAAATAAATGTTATAAGTTCAACTTAAATTAGCTGAAAAACTAAAGTAAATATTTTTAAAAAGTATGAAAAAAGGAATAATGTTTTCAAGAACAGAAATTAATAAACTATAAAAAAAACCTGACCAACAAAACCAAATACTGTTTTTTGGAGGAAATGCCCATACAATAGACTCAGTTGAAATAAGGATCATTAGAAAAGAAAGGACAAAGGATCAAATAGCAATAACAGGAATGGAAGGAGAGACATAACCCTGAATAGAAATATTATGAATCATAAGAGAATAGTATAAAGAAATGTTATCACAATGTATTTGGATGTTCATAAGAACTTTCTGAACTTACTCCAAATTTAACGGTGGTTCCTGCTGGGTAATGATATGTACTGATTTATTTTTAATATAATTTTATGTATCATAAATCATTTTTACCATTAGAAAAATTTAACTGTTCAATCAAGAAAATCTCAAAACGCAAATTCCTTTAGAAATGTAATAAAGAAATAAAGTATCTCAAGAAAAGATTCTATGGTCCAACAAATGTGGTTATTTTTATCTTTTGTCATTCTTTAGTAATGTAGAAATCCAGTTACTGAAGTTATAAACCCTTATAAATCATTTATACTCTCTTTCATTCAACTGTAATCATGTGCAAAGAAAACAAGGGAGAATCGTTTTTTACTCCATTGCACAGTCTGATTAAATTACACTTATTAAAATTTTAAAAAGTGACAAATAATATAACTCCTTTCTTAAGAGCTTATGCCATAATACCATCACAGAGTAGAACAGATATAATTCATGGAGCTGCTAGAAAAAAAATATATCTATTCAATTTTAGGGAGAATACTCACGCTCAATATTCTGAAGAGGGGTCTGTAACATCTCCAGCACTTACTTTGTTTTATCGGGCATTAATATTAAACAGTTAACTAATATTTTTCTTCAATTCAATGTTCTCGCATCCACTCTAGGATTTTGAAAATTGAATTAGCTTTCTTGGTGTAAGGAAAAATATTTTTCTTTATCTATAAAGGAGTTTGCTTTATTGCCTGAATGATGAGAAAAGGTTGATTGAGGAATGGATGGGGAATGGAAAATATCAGTGTGTACCTTCTCCAAAGGTAATAGCTTGAACATTTTTGTGACCAAATGAAATGTCATCCTGATTTGGAAGTTCCTAATTTCTGTGGCTCCAGCTGTAAGTCAATATCTCTAAGAGTCCAGAAAATGAATCAAAATATGCCCCTAGGAGGTCAAGTTCCCTTTCACAGGCTCTTCTTCAATTACTGACTGAGTTTCTCAGGAGAAAGGGTGGAGTAACACTTAGTTTTAAGCCTAGAATATTTTACGGTTGATGTTCTATCCCTTAATAAAAACCTGACGTCCCCATATCTAAATGACCTCAATGCTTTTTTTCCCCAATCGTAGGGCCAACAAACTAAACTGATCCCTCGGTACACTTGCTGATGGATCTGTCCTTCGTCTTGATATTTATCAAAACTGTGTTCACAGAGTCCATTTTGTAATCAGCTTAAAATTGGTCTTCAGACCTAGTGTTCAACTTTCATAAGGGTCGGTTTTGCCAACTTTGCATCTTCTGTACCTAGCAGAGTGCTGTGTTGACGACCTATAATTATTACTTTTTAAATTTAATTTTAACACACCTGTTAGGTGCCTCACACAATGTATTTTTTCTCATGCAACATCAATATTGGAAGACAGTTACTACTATCTCCATTGTTTTAATAAATAAAGAAATTGAAGCTCGGAGAGATTAATTAACAAGGTCCCAGTAGAAGTGACAAAGCCAGCATTTGAACCATTTTGGCTGCCTGTCAAGCTGGGAGTCATTCTACTAAAACTTCATATGTGTGTCCCTAAGGTCTGGCAAGTGCTTCCGTGTAGTAGCCACTCAGGAAATGAGAGAGACGATGTCAGTGGGTTAGTAGTCTTGTCTGGAACAAACCAAACTAGGGACTAAATCCTAACCCCACTGCTTTTCTGCTCTAAGACTGAGTAAGGTAAATAACTTCTCGGAGCTTTAATATCCACATCTGGAAATGAGATGCACTGATGAAGACAATAATTACTTCGTAGGGCTTTGGGGCAAATTAAATGAGTTTCTTTATTTATAAGAAAATATTTACTTGCACTTACTAAGTGCCAGGCCTCTTCTATATGTTTTATGCATAGTGTTTGAATTAATCATTGCAAGAATCCTACAAACTATGAGGAAAGAATTACTTATTCTTTTAGATTTAACAACAAGGAAACAGGCATGGAGGGATTCATGTCCAACCCAGAGTCAAGCAACTTTAATAGCAGATAAGGGTCTTAACAACGGCTGAATGTTCATTAAAAGTTACCCATTATTTGGTAAAGGAAAAGATGGCAAAATAAGTGGATGGATTTAATATCCATGGCCTCATGCCCTCTGAGAACTAAGAATCTCACTGGCAACTATTCAGAAAAATAAAGGATACGATGACAAAGCCCATTGGAAGATCATTTTATGTTATGAGGAGCTTACATATGCCTCTTCTGTTATCCAGCTTTCCTACTTTCCATTAAATGCAATCATTTTTGGATTTTTTTCACCCAACTATTTTTTCTCTAGTGATAGAAGTACTAAATTGTAACTGTGTCTTAGGTAAAGGTATACATTATAAAAATGTATTATGATTATAATGAAGGCAGTGCCCCTGTATTACTCTCATATTTGTTTAAAAAGAGGATGTATATCACAGCTCTACCCACTCACCTTTGAAAATAAATATCGCTTTACTTCTCTATTGTGGTGAGAACTACTAGTCGAAGAGTATAGGAAATTACTGTGATATTATATGGTATTTTTCATCAGAGCAAAACCTATTTTTCAAAAGACAGAGCTCCTTTAATGGGCTATTATGTTACTCTTGTAGGCAACAGCACAGGAAAATGTTGGCTAAACTTTTCACAAAAGCAAAGGTGAAAATGGAAGAATGGAAATTCTTACAAAGAACTGTTTAAATTGTATAACAATTTTCAGTTCCATTGTAGTAAAAAGTACTTAAGAAACAGAGATGACAGAGAATGGAATCTGAGTTTCCAAATTGCAGTTTCAAATTTCAACAGTCGGAAGGTAAAAGACTCCAGAAGTGACTCAGAGTAGCGCCAAAGGGAGCCTTAACCCAGGAGATACAATATCTGTGGGGGTGATTGTCACAGGTCACAGGGACCAAAGGATCAGGGGAGCATGGGGAAACAGGATGTTTCTCTTACAAGCAAGAGCAGAGGCAATTCATGGAAAGACATGTGCCTCCATACTAGCGGACTACTCTCACGCTTGAAGATTTCTTTTATTTCCATATTTAGAACATATGATCTAAGAATTTAGTTACTTTAAATGACAGCCAAAGGGACCAAACCAATCCCCCCACCCAAATCCTCTCTTGTGGATGCTTACAGTTTTGCAAACAACAATCCGAACAAGAAAAAGTAAATAACAGAAATATAATGGCCTCATGATCGTATCTACGATCCCAACACTGAGGAATAGATCTGTGATGAAAAAATAATGTAAATAAAGATCATCGTGGTATTTTGCTGAGTAAAGTGAGGTATAAACTTCAATCCCAAAGTATGATAATTGGCTGATAGCTATCTTAAGAAGCCCCAAAGAAAGCAGATGGTGTTATCTAAGAGATATAGCATTTCTTACATAGTTTCTGGGAAAACAAAAAACAAACAAGCAAAACAAAACAAAACTAGACACACACATAACACACAATCATCTACAGGAAAGAAAAAAAGGGGAAGAGAGAGAAGGTTTTCAAATGTATATTTCATGTAATTATTAACAAACATTAAGTTGACATGGAAAGAGAGAGGGCCTATAGGTTTCTACATAGAGCAAAGGTATTTGTTTACCAATAATGTGGAGTGGTATTTTAACAAAACTGTTTATTTTATTCCTTTAAGAGCCTATTTTCAGTTATTCTGCCAGTCCTTCAACCAAGTGCAATTTTTATAAGTTGAATTTTCATAGTTTTAGACTGTGGATCATACAGATATATCTTCTCTCTCCCTCTTCCTCTCTTTCTCTTTCTTATGTCTTTTTAATATTCTTGAAGGCAAGATACTATTTCTTTATATGTCTTCATATCTTCAATTGCTTAGCAACTAAATAAATGGTGGCTGAGTAGAAAGAAATGACATATTCCTGAATAAGTAAAAATATCTTTGAATCCATCTGTTATAACTACAAGTTAGAAGTGTGTGTATGCTTTGACTTTACAATCATTTATATTTAAAACTGTAATTTCAAGGGCCCTTATTTGATGCCAGACTCTCAATTATCCATGCTCAGCTCACTGAATAGTAGCCAGGCACCAACAAATGAAAAAGATAAATAACCCCAAAGTTCTATTAGTTTCTATTAGTTCCTAGTTTCAACCTTTTCTCCGTTCTCACTTTCAAGAAAAGCTGCTAATAATAAATGCCATTAAATGCATTCATTATACATCTTCCTCCTTTCTTGGCCTATATTTTTATGGAAATGTTAATGAGCAGTGGAATGATCAGAAGGTGGGTAATCACATATACATAGAGGAGGAAAGAAGAAGAAGGAATCATGAAATGTAAAATGTTGTACTCCCAGATAATTGTGATTACACGATGCAGGTAATATGTTTAATTTCTGCCTATAATCTTTCTACCTGGAATGGTTAGAACTTAAGTTTAGAAATTGCTCCTCAGTGACTGGAAACACGATAAGCTTCTGTCAAATCTATTTTCTTAGTTACTTCTGGCTTTTCATGCAAGCAAAGTGGAAAGCAAACTTATGGGGAGGCCCCATTGTTAGCAGAATCTCTAAAGGTAGTAGAAGAAAAACAAACTACAAAAGGAATGCTAAGAAAAAGAATAAAACAAAACAAAAATCCCTGAATTATAGACTCCTAGGCCAAGAAGACAGTAACAGATCAATGCTGTTCAGTGATTATTAAATGTTGATGTTTTTAAAAGCAGATTTTTTTTTTTAAAGTGTATAAAAGCCAGTCAATGAAGCAGACATTGGTTGACTTTCTCTGGTTAAAACTGTGCTTAAAGTCTTGCTCTCACAACACCCTCCCCAGTGGCCTCTGATGCTCCTCTACAAAACCTCAAGACTTCATAGAATCAAGTTTAACAAACAAATGCTTTACTTGCATAGATGAAGAAGCGAAAGCACAGAAAATCTATATGACTTTCTAAAGATGCAAGGTGCAAAAATAGTATTGTCTAGGTCCAACAAGACCTAGGATCTGGATTTTTCCACTCATTATCTTGTGTTCTTTCTGCTGATCCACCAGGCCCCATGGAAGGACATGGTGTTTGGGGCTTTCCCAGTTCTGTCATCAAGAAACCTCCAGGAGGAATGGAAAATTCCTCTTTTGTTCTTCCACTCTATCTATGTCCTATACTAGCACCCATAATCTATTCTTTATTTACTTATCCGTGTCTCTGTTCTAAAAGTACAAAGCTCTTTCAGGAGAAGAATTCAGGATTCTTCATCTCTATATCTACACTATAGGGCACAGGGCCTACCTCCCCATGTACTCAATTATATAAGCTTCCTTCCCTGCTATCTGCCCTGTTGTGACCTAAATGAGAGATAATGCACATAGCTCAAATTTTGTAACATTTGACTTGAAACCTTTTAATGGGAGAAGAGTTCTTTAGCTATTCTAAGCTGGATATAAATTATGTGTTATGAATGTAAGGCTATTATAATTTTCTCACAGCTATTATAATTTCTATTTGAGCCAAAGACTAAAAATAGCTTGTATTATAAGCTATTAAGCCTTTTAAATAAATTTTAACAATGTTACAAAGTAGGTTTGTGAGAAATAAAAAAAAATAAAAGGAAAAAAAATAATAGTTCAGAGCTCTTACCTAGCAGTTAAATTATTTTCTGGTCTTATGAGAAACAAAATTCCCACTATGACATTATTACACAAAAAGGAGCTTTCCAATTCTTATCAAGTAAATCAAATGTTAACAGGCATCACTGTGTTGTAAGATACACTAGGACCCCAATATAAACCGCTGAGCTATAGAAGATAATGTCACCCCCTTGCTGAAAACACATTCCCACAGTGTAAATTCTAAACTCCATACGATGATTTATATGTTCTTACATGATCTGATTCCTGCTTACCTCTTTAGAGCCATTTTTTTCCACCATGCTTGTCTTCTACCCCCTGATCTGATTCTACACTGTCCCAGAAGTGCTTCACTTAAGTCCTAAATCATGCTGTGCTCTCTGGCTGCCTGCCCATGACATACTGACTAGAGCTTCCCCCCACCCCCCGCCCCCTTGCTAACTCCTGTTCATTTTCCCACTTTCCTCCGTGTTTGCCTAGTGTCATCCTCTACTTGAATCGAAGTCTACTTCCATGCTTCTCCTATGTAAGTAAGTCCATCGTAGCACTTGCTTTCCAGATTTAATAATAATCACACTGCTTCTAATTGAGATATTTGACCACATCCACCACTAGACCCTAGATTATGCTGATAGGAATTTTATTTATCTTGTGCAATCATTATATTAGTTTTCTTTTGCTGTTTTAACACATTATCACAAACTTAGTTGCTTAAATGATATAAATTTATTATTTTACAATTCTGTAGGTCAGGCATCTGACAACAGACTCACTGGTTTGCAATCAAGGTGTGGGTAGCACTTCCCTTGTGGAGGGCCCAGGAGATCACCTGTTTTCTTGTCTTTCTCAATATCTAGTGGCCCATCACATTCCTTAGCACATGGTCCGCTTCTCCATATTCAAAGCCAGAAACATGGGGTCGAGTCCTTCTTCCTTCTTTGTATCATCTAGCTCTCATCTCCACTGGAAAAGGTCATCAACTTCTAAGGACTCACATGATTACATTAGACCCATTTGGATAATTAAGATAATGTCCTCATCTTCAAGGCATATACATACATATATATATATATATATATATATATATATATATATCTGAGTATAACTGACACAGGATGTTACATTCATTTCAGGTGTACAACGTAGTAATTGGACAACTTTATACATTGCGTTTTGCCCCCCACAAATGTAGCCACCGCCTGTCACCACACAATGCTATTATAATACCATTGACTATACTAGCTAGGCTCTTATTTCCCTGACTTTTTCATTCCATAACTAGAAGCCTGTATCTCCCAATCCCCTTCATCCAGTTTTCCCATCCCTCTTCCCCTCCCCAAGGTTTATACTTTTAGTCATTATTCTGCCTACCATAGTGATATAGCTTATGGCGTCAGTGAGCTCAGTTAATGTTCTGTGTTTCACCATCACATTAGTCTATAAAAAAAGTTTATAAGTTGATATTTGGGAATATGCCACAAAAGTATAATGCCAATATTTTTATTTGTGTTTAATGGTTTTGTTCCAAGTTGGTCACAAGGTGTAACAATAACAATCTACAAAGTTTTCTCCGTAGTTCATGTATAAGCAAGGGAAGAAGTGACCCACTTCAGGGTCCACAATAGAGCATGTCTGACTACAATATGATGCCATCATAACTAAGCAGAAGTGGTGCACAGACCCTAAATGTCTATTTTGTACCAAGATCTACGATGAATAAGTTATCTTTACACTTTTAAAATTATTTCAGTAACACATAAAGGATAGCTTGTTAACTTTTTTGGTCTACCAAAATAATAAAAGATAACAAGATAAGTAAAGAAAGAAAAATAAATAATAATTCTAAAAATCTCTTGTTTGGATGTACTCTTATCTGTTCTCTTATCCACAGGATTGAGTCTCAAATATTACCGCTAAAATGCTAAAAGTTATTTTTATATGCATTATACATGAGAACTGTTGCATTTATTTTTAAAAAATTTTATGACTGTTTCACCTGTCTATTCTTTTTTATCTAATTGGCACTCATCGCAGTTAAATAAATTATAGCCCACAGTGCCTAATGAAATGCAAACTGTATTTATCTATTCTAAAAAAACAGAAGATACATAAAAATTTCAGGTACATTTTTTCCTGGGCAGGAATTCTCTCTCCTAGTACATCTGCATCTCAAAAGAACATGCAAATTAATATATTTTTTTTGCAAAAGTCTTAACTACACTACTACTACACTTAATTCAATCCTGAAAACAGTAGCTATCATTATTGAGTCTTACAGTGTACCAATGTAATGCTCATCA
This sequence comes from Phoca vitulina, assembly GCF_004348235.1. Lineage (NCBI taxonomy): Eukaryota > Metazoa > Chordata > Mammalia > Carnivora > Phocidae > Phoca > Phoca vitulina. The sequence goes on along the minus strand of NW_022589730.1, from coordinate 11,670,403 downwards.
TTTTACAACCAAATTGACTGGCAGAAGAGGCAGTGTGTGTGGATTTAAAGTGTTTTCAGCTGAGTCAAAGTTAATTATTTTTAGGTTGGTTACTAAAACCTGACAATTTTTTGCATATTGTAGGTGATTGAGAATCTCCAAAACACTGAGTGACAAATCTCTTGACTCTGGTATTCTACATTTTCCCTGATGCATGGTACACAAGCAGATTCAAAACCCATCCATTTATTAGCAGCATAGAGCCATCAAAGGCAATTTCAAGCCTTCTGTAACACTATTATTCAGTTGTTCAGTCCTCTCATTTGCTCTTGGTAACGTAAACGTAAGCATTTGCAACATTTGCATCCCACCTTTCTGGTACAGCAGAGATATCAAATATTCTGATAGCTGGGCTCTTGCCAACTCAAAGAGCATCTCATGCAAAATTATTTTGAAAAATTAGATCGGGTCTCTGTAGAGTGGTTTTCTGAATGTTGCGTTTCTTACATTTAATCCTAGTGATCCATCATAAAACATTTTTATTACCTTGCAAAATTTTCTTTTTTAAATCTCATTTGGTATTTCCTGTTGTAGTGCTTTGAAAGAAATTTACCACCTAGGCATATTTCCCAGAACCTGGGCTGAAGCTATGATTATCAGTTTCAAGTTGTGACCTATCTTTTAGGTGAAGAAAATTACAATGTGCTACATCATTTTCATCTGGGATTTGGATCATTAACCTTATGGACATTAAGATCTTTTGGAGTCCTTGTAGATTTAGCTTCCCTGTGGTGTTTCAGTTGTTGTATGCTGAGACGAAGAGGGAAAAAACTTTGGCTTATATAACCCTTTAACTTTCTTATCTTTTCGGATTCATCTCATATCAAGGGATTATAAAGCAAGTTGTCTAAGCTCCTTCTATTTCTTTCTAACACTGAAAGTTTCCATAATCCAGTAGATCTCAACAGTGTTATCTCTATCCGTGATCCATAGCAACTTTATATGTTTCTCAAGTATGGAAGCAACTATTTAGTATTTTTCTTAATATGTGGTAGTCATTTGTTTACTGGATGCTGAATTCATCAAAAGTTCTTTTTTCATCTTCATAAACCCAAGCAATGAAAACGTATGTTAGATCTAACAGTGAATTTATCCAAAGGATAATGAATGAATGAATGTAGAAAGTTGGCATGTATTTACTGGAGACAGGCAAAGGGGGTGGGGGGAAGGGCAAGTCTACTCTTACTCTTATTGATCTCTGTCTTCTTATTCCCACAGCTCAGGGATCAAGGGTTAATCCTATTTCATTATAGTGAGGAAATCAGGAAGGTGTACTCTTTAAAAAAAAAGAAATTGGTGGATGGTATTACTATTAATCTGGATGAAAACACAAGGGAAGAAATAATAATAGCAGACACAACATGCTCATGAATAGTATTTTAACCTCTTGAGTTTGAGGTACTGGTTAGCAATCTCAGTGGAGAGGTCTGGAGGGAAATAGGATATGGAGTTTTCAGCTTCCAAGGAAGTAACTGGGCTGGTGATTCTGATGTGGAAGTTAATAATACCAGCTGAAATAAAAGTATCAGCTGAAAAAAATTAATTTATGTTGAGGAAACAGCAGAAAACAACAAAGTTTATTTTAAAAAAAAAACTAACTGCAAATTCTGAGTGATGAGACTATATCCATATCTATAGAGATAATATTGCTGTGACTTCAACAAAATAGTAATACCATTAACCATCAGTTATGCTCCCCTTCTGCGATATCATAGTCAATGTTGACTTTTGCAATCCTTTGATTTTAATTCAAGTCATTTCCCAAAAATAAATTATTTTAGTCAAATCCTATTTTAATGAAAACAAAGTGGATTACTGAATGTCAACCCAGAAGAAAAAAAAAAAAACAACAAATATAAGAACCATTTCAGGAAATTCAGAGCATCAAGATAGTGGGAACAGAAAAGTCTTGAAGAATTTTAATTATTTCTTCTTCCACAGATAGGGCCAGGATAAGGCTGAGGCTGAGGCTGTCCGAGATCACAGTTTTCATTGGGTTTGTTCCAGGATAGAGAGAGAGATGTCTGGGGATATCCATAGTAACATGGTAAGCGTCCATTTGGGAAACAAGCAGCCATTACACACCTTACTTACATTGCAATCTGAAACTAGCAGTACAGTGTGTTTCTCTCGGGAGAGTGCCATGAAGTCAGGCAAAATGGCCAGCGGGTCCCACTGACTGCATTAGATTTACAGGTGTTACACTTGCTAAGGCAGTGTGCTGCGTATCAGCCTTAAGCAGGAAGCTGGTGAATATAGGAGAATCATTATTATTATTATTATTTTTTTGGTTAAAGGTTCAACTTGGGCAGCAAGAGTCGCGATTGAAAGATACATTTTTCAGGAGCAGAGCTCTTCCTAGAGATAAAGCCATGGGAGTGTCCAGCTTGGGAACTGAGCTACTGTTGTGCTTGTGTGAAGGGGGATCTAAAAATTCATCTACGTCTCAGTGGAAAACTCAGAGGGCAATCTTGACCACTTTATAACTGGACCAGCAGTCATGGGAAAATTGTGCTAAAAAGCTGAACAGGTTTTAGCAGGCTGAGAAGGTATGGTGATAGACGTTATTGGTGTATGAGTAGTAATGGTGGAATACACTTTTTTTTTTTTAAAGATTTTATTTATTTGACAGCGAGATATAGCGACAGAGGGAACACAAGCAGGGGGAGTGGAAGAGGGAGAAGCAGGCTTCCCGCTGAGCAGGGAGCCCGACGCGGGGCTCGATCCCAGAACCCTGGGATCATGACCTGAGCCAAAGGCAGACGCTTAACGACTGAGCCACCCAGGCGCCCCTGGAATACAATTTTTAAGAATCTGTTGGGGCCCCAGGGTGGCTCAGTTGGTTAAGCATCTGATTCTTGACTTAGGTGCAGGTCATTATCTCTGGGTCGTGAGATTGAGCCCCCACATAAGGCTCCATGCTGAGTGTGGGGTCAGCTTGAGAGTCTTGTTCTCCCTCTCCCTCTGCCCCTCCTGACCCCTGCTCTCTCTCTTTCTCTCAAATGAATAAATAAATAAAATCTTTAAAAAATAAAAATAAAATAAAATAAATATGTTGAGGTAAAAGAGGAAAAAAATGCTTTTCCCTTCTTTATATGTTACCTCCACCTTCTTATATTCTCTGATACCCACCCCATATCCCCAGCAATGGTCTTGAGTGTCAGAATGAAAACAAGGGAAAAAGGGTAAAACAGAGAAAAGATGTGCCCACTACCGCCTGAGAAACCTGGTGATTCCAAGGAGGATTCCGTGAGATGCGGTAGGGCCAACATTTGGAGGGTGCAGCTTGTGACCAGGTTTGTGTTTCTTTAAACTGTTAATAATAAGAGCTAACTGAATACTTAATATGTTTCAGACCTTGTGATAAGGGCTTTATGAACATCATCTCATTTATTTCTTACTCCCACTGAAGTAATATGTCTGTTTAACAAATGAGCAAACTCAGTTTCTGAGGCTTCATGGACAAGTCGCATGAGGTCGCATTCCAGGGAAAGGATTGGGGATAAGAGTCTATAATTTGCATTTTACTCCCAAGCCTCTGTTCCTGCATGTTCAGTTACACTGCTTACTAACAATATTGTCAGTCTCTTCATATGGAATTCTAAACCGAAACCAAACACACATAAGCCACTCCCTTAGACAACACTGAGTAAGAAAGAAGGTGAAGATCAGAAAGGGATATTGGAGATGAGGAAAAGAAATATCAGGAATTTTAGTAAAAGGATGCAAAAGGTCATTTATACATTCTCCAAGGCTGAAATGCTCTCATCGAGAAACAAGAGACTTGGTGTCTCAATCTATCAAATTTCCCAATACTTCAAAAATCAAAGTCCCAATTTACGTCATTTTGCCTCTTTGACAATATCGTTACTGTGGAAAAAGAAGGGATCATACATTAGGTCCCGTATTTCTTTTCTAATGGAGGCTGTGGTGAGTAAGGAATGCTTTTCTCTGGGAGACAAGCGGCTTTTGGTCCACATGTTTTAGGCATGGGTACTCGACCCCCTCCATGTACACATTAGTGGTTGAATAGTACACGTGGTTCCTGCCCCTATACACTTGGTGCTGTCCGAAGCTGCTACTGTCCCTTTTTTTTTTTGTATCCCATGTGGAATTATAAAGAGAATAGCCATGCCCTGGCCAAGTAACCTCCTGCCATATAATATTGACAGAGATGGTTAGGCACATTTCTTAACGTTCCCACTTTGCGTCATTATTGACGTTCAACTGAGCAAATGGAAAAAGTAAAATTAAGATACAATACAATGGTGCTTTCAAGATTTCTGGAAAAGACCATGAATGCATGATACTTTAGTATCAGTGTTTCGACTAGAGAGAAAAAGGTACAGGCACTTTGTCAGCCACTTGGGAAATTAGAATATCAACTGGTAGAAATATCACCCCCAGAACCAGTACAAGGTAATACTCAAAGGGGCTTTCCAATCAGAATTTCATAAAACTAATAGAAAGAAGTATCTAAAGAAGAAAGTGACTGTTTAGTATGAAATAATCTATGTGCTAACAATTGAACCACTAATTAAACTTGACTCTACTCAACTTTGCACAATATGTGGATAATGTATCTTCGAGAACACCTTCTTACTGTCTCTGTCCTTTGTTTCAGAGTTAATTTTCAGGTACTCTATAATCTCTCCAAATAAAGTGGATGTTTATATTTATATCTTCATATATATATATATATATATATATATATATATATATTCTTTAATAATATCACTTTGATTTTACTTCTGCAGAGAGCCACACAAATAATAAAAATATGACTTTAGGTGAGATATTCTGGGAAATGTTTGCTTTAATTTTATGCCCTATGGTAGTACTAGTGGCTTTTTTGATAAATTTACCTGAATTTTGTTGAAACAAGCATCATTTCTATGTTTAGCATTTTCCTAAAATATTTCTTTACTACAAATTAACCCTTGGCTTAATGGTTAACTCCTGATTTGTGAAATCAAGTATTAAACCCAGCAATTCAGCTCCAGGCAAAGACTTGCTTTCTTGATAAAGTTTTACTGCTTTACCTGGAAAGAAGTACTTAGAAGGAAATAGATAGTGTATGCTTTGAGAATCATCACTTCAAATAATATGTTCACGAGAAATACTTATATATTTTTTTAATTCCCCCAGGAATGGCAAGCTGTTATTGAGAGTTATTACTGAAATGATATCTTGCCTTATTCTCCTTGAAAATTATATTAGAAATATAGATATTAGACATGTAAAACTGAAAAGAATTGACCTCTCTTCAGGCAAGAAGACTCCTTTTCTTTATATATTATCTTCATTGAGACTAGTTTATGCAGACAAATAAAAAATCCCCAATTGTCTCCTTGAAGATGATACATCTTGCTAGAAGGAGTTTCACGGGTGCAGTCTTAAAAGCCCTGGTTAATGTCTCAGCCAGAAGTGTCTTCAGCAGTTACATAATCTTTTATATCCGGCTAATTGCCTTCAACAACAGACTGAGTTTATCCTGATTTTGTCATACCAAAAACTATTTTGAAAGAGAGAAATGAAGGATATCATATGACTCTTACCATAAAATAACTTTATTTTGCAAAGTCAGGATGACCCCTCTCCCTCCTGACCCACCCCATGTGGCCCAGGGTAGTCCTGGCTAGTACCCAGTGTCCTAGAATGATGATTAGTAGCACCCACTCTCACTCCACATATATTTTTGGGGGTGTGTGTGTGCTGGATAATGTATTGTAGGGTCACCCACCCCAAGGGAAACAAAAAAATATTTTAATAAGAAAGAGGTAGAACACTCACTTGTATTAGCCGTCACTTAATAAGTGGACTAAATAACCTAAAAAATGTTATTTCTTTTCTAAGTTCATTCTTTTTTTTTTTTATTTTTTTTATTTTTTTTAAAGATTTTATTTATTTATTTGAGAGAGAGAATGAGAGACAGAGAGCATGAGAGGGAGGAGGGTCAGAGGGAGAAGCAGACTCCCTGCCGAGCAGGGAGCCCGATGCGGGACTCGATCCCGGGACTCCAGGATCATGACCTGAGCCGAAGGCAGTCACTTAACCAACTGAGCCACCCAGGCGCCCTCTAAGTTCATTCTAATAAAGATTCTATGATTAAAGGGGATGACTCCTCTGCCCATTTTAGATTTAGACCAGGCTGCAGAAACCGAAAAAACCTGACATTAAAAAAAAAAAAAAAAAAAGGAGACGGTGTAAGAGAGACCCTGTTTTGAGCTCCGACTTCCGTCTTGTGGCAATTTCTCTCGAGCACATGTTGTATTTATTCCAGTTGCAGCTTTTCAGTCTCCGTCCAAGAAAAGCATCTCGGTTGTAAAGCATTTAAGAATAGAAATGGAAAACGATTCTGAGTTGAACCAGAAAAGAAGCAAACTATAACAACCTCACCCCCCTGGTGATTTTATTTCTAGAAGGAAGAGTCTGGAAACCTCCAGATAGTGGGGGTCTGAAGCATCCGTAAGATGAAACCTCCCAGGACGTCATGGGTTTGCAGCCTGCAGGATCCTATCCTTTCAACCCATGTTATCTTAAATATGCGCAGTATGGCTTTCCTGTTTCGTGTGACTTTAGGGGGCCGGACAGAGTGGATGTAGGTCCACAGAGTGAGGCCAGGCAGGCAGGAGCCTGCTCTGAAAGCCAGCATTTTTGTCTTCTTCGATACTTGTGTTTCTCAGTTGTTTGAAATTACAGGAAGGCCTTTTGACATAGGACGGGCATAAAAGTCTTCTTAAACAATGCTAGTCATAAAAAAAAAAAAAAAAAAAGTTGATAAAAATTAGAATAGCAGCCAAGTCGTATCTGATTTGCTGTGGCATCGAGTGTCCTTCCTCTGTCAGTTGAGTCTCCGGTCACTTTAAATTAGAACTGAAGCATATTGCTACACTCAGAGTCTAGAGCTGAAATATCTCTTGGTGACACTAGACTTTATAAATTGAATTCCTAATTAAGCTTAATCGTTTCATAGATGGTAAAATTCGCTCTTGCTAAATGGGTCTCATAATTCCTTTTTCTTGCCAATAGGTGATATTGGCCTGAGAGGAAATCTAAAACCTTCATCATTTCTGACAAGGGGAAGCCACAGATTTTTTTCTTTCTTTCTTTCTTTTTTTTATATGAACTTTCTTGGTCAGCAAAAGCTGTCTCTCAGGTTGCACTGTGGCTTCTGAATTAGACAATAAACTTGTTTCTACTCTCTATGCATACCTAGACAAACTAAAAATGATCAGAATAGTTTATATTATGAAAAGAATTGTAAACACAGGGTTTAAAGGCATCTGTTTAAATCTCTGCATTTTTCAAATAACAATTTCAGAAATGATGATGATTGATAGTAGTGACTGGTGGTGTTGATGGAAGCTAGAACCAAATTTCCCCACAAACAGGTATCTTTTACTCACTAATACTAATTGGGCATTTGGATTATCTCAAAGACTAAGGGACTAAGTCTCAAAGTCTATATGAGAGAGAGCACAATGTATTGCAGATGAAAAGATGGATTATCATCAGGTCTCTAGTGTTTACGTCTTAGATAGGTCTAGGTGCCATTAATGGTGAGAAAATGTGTGTTATGTAATCTAGAACACTTGTCAGAAACGAAGGTCTATGAATAAGGCACTATGATGTCCAATAATTATTCTTAATCTTATTAATTATGCAGTTTTTTCAATTAAATGATCCTTATTTTTCAAACTCTTGAAATAGGTGAAGAGCCCCTTTTGTGTCAATTTCTAGTAATAAACAATTCCTGTGAAAATGTCATCAAATACATAAAAATAATTAAAGTAACCATAATAATAACACCAATAGCCATTTACTGAGGGTCTGCTATGCACCAGGCACTATTCTATCACTTTGCATACATTATTATCACTAAGTAAGCATTATAACATCTGTGTTAGTTACAATCTTCCCATTTTACAGATTAGGATCAAGAGTATTCAGATTAGTAAAAATACAATTTTACTTTATTGTGAAATGATGGACTTTTGCTATAGGAATGTGTCACCTTAGAGAATTCTGCTTCTCAAACCTCAAACCAATATTGTGGCTAAGTAAAAAATACTAGTTACTAAACAATTTTTAGGTAACTTTTGTTATTATCCTACTGCTTCATCGATATTTAGTAATTTAAACTTCCTGAAGTGGTGTTTTTTTGTTTTGTTTTCTTTTGTTTCTGATGCCCTGTCTATTTAGGGATAAACATCTTTCCTACCCTTACTTATGAAGCTGAAAAATGAGCTTCTTTTTTTCAGTTGGGTCTGTGTCCTTCTCCAGTGTCACGGGTCACCTCACCTGGTCAGTCTGTGCCCTGATCAGTGATTTTTTGGGGTTCAATTTTACCCAAGGACACAAATTATAAATGTACACATAGGTAGAGCATATAACTAAGAGCATAGTGTGGTTAAGGGATACGTAAAGCTAAAAATAATAATGATAATAATAAGACAAAGCCTCTCAATAAAAGTGAGCAAGGCATGAGTCCTAGTCACTGCTTTACCTAGCCTGAGAAAGTGTGTTTACTTCTATCCCCAGGTCCTCTCTAACAATACTCTTCCCTCACTTTCCCCTCGAAAGCTTTTCTTCCCTCCTTTTGTTGGAATCGTCAGACAAGGAGAAGTATGACCTAAACTCTGCATGTGGTCATTTTCTGAACACCGCTGAAAGTCTAACACCCAAAAATGTGATATGAGTACTTACTACCAAGACCTTTCTCTGATGCCAGCTTCCCCAAATGCCCCCATATGTATCTGTGACTTTGGGGAATGGTGACATAAACCAATGGAACGAGTAGACATTTGTTTTGGCAAGAAAGGAATCCCTTGTTGTCATTTTTCTAGATCTCAAGTAAGAGGTGTTAACATTAAAAACTTACATAAAATAAATTCTTACTGAGAAAGGCTTTTGCATAAAGACACGCCCCCTTTTTATTCTCTATATAACTCAGTTCTCATCACCATGAGAATACCCAGTGCCCTTCACCTATTTGACCCAACACGCCACCCCCCCACCCCCCGCTTTTTAATGCTCAGCTATCATCCTGGCTTGCTTCTGTGTGATTGCCTGAATGTTTTGGGGCCGTTTTTCCTACTTAAGTCAGTGGGAAGAACATCTTGCCTTGTGCTGAGTCACCACAGCCCACAAGACGTTCTCCCGTGTCGTGTCAGGTTGGGTGAGGAGAAGGACTGAACAGAGGCGGCAAGCCCATCTTTGGGGAGGCTGACAAGCTCACTCTGAAACCAACGCAGCCTTAAGTTCCAATTTAAATTAAAGGGCCATGAAGGAGGAGCAGTGCCAAGCCATCTCTCTACGGCTGCAAAATTTGGACCTGCTGCAGATGCCATTCACTGAAAAGTGCATTTAGGGTCCTCCTCAAGCCATACCTAACAACTAGTGACAAGGCAATATGGTCCTGGCGCCTTGCCAATCCCCGGCGCGGGCAGAGTCTTCATCAGAACATCACTTTGCAGGGCAGGAAGCGTGAGGAGAACCACTGACAGGAAGGGATGATGCCCCTGTCACATCTGTTCTTGAACAGGTTGAATACTAGCGGGGGGGGGGGGTGGGCAGAAGGAATGCCTCAGAAAGAGACTGGAGCCCAACTTCAAATGCTGGAGCTGAGTCCCCAGTGGCTGACCTACAGAAACAACATGGAAGCACTGGACCGACACTTGGCAGTGAGGAATAAATAAGGCTTTGCAAGCGAAGCATTTAGGACAATGGAGTCTGAGTCTTCTGCCATCACTGGCCTTCACCGCTTGGGCAGCGCCTACACTCTCCTTGTATTTGTAACAAGCGAGCACCTCCGACGGGCATCCCACTCCTCAGGCTCCGAGCTTTAGGGCGTCTGTGTGTTGTTCTGCTGGGTTTCCCGATCTGGGAAACAGCAAATGCTGTTTGGAGCCCCACATTCTGGAATGAATGACAGGAAGCATAAAAAAATGTATTAACATGTCCTGAGCATGTTGTGGTTACAAATCAGTATGCAAATGGGGTGTTCAAATGCTCCAACTTTCATTTATATATTTTTGCCAAAAATTAAGTTCTTTGTAGATTCACATGGAGCAGGGAAATAGAAAGGAGACATGGGGTTGGCCAGATAAAATGGTCAAAATACCTCTAGCAGCTAAGAGAATCATTTCACAGCCAGATTATTCCCATAACCTGTGGACATCTACAGGCTTTAAGATGCACTTCGAGAAAATCATGTAAACTCTTTGGTCAGTAACACCTCGGGAAATGTCCCAGAAAACTGTTCCAGAAAACTGCAGCTTAACAAACAATATTAAGCACATGCTATGTCTTGCTGGTACTTGGGATACCATTTAACATAAATAAAAGCAGTCAGAAAATGTTAATGGTATGCCAAGCACCTCTCATCGTGTTCTACGTGTATTGGTTTAATCCATTCTCAGAGCAACATTGAAGTTTTACTATTGTAAGCAATTTTATTAATTTTAAATTGTTAATTAATTTCATAAATTATTTCGTATTTGTTATTACTGTAAGGAAATTGAGAGAGGGACAACACACAGATTTCCCAGAGTTGCATTGTTCTGTATGGAGTTTTGTTCTCAGGCTCCAGGGCTCGGGAGATCAACTATGACAGCACACAGCTTCCTTGAGAGGCTTTCTGTCCACTGGGGTTTACTCTGGGTCCTCTTCTCTCTGGTACAATTAATTGTTACTGATCCATTTTTGCCTTGACTATTAATTTTTGAGGTTTTAGATTGGATCAGCTACTTCTATGTTTCAAACTGAACTTATGATACCTTTTTTAATCACTAAAAGCTAAATATGTGCAGTACTGGGGCACCTGGGTGTCTCAGTTGGTTGGGCATCTGACTCTTGATTTCGGCTCAGGTCATGATCTCAGGGTGGTGGGATCGAGCCCTATGTTGTGCTCCACACTAAGGAGAGAGTCTGCTTCTCCCTCTCCCTCTGCTCCTCCCCCCTCTCTTTCTCCTTCTCAAATAAATAAGTAAATAAATAAAAAAAAAAATCTTTAAGTATGTGTAGTACAAAAATCATTTCTCTTTATTTCCATTGTATGTCATATATCTAATATTACATATTATGTAAGATATATGTGTCCATGGATCTGCACCATCTGTGCAGACATAGTATATGAAATGAGCTTCCAAAGGAAGAGCTCATATAATATTACCAGTGGATCAATTCCATGGTTACGGATGGAGAACTTAAAATACTCTTTAGTTTCTGATGATTGTCTAGCTGAGTTATATCTTAAAGAAACTTCATTACCCAGAAGCTCTTAGGCTAGGATACTTTTCAATGTCTGATTACAAAGCTCAACCTCCTCTGATTGGCTTGACTTCTGATCTAACTGCATCATCTGTGGCCAAAATGTGTTTGCAGCATCACCAAAATTTAGCTGATTAACTTTCTTACGTACACTGACAGATAAATCAGACTTCCACATTGAAGAGCACCCCAAATAGCTATGGGACAGTAGGAATAACTTCTCCTTCCACAGAGACAGCTATCAGTAAAAAATCTCCCTCGCTTTATGTAAAGTATCTAATGGGAGGTTTTCCAAGCCCCACCTCTCAAAAAGCAATCTCAGTCTTGCCAAATTATAACTGCACTCCTTTCATATGGAATTAACCTGCTACCGTTTCTGTACTCACCTTAGACCTGACTCTAGTGAATCACAGGGAGTCAACAGCAGGATACAATTATTACAGCTCTGATGTCCTTCTGCAAGAGTCCTGGGCAAGACTGCTCTTCTCCCATTTGCGTTCCTGCCTCTAGTATTCCACTCCAGCGGCAGCTTTCTTTCTCCACTTGTCTAGGATCAGTAAGTATATAGGAAGCCCTTTATCATGTCTTTGGTTTTCCCTACCCACTTTCTTTAATTGACTTTAAGCTCTGGGAAGGCTGGATTGCCTATGTCTTCATTCTTGATCTCGCTCAGCATCTATCACTGTGTCTTATGCATATGAGACTCAACAGAAATTTAATATATGGATTAATGAATTACCAGTTGGAATATTTGTAAATATTAATGGTCTTGACAAGCCAAAGGGTACTTAAACCTCTCTTTTTCTATCATCTGTGTTAAGTGCATTCTTTCCTAGATTGTTTTCAGAGCCCAGAACACTTTCTTTAACACTTGCTTTTCTGAGTGTGGGCAGTCTCAGAATTTACAAAGTGTGTTTCCAAGGAGCATCAACTACCCCTTATCTATGAACAAAAAGGGGCTCTGCGCCCAGAGGAAATGCTCCTCCTGACTACTAATTTGGTAGCTCCTGCTTCTTCTTGGTCTCCAGGCTTTGGCATCTCTGACTCTAGTATATCTGAAGCCTGGTTTTGCTCAAGATCCCTACACTTTGGATCTTGTATATCTTAGAGTCTTATCTAAGACAACATTTTCTAGTAGAGTAAGTTGTCTTCAGTTTTTTCTTCTTTGTTCTCTAAAATACAAGCATGAGCGTTAGCTCTTTTGAAAAGAGATCGGCAGATATGTAGGTAAATAGTTTGCAGTAGGAATTTGCATAAAGCTACTATCTAGGGATGTTAATATGACATATTGCTTAATTAGGATAGTAAGCCTTTAGCAGTAAAAGCTCATCTCTACAATTACTTCTTTGAATCAAATATGCTCACATACAGTTCAAGGACTTTATATAGCATGCCATTCCTGAAACATTAAAATGTGTTCATTTCATCTTTTATTATTAGTGTTTTATATTAGTGTCCCAATGTACATATGCTTGCCTCCTAAGGAGAGGAATTTTTAATATAACATAACTTAAATGTAAACCACACACATGTGGCCCTTGTATTATTGACCCCCTATATTTTGAGAAAGAAATAAAAGATATTTTCCCTGTATCATTTCCTATATCCCATACTTGCTTTTCTACCTTCCTCTCTCCTCTCCTATTTTCTCCCCACTTTGAGACAGCAATTTCTGTTGATAGAATAGATTTTTCTAAGGAAAATGTGTTTAGCAGTTAAGACTATGTTTTGTGTTTAGTGCTGCCAGGACTGATAAAAGGTTAAATTAAGTTTGGCTCTAGAGCATGAATTGGGTCAGGGTAGCAGGAAATTTTCTACCTATTAAAAAGCTTAATTTCCTTCTCCTTTCTTCTTCTTCCCCAAATTATAAGGATTCGGGATTTGCTAGGCTGTTTTTCTCTACTAATCCATGGTTCCCAGGGAAATCACTGAGGTAGAGCTATATAATCTGGCTTCAGCTTCTTGCTGAAAGTCAGGATACCTCATTCTCAGAATGCAAAGAGAGTGACAAACATGTGTATAACACAGTTTTTTTTTTTTTTCAAACTAAGTATGATATTTAACATCAAAGGATAGAAGTACCATGTGTGGTCAAGGACATTGAACAATGTAGTCATTCAACATGGTGGACGTGTGCAATAGTTTTCTTCTTGAGGAAGGACATGAGAGAAGAGTAATTTTTTAGTGTTTCAGAAAATAGGAAAGTAAGTTTAAAAAGTTAATAAGACTGCTTCCATTTCTGGAAATATGGCTAACTGAATATCCTGAAAAAGCTATTTTAGCCATATATATATATATATATATATATATATATATATATATATATATAATATTTCCAGCTGAGTGAGCAACAAATAAGAGAAATATCAAAGGACAACATCCATTAGGTCATCTCAGAGATATAAACAGGTGCTGAAGTTGATGCCTATCTGGGGTCATCGACAGACTTCCAGTGTGCTAGAACTTCATTTAATAGACTGAAGGATGGGAAGGATGGGACAGTTGACAAGGCCTATGACCCACTTAATGTGATGAGCTGTATCAAAGGCACCATATAAAGTGGCATCCTCTCCAAAAGCCAAACCTATTGTGTGTGCCCTTGAAAAAAATCCACACACCAAAGAGAGATAGTATGAAAACTCGCTTGTTTCAATCTGTATTCTAGGAAAAGAGGAAAATATCTGGCATGTGATATTTTCATCTCAAGCAGCCAACCTCATGCATGTATGCACCCCATAAATACCATATCTGTGGAACTCAGCAAATCCGAGAGCAGAGCTAAATGGGAAGAAGCCTACTGGTGATGCTGGCACTGGGATGGGACAAATACACAGACTCTCTGGAAGAGCATTCTTAGATATTCTTAAAGCAAAGACACCAAGCACGCCCTCAAATGAAATGTCAAGAGATACGAGCTCAGAACAACAGTAAATCACAAAACATGTGACCAAAGAAACCACTGACTGTGTCAGTGTCACCCATAAAAAGTAGGACCAAACATGCAAGTAATACACTTTGCAATTAATGGGTAAATAATAAAAATGACTGTGTTTAAATACATATTAAATATTTAGACTTACTTTATTTTTACAAAATTTATTTTTGGAAGTACCGTAAGAATAGTAAGTTTGGGGATACTGCTGCTGTGAACTAAATATTTGTCTCCTCGAAATTCAAGTGTTGAAGCCCTAAACTCCAACGTGTTGGCGTTCAGAGATATGGCTCTTGGGAGGTGAAAAGAGTTAGATGAGATCATGGGGACAGGGCCTTAGTCTGATGGGATTCGTGCTCTTATAAGAAAAGACGGCAGAGAGCTTGTTCTCTGTCTCTCCACTATGTGAGGGCATGGCAAGAAGGCAACTGTCAGCCAGCTAGGAAGAGGGCTGTCACCAGACCTTGAACACACTGGCTCCTTGATCTTGGACTTCAGCCAACTGTCTGTTGGTTAAGCCATGTAGCCTGTTGCATTTTGTTACAGCAGCCCATGGAGACTAATACAGCTACAAAGACTGATTCCTTCCAAAGAGGATTGGTGTTTATTTTCACAAAATAAATGAAAATAATTTGTTTGAAAAAAATAACAAAATAATTTGTTTAAAAAAAAACACAGCCTAGCAAATAAATAAAAATTGGCAATAATTTTTACTTTCTTATTTTCTGGTCCATGTTTGCTTTATATAAACATCCTAGACCCAATTCCCCATTTTTTGACAATCACAGGCTCTATCTTCTGACCTCAGCAGAGCTCTTAAGGTCACAAACCCTTAATGAGATCATCATTTCTCATTTCCCCATGTAGCGAGATCCCCAGCACAAGGCCTCCACCTCTGGTTTCTAACAACCTCTGTATTTTAGTACCTAAAGGTTGCCTTTGCTTTCTTAAGAGCTCAGTAACATATTTTAAATAATTATTCATTCATTCACTCACTCATTCACTTATCACATAATCACACATTTAGCCAATATTTAAATATTTAAAGTCCAAACTATGTGGCAGACACTTAGTGTGTATCAGCTGACTACCACACACCACCACCACCACCATGACCACCGCCATAAAGATGCCCCCCACCCAACCCCACCCCACCATCTTGTGGTTATACCATTATTTTACAATATAGTTCAGAGAGATGTGCAATATAGAATAACCTTAGCAATTAGTAAGTGAATTTTCAAACGTGCTAAAAGGTGAAATGCAGCATAAGAAAATTATACTGGGCACGTTGTAATTTTAGTAATTTAAGTTGATCATAATAGATCTCATTAGGAAGATGACATTTGAACAGAGACCAACGAGAGGCAAAGGAGTTACCATGCTCATATCTGGCAGAAGGGTGCAGCCAGCAAAGCAAATGTCCTTGCAAGGGCCCTCAGGCAGGAGCATGCCTAGAATGTTCAAAGAACACTGTCAAGGCCAGTGTGTCTGGAGGCTGAGCAGAAGGAGCAAAAAGGACAGCCACGAGGAATAAGATCAGAGAAAAGTAGCAGGGATAGGTACGGGAGAGAGAATTATCAGGGCTGGGTAGAAGAGTCAAGTAGGTGTTTTTTTTTTGTTTTGTTTTGTTTTGTTGTTGTTGTTTTGTCCATTGCTAGGGTTTTCATTATATTTCACCTGCACTTCTAGTTGCTTCTAGGTGGAAGTCTCACTGGCTCTGTGATCGTTATTGTTGCCCTAAAACATTTCTCCCGTTTTTCAAGAAAGCATCTAGTTTATGATCCATAGTCTGGTAAATATTAATTCATGGCAATACTGTTCTGTTACATTTAAGAGGGTGATATCCAGATAGGTTAAGTAACTTGGCTAACACATCTTGCTGGGACTGGAGTGAGTGCAGTGATCTTTTCATGCTAACATAACATGTCTTTACAATTCCATTTTCAGTCTCCTGTGGGAAAGGATAGGACTGCCGTGTCAGCACAGATAAGTAACTGACATAGAGAAAATGAATATATTGGAAACTGAGAAGACTTTCTGGCATTTCTATTTTCCTGGAGCCGTAGAGAGTAAATCTTATCTCTGAAAGATATAACAAATTTTTCATTATACGCTCTCATCATTTTCTATGTTTCTTAAGCTTGCATGATTTAAATAATATTCTCATTCTCCCCTATGCTCTCACCATTAATGGATCTTTTCTGTGATATAAAACGAACTGCTTTGTGCAACAGTTTACATGATTTCCTCAACCAACCGTAAGCACCGTGAGAGCATTAATGGTACCTTGTTGCTATGGACTGAATATTTGTATTCCCCCAACATTCTTATGTTGAAACCCTAATTCCCAATAAGATCATGAGGTGAGGCCTTGGGAGGTAATTAGGTTTAGATATGATCTCGAGGGTGGAGTCGCCATGATGAGATTAGTGCCCTTAAAAGAAGAGGAAGAAACCAGAGCCCCCTCTCCCCAGACACGAGAATGCAGCAAAAAGCCACCCATTTGCAAGCCAAAAAGAGAATTTTCACGAGAACCCCACCATGCAGGCACTCTGGTCTTGGACTTTCCAGCTTCTAGAACTATAAGAAATAAATGTCTGTTGTTGAAGCCACTCATTCTGTTCAATTTTGTTATTAATTACTGTTTTCCTGTACTTCGTGCAGTGTCTGGCTCAAAGTATCTACTCAATACTATGTGTTTAATGAATGATGCTGTATTGAAACCATATCATAATTATAATACTTGATGGATCTGGGGAAGGAGTTCAATGAAATGAAAGGAGGTAGTTGCTTTGAGGATATGTTTCCTTTTCTTTGACTTAATATCATTCTGAAAACCAAAATTTAGATATAACTGAATGAAAACTACTAAAGATGGAAAATCTTCAAAACAGGGGCTCCTGGGTGGCTCAGTCATTGGGTATCTGCCTTCGGCTCGGGTCGTGATCCCAGTGTCCTGGGATCAAGCCCCGCATTGGGCTCCCTGCTCGGCGGGAAGCCTGCTTCTCCATCTCCCACTCCCCCTGCTTGTGTTCCCTCTCTCGCTGTGTGTCTCTCTCTCTGTCAAAATAAATAGATAAAGTCTTAAAAAAAAAAAAAGAAAATCTTCAAAACAAATATATTTTGGGTGATTACTTTTCTTCTAAGATAGAATTTGCATTTATTTTGTAAGTTTTTTATGTGATTTAATTTTTTTACACAAAGATTAACAGAATTTATAACCAAGTTACTAAATTATGCCAATATTTATAAAACAATCTAACAAATGATAATCTTTAAATGAAAAGGTTAAGACAAAGTTACATCCATTCATATATTCAAATAGCAAAAATATCTGTAAAATAAAATTTTCTCAAAGGAAAAATTTTACTAGAAAGCTTATAAATGGACACTTAAAAAATAAAATGTACTCATTATCTTCTTCTAGATGTTTTATAAGTTATTTTGAAAAGGATAGATACCTTTTATTCTCCCCTCACAGATTTATATAACGTAATGGAATTTTGTTGAAAGAAAATGACATCCTATACTTACTTATTTTAATCACCACACTATCAGGCTATTTCTAGGTCTCCTGTAGTATTATATGGCTAGAGAGAGAAACATTCTTTTTTTAATGACATATGATTATGGCGATCACATCACCACTGTTTTGGGGACAATCATAATGTTAAGTATTTCGTCCTATCGTCACTATAAATAAGTGTCCTCTCATTAGACTGACAGTTTAACATAGGGTCAGACAATATGATAAAATGTTGGATATAAAGAAGCCAAATAATCCTAACTCCAGTGGTATCCATTTTGGAATATCACCAGAGAACTCAAACTTAACTTGTCTTCTCTCTCTGGCACCCCCCCCATTAATAGAGTTATTTTCAAAGCTGAAAATTTCCCTGAGAAATTGAAGTGTTGGGTTAAAATGATTCCCTGAACATGTTTTGCAGAACATTTTGAAATCAAGAAATAATAAAATTCTCACGTTTTGTTACATGGAACTTGAGGTTTCCTTAAAAATCAGGCATGCCGGATGCTTATGATTTAGATTTCGCTTGCAAAAATTGTTCTGGACATTTTGAATATTTTATTTATTTATTTATTTATTTATTTATTTATTTTTAAGATTTTATTTATTTATTTGACAGAGAGAGACACAGCGAGAGAGGGAACACAAGCAGGGTGAGTGGGAGAGGGAGAAGCAGGCCTCCCGCGGAGCAGGGAGCCCGATGTGGGGCTCGATCCCAGGACCCTGGGATCATGACCTGAGCCGAAGGCAGACGCTTAACGACTGAGCCACCCAGGCGCCCCGACATTTTGAATATTTTAAAAGAGAAATAAAACAAATCACCAATAGACAGTATTTATTTATTTGTTTTTCAGAAAACAGCATCAATGTTCTCCTTTCCTATCACTGAGCACAATACAAACAGACTTTTTAAAAATGCTTCGCTAATTATGAAAATTTTAGCATTGTACTACCTTAGTTTTTCTTCCTCTTTCTCTGTTTTCTTTCTGACCTGATATGGGATAGCATGTTTTTTAGCACAAATTCTGAGGCAGGATTTTTCTAACTAATGTGTAGCTATGATTCAGTTTCCCAAATCTCAGATTGTTGTATCTGTGGAGAGTTTAGTGAAGCGACCTTATGTTATTGCTGTCGCTGTGTCCGTTTGGTCTGGCCAGGCAGCCTGTAGGGTTCTTAAACTTACACGGGTTCCCCTGTGCAAGAGCATGCCCTGGAGAGCAACCACAGTCCCATGCAAATATAAGCTCCTGCTAGGACCTCCCAACAGCCCTTGAGATCAGAAGTTGTCTCCCCCCTTCCCAGCGCCTGTATGCCTTAGATGCCCCTTAAATAAGACCCCCACAGGGCTTGCAAAACCCCACCCTTTGGGTTTGAATTGACCAATCTGGCCCGCACTCCACCCACAAACCCTAATAAAAGCATGTGCCCAGGTCCTACAGTCTCTCTGCACTCTGCTTTGACCTCCCTGTGTGGCCCCTCAACGCCTGCCCAGTATTTTCTCCAGGACCAGTGAGTAATAAATTACTCCATTTCAATTTCTCTTGTCTTTTGTTGAACTGAGACTTACCATCCAGCACCCACCTGGCCCCACCCAACAAATTCCAATATGACAAAGTCATGACACCATCAAAACAATTTTAGGGGGTGCCTGGGTGGCTCAGTCGGTTAAGCGTCTGACTTTGGCTCATGTCATGATCCCAGGGTCCTGGGATAAAGTCCCCACGTCGGGCTCCCTGCTCAGCAGAGAGCCTGCTTCTCCCTCTCCCTCTGCCTGCCGCTCTGCCTACTCTCTTTCTCTTTCTCTGTCAAATAAATAAATAAAAATCTTAAAAAAAAATCAGTATATGCATTGATTAACATTACAATAAATAGATGTTAAAATTGAGCTTATTAATACATATCAGTAAGTATCTTTACAATCTAGTTATTATGTTGAGAAGACTCTATGTCGGGAGTAAGTATTCACCCCCTTCTCTCTCCCACTGCAGGCAGAATGCAGTTCCTCATCCTTTGATATTGACTGGACCATATAAATTTGCTTTGGCCAACAGAGTTTTAGTAGACATTACATAGGCAGAGGCTTCAGTGCCCCTAATGTATATGGCTCAATGGGAAAGCTCTGGCAAGTGATCAGGAAAACTTCCCTGGGGTAGCTGCTACCTTTCCAACCTGAGTCTTAGCATAAAAATAGGTCAAGCAAACCTGCACCCAACCTCAATCTAGAGCCATGCCTGAGGAACTGCAGACTCCCTACCTGGTGTAGGGCCACTCCAGGTGACCCCACTCTCATGTGAAGGAGACAAAGAGTTTATTGTCGTATGCCACTGAGCTCTGGTTTGTTACTTAGCAAGTTTGGGTCAATAGCTGAGTGAAAACACTTGTGAGTAAAGTTTTGACAACTACCACAATAGAGCAAATAACTTTAAAACAATTTTTTTGTAAAAGCCATGGGAAGGGAGGAAGGGAGAAAGAAAAGGGAGGAGGGAGGGGCAGTAGAATAAGTAAGAAAAGAAGAAGAGAGCATTTTTTTATACTTATATAAAATACAAAAAATAAGAAAATATCTGATTGCCCCTTTCAAATATAATCATAGGGGAAATGCTCAAATTGGGCTGGCTTGGAGAATTAAACTTTAAAAAAGTCTTGGAAATTTAACAGAAGTTTTAATATTTCAGTAGTAAATTTATGAGAAAAAAATGGAAGTGGCCTTTTGTATTTTTGGGGCCTTTGTTATCATAACCACCCTAGTGTGCCGATAGGGTAGAAAAATCCAATGGCTCAGAGAAGATTTTCTTTTAGTGCTTATAAAATTAACCTAAGGCACCACTTTCTATGTTTATGCTGTTATGTTATTACCTTGTTATGTGTATAGGCCCTGACTTTTATAATCTTAGTATGCTAATGATTCCTTCACTTGGGATCCATAAAAAATATATGAATTTCTTTCCCATTAACTACTAGGCTTCCCAGATTTTTCTGGTTTTCTGAATTATTAATAACACCCGCCTCTGCTAACAGTCTTGCCTTCACCACCACACATTCATGAAGCGCATGCCGACTCCTATCACTGTTAGTTGCGGTACAAAATGAGGGAAACACACTTAACCCCTGCAGTCCACAAAAAGTCAATCTTGTAAAGAGAACTATGAGTGACATGATTAAAAGGAAAAGGCTTTTTTTTTTTTAACTTGTAAAGAATAAAATGATTATTCTATGCAAAAGGAAGGAAATTGATTTTTATGTGGCAGTGGAAGGTGGGCTCTTGAAAGAAGCTTCATGAAACCTAAGGAATATGTTCGGAGAGGTTTGGAGGAAAATATTTTGGAGCTAGAAGATACAGAGTCACTTGACAAAAGTACCAGAAGGTATGCATGGAGACACCAGTAGTCGGAGGGGAATACGCTTTTATATCAATCAACCATTATTTATTCAGTTCTTAATAGAATGACAGGTTTGGATACTTGACTCTCAAATTATTATCCTTGGAAGATAAAGTAGAAATTTTCACCATTTATACCTACGCGCATGCAATCGAACAAAACAAGCATTCTTCTTTTGCCTCGAAATATTCTGTAGGGAGATAGGAAAAACCACAAGAAAAAGCCTTGATCCCATTTCGTATTCTCTCAGGCACCATCAAAGGAGAACAGTTAGAAGAGTTTTGACAGATAAAGAAAGTGGTGACGAAACTTAAGTTTACTAAAAGATTTGAGATGACCTCAGGGAAAATTCACAGATTTGTCTGCCCATGAAAACTGGGAAAATGAAGGTCCTGGAGTAAGTTGGCCTGTGTCGAGTTGCTTCCGCCACTGTTCATCCTCTTGGACAGCTTCTCACTGATCGAAGGTGCGTGGTTCCTGGCTTTGTGTGTTCAATGCTGTTCTCTTTGCTTTGGGAACGAGCGCCGGGCTGCAAGATCCTGTTTAATTTGAATTGAATTTCATCCTCGATATTTCTAACCTTTGGAAATCCGACATAAAGTCTCAGCTTTCCAGAGAGGAATAGAACAGAATATTGCATGCACTTACTTGAGCCAGCATTAAAGGAAGCTGAAGCCATGAATGTGTCATGATGCAATTTAGTGAGAATTTATCTTCGTGGGGAATTGTTCAATTACAAGCGAAATGAGATTGGAAATAATCTTTTCTTCTATAAACCTTACACCTCAAAGACAATACATCTGTTTAATCTGTTCTATTTATAAAATTCTGATCTGTACCTACTGGATTGAACTCAACAGCTGTCCTATGTGGTATTATTGACACCTTCCCCCAAAGCTGGAAAATCACAGTGAACGAATCTCACTCATTTGTTGTGATTTGTTGTACTCAAAATATACCGATGGCTGTTAGTATACTTTATGGCTGAAAACTAAACATTTGAGATTTAGTTATTTTACATTTCGATTTGACCCACAAAAACCTTTTATTTTCTCCTGTAATCCCCAAATGCCGGCAAACATTCAGACACATATATAAATATAAATATCCTTATTTGGGGGAATATCAGTATTATATGTGTTTTTATAAATTATTCTACCATCTCAGTGATTGCCCTTATAAGGCTGTCACTTTATTTGAAAAACAAAAAACAAAATGGAAAATGAGAAGTCATGTGAAAAATCTTTATAACTATGCGATGTCAATAGTATTGTCCCTATGCTCAAAACCTCCTGTAAGATCTGTGAAAGGAACCAGGGAACTTCTACTTTACTTGGCTACCCTTCCTTCTATTATTTCCCAGCATCTTTGTATCAGCAAATCGGGCCCCATGGCCTGTCCTGCACCCTGCAGATGTCCCCACTTTAGTCTCTTGCTGAGTTGGCATTAATCTCATTTGTCAGATTTCCACTTCTTAAAGGCATACGGATTTTTTTATGTTCTCACCAACCTGCCCAGGAAGGAATGTTCTGTAAACACTTTGCTCTCCAACTGAATGTAATTTTGTCCTTATTGGAAGTCTCAAGCTTTCTGTGTATCTCTTTATATTTATTTACGTATTCCTTTGGTTACTTTGTACATACTGATCTTGTGTACTTGTACAATAGATTAGGTTATAAATTTTTAAATTTGAAACTGATTCATTATCCATTACAAACCTTTTTCTGAACTAATCACAAAGAAATTGTAATTTATGCTAGTTATTACTTAAGTAAGTAGGAATAACTGTTATAGATATTGGAATTGTTGATAAGGGTATTGCTTAGCTCTGTGGAATTATTATATTATGTCATTGCTAGTGAAATATTAAATGCTAGCTACTTCTTTACTCCAATCCCTTAACAATATCATGTTGTCATCAAAATTATTTTATTATCTTAGGTATCCTATATTTATATTAATTTGAGAGAACACACTTTTCCTTAGAGGGAAAATATTAATTATCGAGCACATACCAATAGACAAATTACAGGGATTACTAAACATTTTTAATGAGGCAATTTGCTTGCCTTTGCTTGATTCTGGAAGCCTAAATGTTCTTAGATTGTTCAGTTTCACTTTGGTACCATTTTAAACCCTAGGAGCTGTTGTACAATGGAAAGTTCTCTTCGGGAGGACTCCAGCTTAGCAATTTTCTTCCATTCACTACAGAAGAAGGACAGATAATTTGGAGTGTAGATAGTCAGCTTTGTGTGAGACAGAGAATTAATGACAGCACCTAAATGTTCCTTTCACTTACTATTATAATTTCAATGAACTGGGGAATTGTTAGAAGTGTATTAATGCGAACAGAGGTAAAAAAAAAAAAAATACTTTTTCAGTTGTTGCCTTTCACAACAATAAAAAGGGATTACCTGACGATATATGCTCCTAGTCATGGCAAGCAGACAAAAGAATTACTTATAAAATGTACAATTTACACTTAACATGAATGTATTTCTTTGTTGATTTTTCTGGGTAATGAGTTTTATTTATTTTGTACCTCTATAGAGTTAAAAATAATTTTGTCATTAATATTTTCAGAGCCAATATCAAGCACGTAAAATTCCCAACTAGGAATTTGTACTTTGTTTTTTCCTAAACTCTAACATCTTCAGCGTAGTTCTTAGGTGTCAGCCACAGGTGTTGTGAACATCAGGGGCTTCTAAGTATTTTAGACTGAATTAGACATCAGTTTTGCCCTCTGGGAGCTAAAGAACACACTGTCAGCACCCAGTGTTCAATTATAAATTGTAAACAACTGAACTGAAAAGGCTGGGGAAAATCATGAGTTTTGTGGATCTCACAGATCGGAATAGGGAATGTACATAGCATTAGGAAAGTCATTCTGAATGAAAGACGACTGGAAAGTCCAGAAAAAAGCTAGGCAACGATGTACATATATTCTGATCACACATTTTAGTTGCAGGTAGCAGGCACCAAGTGGACAATTACTGAGTGGGAAACCCAACTTTGCCTCATTTCAGTCTTGGGCTGTCCCAGGAGCTTACTTGTTTTGAGGCTTTATGGAGGGAGCAGGTTGCAAAATAGATATTGATGGCCCTGTTAAATGTTAACATACTTCGTGAATATTCATGACTTGCCTTTTTATTCTTATCTATACAAATCACAGGTAAAGCCATCCATTAACAAATACACGTGTTCCCAGATTATCAGGAAGGACTGGGAGACTGAGTCGAGACGAAGCCTCCAGGCTGGCAGGCACAAAAAGCTCAGTGCCTGTTTGCTTTCAGCTGCTCCCAGGCCTGGTTTTGTACATTATTTAATAATTACTCTTTCTATTTATTACCTGAGTTTATTGTTTTTGTTTTAACCATGTAATCAAAATTGTCCTTCCTTGTATATGTAGGGAATCTGAGCAGTCCTGAAACTAATCAAAGTCTAAATGACCAATGATTTCTAGGAATGAGAAATTCCTCTACTGCATACATTTCAAGGGAATTCTGAGACTCAAATGAACTTCCTTTGTTAAATGGAAAGTAAGTATGTAAGCATCAGGTATTTTCATTCTCTCAATATCCAAATAAGTACTCTGAAAAAAAAAAAAAAGTGGAAACAAGAATGAATATTTCCAAAGGTTTTTGCAAAAGAAACAAGCTTGTAAATTTAATGAACATCAATTATAATTCGTATGAGCCTTAAAAAAACAAGATTTAATTGTGCAAAATTAAGCACATGTTTACTTAAAACTTCTTTGTCCATTACTTTCATGATACCTAAACCCTTTTAAAGATCTTTTGCTTACTTGTTTCCATTCTTGAGAAGTCTTAGATCAGTACATGTTCTGTTAGAAGTCTTCACTAATTCACCATATAGTTCCATTTCCATTCTCTTTATAGGATTAACTGTTTCTAGACAAGCAATCATCCCAGTAATCTCATTTCTTCCACATTCCTTCTTGCTCCCAAATGCTAAAGTATCTCTTCCCTCATTCTAGTCACTTCCTGCTCCTTGGAGTTCCTTTCTGGGCAACCAATGAGCAATGGCTGACTTCATTCAATACAAGCTCTTTCAATTGGAAACGTCAACTATTTCTTCATTCACCTCACAGATTTATTCTTTTTTTTTTTAAATATATTTTATTTATTTATTTGACAGAGAGACACAGCGAGAGAGGGAACACAAGCAGGGGGAGCGGGAGAGGGAGAAGCAGGCTTCCTGCCGAGCAGGGAGCCCAATGCTGGGCTCGATCCCAGGACCCTGGGACCATGACCTGAGCCGAAGGCAGACGCTTAACGACTGAGCCACCCAGGCGCCCCCACAGATTTATTCTTTTACACTGCTAAGCATGTATTGGTTTCTATTTTTTTCAATTTTTTTTTATATTGGAGATCTGAAAGTGAAATAAAACAAAATTTGAGATTATATGAAAAATAATTACCTCAAAGATGTTTCCAGAGACAATAGAAGGAAGACTTTCATTCATTTTTTGGGCAACTGTGTTTTGTTTTGTTTGTTTTAATTTGTGGAGTAAAAAGTAGTTTCCAAGAAAAAGGAAACTAATTCTCAATATTCAAAGGAATTTTCTTCTAAGTTAAAGGAAGATGGATAATTATATAAGCATTCTATATCAATACAACAACAATTATATAAGGATTTCAAAGAAACAGTAATTAGATATGTTAAATTCTCTGAGTCTTCAGATACAGTTTTAATCCTTTACTGTTTGGGTTTCCTCTTTAATAGAGACTATTGAAAGAATTGGGGAAAAATATACCTATTTATTTTCATTTCTAAGCACTGGAAAATCACACATTGTACATGAGGGTTCTCTTGTAGCTATGACGGAAGTGAAAGATTAACACTGGTATGCCACAGAAGTAATGGAGAAACATCAAAATTAAGTTGGGATTTGGAAAGTAGAAACTTGGACTTCATGATGCTATGGTGCTAACATAGAAATGTGTAAAATTTACCTTTTTTGACTAATTCATATAAATAACAAGTTGATCGTGTATCCTAATTTCCTTCTACTTCAATCCTGGTAGTCAGGAAAATACAATTTTAAGATTAAAAAAGAATCATTTCTTAAATATAACTAAGTGCCTACTAGATAAAAGGAAATACATGCATCTATATTCTTTTCTGAATGCAATATTAATTTTAACCTTCAAAATTGTGTTGATCCTTCTTTTGTGGTTAATATCTACGTCAGCAAGGATGACAGCACAGTTTACAAACAAATTGGCAGGTTTAACCACGTTTTTTAGCCAAATGATTTCTTTAAAATAATATCATTGGTTTTGCCAATGTCCCTACTGTTGGTTGCTTAATCTTGTCTGAAGATCTCTTTTTATAAACTTATCTTTTTTTACAGTACAGGATTTTTTGCAACTAAAAAACACAAAAGCTTACGGACTAGAAAGAATAACCTGCCATTCTCAGATTTAATACTTTTCATGAGCTCAGTGAAGATGAATACAAAGAAATGCATATTTGACAAATTTTGGAAAGCCGAGTTCTTATAATTATTTTTGCATTTTCTGTTAAGTACAATCATATTAAATTTCCTTGAAATAAAGGCAATTTCAAAGACTCTGCTTGTGTAGCAAACACAGGCAAACAGAACAGTCCAGCATCACTGCTGTGGAAACTGAAAAAACTTCCTGTTGTGGTTCTGAACTGGAAACTGGGCAGGAAGAGAAAGAAGAGCACCAGGAGAAAAAAGTCAGCTATGTTACTCCAGAGAGGTTATGAAATGATTAGAAAAAGATATAACGAACAGGATTTGAAGAGCGAGAGGAAGAGGATTTGGTGATCACACCAAAGAGACCTAAGTTCCAACCCAAAATATATTCAATGGCATTCAGTTCCAGTGTGAAACTTGAGGGCAACCTGTATAAATGTGTATTGGAAATCAGATGGGAATAAGACATAATTTTTAATATATTACCACCTGGAATTTTAGGAGATGAGCCAGATAAGTCTTTTTTTATCAATATAGCAGTAGTATGGATTTTTCAGATGTACGTAAAATTAAAATGTATATATTTTTTTAATTCTTTTTAAAGATTTTATTTATTTATTTGACAGAGAGAGACACAGCGAGAGAGGGAACACAAGCAGGGGCAGTGGGAGAGGGAGAAGCAGGCTTCTTGCCGAGCAGGGAGCCCGATGCGGGGCTCGATCCCA
The DNA here is from genome assembly GCF_004348235.1 of Phoca vitulina. Taxonomy (NCBI): domain Eukaryota; kingdom Metazoa; phylum Chordata; class Mammalia; order Carnivora; family Phocidae; genus Phoca; species Phoca vitulina. Next base: position 11,643,057 of record NW_022589730.1, on the reverse strand, counting down.
GGACCCCAGGATCATGACCTGAGCCGAAGGCAGATGTTTAACCAACTGAGCCACCCAGGTGCCCCTAAAATGTATATATTTAAAAATTATTTATTATCTTCACTACTTCCAAAACACTTGAGCACTCTTAGAGTACAGGGCATCAAATAAAAATGAAAAAAACAAAAATGGATGGTAGTAAAGGAGAAGAAAGGAAATAAGTATATGAGAAAATACAGAGCAAGGAAAACTAGTGAAATTGTGTATAAAACTAAGCTCTGCTCTTCTAGACAATGAAATGGTTAAAGAAGATGAAATAGATTACATTTCATTATATCATGGGATTCTGTCAGTTTCACAAATATTTATTAGGTTCATATCGTGAGCCTAAAACTATCTCATGCATTAGGCAAAGATAATATAATATGTAGCTTGCCTTTAAGGGATACACAATCTGTTTTAGGTTGTAAGCCTTCATTATTTTATTTCCAAAATTTCAATATTACCCTCACCCACCATTTTCCAATGTAACAGGTTGCTAAGGCTTTTACTGTGTTAATCATGGATTCCATTTTGATGACACTGTTCAAAGCTTTGATCTTATGAATTTAATTTTTTCCAAGTTCAATTCTTCCAATTAAATATGCTTAATTTGTATGACAGATAGATGTGTCCATGGTGGTGGAAATAAGTCAGTTTGCCAATGTAGCTTACATCTTTACCGGTGATATTGGGTGATCATATGAGTTTGGAAAAGGGACTATCTTATATGTGTATTTTGTTCCACTTCTAGAATATGACTGTGTGACATACAATGGTGATATAGTTAAAATAAGGGAACGGCCAGAATTCATGATAGACCAGCAATACGCCTCCACTCCAAAACTGCCACAAGGTGAAAACAAACTAAGAGTGAAAAAAAGCATATGAGCATTACCATGACCAACCTGCTTTTTCTAATCTTCCCATAGTCAGTGAATATTCCTTTGAACTTCATTGTAGGAGAAGAGAATGGAAAAATGGGGTGTAGTTTCTAAGATGAATGCAATTATAATTTGAGAAAGTGTGTTCTTTTAATTATATATGTTCTTTCTTTCAGGTCAGACCATAGCTCTTTCAGAGTAGAACTACTTTTTGACTTTGTAATTCTCCATCCAACTTAGACCCTCTGGGAATGCTGATGTTAATTTATGGTGATATGAGCCCACATGGAATAGGGAGAAATACAGTAGAATATTAGAGAAAGCAGAATGTCTTTGCCATGCAGGACTCTCAGTGTTGGAAGGCTGAAATGAAACATAAGACAGGTAAACTCAGTGTGTCTGTAAAGATAAGGCAACTCACACTGAAAGAAAACGTTCTTCTTTGCCTAAGAGCCAGGGTTGTATTTGGAAGAGTCTCATTTTTTTAAACGTATTTGGCTAAAAACTACTATAAGCATAATGTTAGAAATATTTGCTCCAGTCTATGTGAATAAGGAAGAATTCATAAATATATCTATTGCATACACACAAAAGATAAAATTCTAATTTTTAGTACTATTTAAAAAAACTTTTCAGAGAATACAAATAGCTGGACTCTTAAAGGTCATTGTGTTAACTAATAATGATTTTTTCTAGATCTTCCTTTTGCGTGTTTCTCTGAAGCATAAATGTCATTGACCACCTCCTTCTTAAAGCACGTCTTCCTTGGTCTCCCCAGCATTACATTGTTGTACACGTGTGCCTTCTTCGTCTCACTCTCACATGCTGGCTGATATTTCTTCAAACCTGGGCAGGGCTATTCTCTGTTTATTCAGTGTCATGTTCATGTATTTAACTTCTTCTTCCTCTTCTCCTGACCCCCTCCTCCTCCTCCCTTCTTTGCAAGCCTTTAGTCCAAAGTGTTCTACAGATCAGCACTCATGTATATCATTTATGTTCCATAAAACTAAGACAAAAAACCATCAGCATTTCTTTTTACCCTTGTCCAAACAACTATCCAGGTCCAGCAACTGTGATCCTACCTAAATCCAGCATTCTCCCCCAAATTTTCTTCCTAGGAAATATTTCTACGTCTTTCTCCCCTAGCCTACTTTCTCTACTTCCACATCCTGGTGGAGCCTATTACCTCATTATGTTAACATGATCATTTTGTTAAAATCATCTCTCCTTTCACAGATTTTTACTCACTGTGCCTTTTGCATCATATCACAAGAACAATTTTAATTTGATTACACATGAAAGTAATTTAAAACAAATCTGCTGTTACATTCCTTTATTGTGGTTGCAGTTATTATCATTCTTGAGAAAGCGATTATTAATCCTATGGCATAGCTATTGAAACATAATATAGGGACCAAATAAACAATGAATAATTTCTGAGTGTATTTTTGTCAATTTTAAGGGCAATAATATAGTTCTATGTATTTAACATAGAAATAATTAAAAGGGACTACTCTAAAGTTCTTTAGAGTCCTCCCAGGGTTCGTATCATGGCTCTGCCATTACTAACAACTAGAAGTAGATCAAATGATTGGTTGAGAGCCCAGCACAAAGTAAGCGTTCAGTAAATGATAGGTGTTATTATGATTGTATTTTCTGTATACACACACACGTATGTATTTAAATTTATTTTCTAGGTATTACGATGTTTAGAAATCTTAAAAAAATCTTTTTGGCTGGGGAAAGACTGCATCCTAAGGGTCCAGCAGAAGCAAGTCTGTGACATGCAAACAAATCAATCCAGAGCCATACCTCCTGCTCCATTTGTCTGCATGTAAGTACCCTGGGTCAGGTGGCAGGCAACTAGGGACTACCCGTGTAGCTGAGAGCCCACCAACATTATTCAAACTAGCCAATCCTAAACTATTGACGCTCCTGACTTTCCCGAGGAAATCTCAATAAAGGATCTCACTTCTCCCATCTTCGGCCTCTTGATCAGCCCCACACGTGCCATGCCTCCTATCCCTAGGACCTGTGAATATAATAAGCCTTGTCCTCCTGAGCCTCTCTTCTGCCTCCTCTTGTGGCAGTATCTGGCTCACCATCTCATCAAAAAGCACAAAACATTTACTGTTCTGGGTTTGGGGCACAGTTTTTAGCTGTAAGCCATTATAACTCTTGTGGTCTGATGTCCTGCAAATTTTCCAATTTCTCTCTCACTGCTTTTCTGGTTATTAAATGGCGTTGCTTGTAAATGCCAGTTTTTGGCAGAGGTTTCTTTTTAGGCAAAAAATTTTTAATCCCTTGGAATATCTTCTACATAAAAGATTATTCTAATGTTTCAGAGTGCTGTGCAAGGTCAGTACAGCAATGCATCAGAACAGGATGCTGAGTCACAACAAAGGGACCTGCTCCATCAAAGAAAACCACACACAAAAAAACTAGTTGTTAAGACTACTTACAGTAGCAACAGGATTTTCAAGTAACATGTATCATTTGTCGACATATCATGGATACAAAAGCCATTCTCCTATTACTCTGTTTCTTGTCTTTCCCATTCTAATATTTTTCTCAGTTACATTGTCTGCATGTGTTCTATATCTGGCCTTAAGAGAAGCAAACAAAATATAGGATACATATGATTCACTGGGTGATACATGGAAGTGATGAATCACTAGGTTCTACTTCTGAAACTAATATTATACTATATGTTAACTAATTGGAATTTAAGTAGAAACTTGAAACAAACAAAAATGAATAAAATAAAATAAAATAAAATACATATGATTATTTCCCCAAGAATCTTGAAAACAGAGCTCAGTAAACAGTGATATTAATCAGATTCTGGCTATTAAGCTGTTACTAAGTTGGTCAGCTCCCAAATTATTTTTTATCCTAGTTTCATTAAATAAAAATATTCATGAAGATCCTCTGGATTTTTACATATTTCAAGCAATCGGGTAATACTTCTAAACTAGAAGGACATTATTTGGTAAGCAAAGAAAAACTTACTGTTTATACATAATACGGCCAAATTTCCATTATATTTGATAAGATTTCATATCTTTTTTATATTTATGTTCTGTAGAGAATACCCCATTTTTTTTAAGATTTTATTTTTAAGTGATCTCTACACCCAACATGGGGCTTGGACTCACAACCCTAAGATCAAGAGTTGCACGTTCTCCTGACTGAACCAGCCACGCACCCCTTAGAATCCCCCATTTTTGTTTATCTTGAGTTAATCATGCTTTTTTATATAACTCCTCTTTAAAATAAAATTGTTATACAAAGTGAAATGTATAGACCATTAGATTTGGACAGAAAATTAAAAATTAGTTAAGCTAACTTCTAATTTTTAGTCTGATACGATTACTAAAAATTTTGTTCCACTGGCATAAGAGATCCTGTGGCAATATACTTTTAATTCATACCAGTGGGAAAACCTAGGTCATCATGGACATATAAAACAAATGTACTAAACTGGAGTTCTCTGTAAGAGGGAGAAGCAATCATGCCCTGCAGAATCCTTCTCTAGTTGATACACCATTCTGCCCTTCCACTCCTGAAATAGCCTTCGAACTATTGATTTATCAAAAATATCTGACTCTTTTCAAAAGAAAACAACATGGCCTCAAAATGATTAAAAGTCTGTGTGATCCTGAGACTGCCCAGAAAACTTTCGAGCTAATTTTGGCAACATAATTTTGGGTGATTTCTAGTTTTAAAAATGAAGATATTACTTCTAAGGATGGAGATCATTGAATTACTTCTCATCAGTTATGGCTGGGTATTAAGGCATAAAGCATTTCTTAGGTAATAAGTACACCTTGCTTGCTAAATAATAAATATTAGAGCCAGAGCACACAATGGCGGTATCTAGAGAGGTTTAAATCATGTTTCCTCTAGTGCCTGTGGGGCGTTCAGGGCATTCGGCTTCCATCTGGCAGCCTTTCTTCTCCTTGACTTTTAGTCCTTGTAAAACACAAAGCAGACACAGTAGTCAACAAAATCAATTTATGTCACTCAGTGAAGATCACAATTTTCCTAGGTTTCTATCTAAATTGGAATGCTACCAAACAGAATATTTATAGAAAATCTGGAGTGCCTATATCCCTATGGATCTTTGTGTGGGAGAAGTTTTATGTAACACACACAACACAAACATATATGCATACATGAGACTGTACTACATGCTAAGCACATGATATGTAAGATATGAATCGTGTGGTATATATACAAAGCTTAATCTCTCAATATTTGGTGTATAGAAAATTCTCATAGAGTTAGGGTCCCGAGCATAAACTTTGGCCATTTTGAAGGTTAATCCTAACTTTTTTTTAGACTCTCCAATGGATTAAAACGGTCTGGACAAATCATAGGTGTTGTCATTTATTTAAGGAGAAACTTGTTTTATCTTTTACAGAGATATCTGCTGAGATACAGCTGGGAATCATTTAATTTTCAGTGATTTGAGGAAGACCAGTGGCTTGAGTCTCTCTATTCCACTGCTTTTCTCATCTTGATTAGATCTTTTTGTGTGCAGCTTGTCTGAGACTAAACCAGTCTGTCATTGACTATCTGCCTCCTGCAAACAACTTTGTGGAAGGCTAAAACTTTTGTTGGATGGTTTCTGTTGTGAATTTTGCCAGAGATGCCCAGGTCCCTGTCACTATTCTATTAAGCTTTTCCTCTTGCTTTTTAGAAATGAAAAATTAAACTATGATAGCCATGTGATAGTCACCAATTTCTGGGGCTGTATATAGATATCACAACACTAAAAATAAAAATAAATCAGCTTTAAATTTTGATATCTAAGTTCCATACATTTTTATATTCAGCTCTTTAAGATGTTTTATTTAAGTGTATTCATGTGTTTCTGTACTACCCTACTCCACTGGTTCTCACATCAAACATTAAGTTTCTCAAATGCTGACTTTTTTTTTTAAAGTTATAGGTCCTGTCTTTGACCCTCAACACATTGTTTTTCTATAAGTGAAAATATTTAAAACTTTGTTGCTGCATTTGTCGTTGTTTCATTAACAAAGTATCATTTAAAAACAAACAAACAACAACAACAAAAAAAACAATGTCTCATTCTGGAGACAAAAGTAGTCCCTGGGCCAAGTGTTATGATCTCAAAACCAGTTCAGGGCCTCTTAGATCAAGATGTCAGGATGGAATTAGATCTGCAAGAAATTTATTGCAGAAAACATCTTTGACAAAGAAAGCAGAAACATCCAGAGTGGATCTTTCATAGCACATTGCACGTCTGACCTCTGGATAAGGTGAGTGAAAGAATGCAGGATGGGTAGGGAAAAGCTCGACATAGTGAGAAAGCTTCAGCCAGGCTCACCAGGGGTCCTGAGGTAAAAGTTTCCCATGAGACGATTCCCACAATGATGGAGAAGAATGGTCCATTGCTAACCTCCCTGCACTTCTCAGTCATTGGCTGGATGGTGTGGTCTTGGGGTAAAATGAAAGATATACCCAAAGGTAGGGCTGCTGGAGCCTGTCCATCAGCTACATCCCACAGCAGATTCTCACGGGCCGGGGCGGGGGGGACGGGGATATTCATGGAGTGTCCCCATGACCGACTCCCTCCCAAAGATTTTCCTTTTCCTTTTATCCTCCAGATCCATATCACAGTATTTCACAGTATGTGGAAGACCAACTTGCATTTCTATATATTATATGACAATGTACCAATCTTTCTACTCATGTATATACCTGAATGATTTGACCTAGCTTTTATGTAGAACAGATGCATTGTTCTGCTGTCATGGCAAATAGGAGGATAAGTGTACATTTTTATAACCTTAGCTTAATGTTTTACTTTAGAAAGTCACCTCAGGAAACTATTCAGTATCAATAAGGTGAAAACATATTTATATTTTTTCTCAGTAAGATCTTCAATATTCTTCGGGGTATCATGAAATAATCCCATTTAACAGTTTATTTCACTTAATTATAACAGTACATGTCTTGTACTTTATATCCTTGTAGAACCAACCACTGACTTGAAGACATTTTGCTCGCAGCTTAATCATTTTTATAAATCTGGCCAAGGTTATTTTATCATACTGAGGTAGAATAGTAACTCTTGTCCTCAAAATTTTCCATGCCAAGGTTATAGGAGCTTTAGTCAAACCACTATGAGCAATAAATATGCTTAGGACATTATTTTTAAGGGAAGTTTCAGACCTGTCTCCAGAAAAGTGTGCCATTAACCTACAGGTAAGAGGTGACCCTCTATCTAAGCCTGAAGTTTACTTTTCTTAAGAAAATGTCAACTTTGAAATCTGTATACTTAGCTTATAAAGTACATTTTTTTTTAACCACATGTCCATCTATAACTAAAATAACTTAATTTTTGTTAAGTATGAGAAAGCTGTATTGGAACTTGTTCACCAACCACCTTCTGTCATTTGACAAATATCTAAATGGAGATAATCTAAAGGATATTTAACCACTCAGCTCTTAATTCAACTAAACTCTATTCTCATATATTAGTCACATATGAACTGTTGTGATAAACACATTTGAAATTTCAGTGGTTTAATATATAAAGATTTTTCATTACAAGTCTTTGAAGATTTGGGGGTAGCTTTTCTCCTGCACTATCATTCTGTGACTGAGCTATTTTTCATGTACACTGGGGCTCCAGGGGTCTCCACAGGAGCTGAGAAATGTCATCCCATGGTTCATTAGGTCTGCTGTAACAAAATGCCACAGACTGAATAGTTTACAAACAATAGACATTTTTTACTCACTGCTCTGGAGGCTGAAGTCCAAATCAAAGTGCCAGTATGATTAAAGTCTGGTGAGAGTCCTCTTTCTGGTTCATCGCCAACACCTTCTCACGGTTTCCTCACAGGGTGAAAGTGGATAGGGATCCCTCTGGAGCCTCTTTTTTAAGGCTACCAATTAAAGGCCCAGAGATCCCACCTCCTAATGCTAAAACATTGGGGTTTAGGATTTCAACATATGAATTTTGAGGGGACACATTCAGACCATAAAAGCTGGCAAGAAGCAAGCATTGCAAAGCAGTAGTGGTCTCCACAATACTTCGCAGAAAATGAGTTCATCAAATTGTCTCATATTACTTCAGTTTTCAGTAAAAAAAAAATCACAGAACTATGACTTCTCTTTCACACTTTTATGTAATTTTATTGTGGTACACAGCTACAAAGAAGTAGTTCTTAACCTTTCTGTATTTGCTTTTGAAGATATTGGCAATGGTTTTCAACTCAGTTTTCGTATCAAATTGTGGTTGTATGTAATATGTTATACTTCAAATTACTTTTTAAAAGTGGAAAGCCATTAAACAAATAAATGTTAATGGTATCTTAGTTTGGGGAAACTTTATTTTTTTTTTATTTTTGGCAATATACACCGTGTATCTGGTTTCACTCTCTGTGAATCTATATAATAGGATAACCATTGAGGAATTTATGTAATATATCTACTTATCAAGAAATTACATTAAATAGAGGAGACGTTAAACTTACCTAGATTCTGAGAACAAGAATTTTTTTTAAACATTTTTTTATTGTTATGTTAATCCCCATACATTACATCATTAGTTTTAGATGTAGTGTTCCATGATTCATTGTTTGTGCATAACACCCAGTGCTCCATGCAGAACGTGCCCTCCTCAATACCCATCACCAGGCTAACCCATCCTCCCACCCCCCTCCCCTCTAGAACCCTCAGTTTGTTTCTCAGAGTCCATCGCTGAGAACAAGAATTTTATCTTAATTCCGAGATGTGGTCACTGCCTTATGACCAATGGGAGACAGTTAAGGAGAAAGAAAACCTATGCACAGTGTTGTTAGAAGGAAGAGCTGAAGAGGGATTTTTCAGAGCTGGCCATAGGCTCCTCGAAGTTCCCAGTGCTCTCTACCACTAATTATACTCTAATTATATCAGTCAGTGTAGTAGGACAATGTGCAAAATGGCCTTCACGCTTCTCTCTTATGCAGGATCATTTCTACTGAGCAAAGTGGCCTTAAAGTCCTTCTCAGGCAGACTACATTTTAGGCTCCAAGCCCTTAACCTCCCTTTGCTTAGAGCATTTACTTTAGAAAACTTATCATTGTAAATTCTTCCTCTGCCCCTTTGAGATGCAAATATTTTATAACCCATGACTGTCTGTCTTTTTCAAGTCCCTAGGAGCCGGAAAAATAGCACCTGTATCTCCCAGGCTCTGTGGGAGGGTAAGAGCTCAATTGAGGGTCCCCAGTTAGTAAACACAGATGGCCTCGTACCCACCCACCCCTATCCTATTTCTTAAAAACTCTCCCTCCTTTTGTTTTAGCAGAATTCAACTCAGACTGAGTTCTGCTTGGGAAATGCTCCCTCCCCTATTACAATAGCTTTGAATAAAGTCTTCCTTACCTGTTTAACTTTGTCCAGTATAACTTTTGCTTTGTCACTGTTTTTGGTATCTGTCCATTCAATATTCCCCAATATGTGTATTAAATAAGATTGTTAGTTAATTTCACTTTTTAAAACAAAGGTTAATTTCACATACAGATTGAATTGATATGATTGATAAAAAGCACACTTGTTTCAAATAAAGTGCTTTATTTTTATCTCTTACCTGATGCTGCTACTTACTTACTTTCACAGATTTAAAAGTCATTTATTGGTTTCAGAGCCATTACATTTAAACTAGAAGTTTAATGAATTTATTTTTCACTGAATTCACCATCATTTTTTTTTTTAATTCTCTCAACAGTCCCTTTACTTTTCCTCTCTAGGCAATGATGACAGTTATGAATAACAAGAGACTTGTTTAGAGGTAACTTTAATGTTTACTTTTAATGGTCCAAGACAAAGCTGTCCAAAAATAGTGAGGGCTGAAAAAGGCAAACTTTAGTGAAAGACTGAAAGAAAGACAGTACAATACATACTACTTAAGACACATTTTTATTTTCAGTATTCATTACAATTCTTGTTTTATCTACCAAATTTGATAACATACATGCAATATAGGAAAGGATTGGTTAAAATTTGTAAAATAGAATTTAAAAACTTTGAAAAATGAGTGTAAAACATCAAGCAATCATCAAGTTATTTAACTGATTAGTGGTTAAAAAAAACACTGGATCAATATTGATTTTTCTGTTATTTTATTTTTAAATTCTTTATTTAAATTCAATGTACTTAACATATATTGTACTATTAGTTCCAGGGGTAGAATTTAAAGATTCATCAGTTGCGTATAACACCCAGTGCTCCTTACACCAAGTGCCCTCCTTGATGCCCATCACGCACTTTCCCTTTGCCCGCAGCCCCCTCCCCTCCAGAAACCCTCTGTTTCCTAGAGTTCAGCATCTCTTATGGTTTGCCTCCTTCTGTTTTCATCTTATTTTTCCTTCCCTTCCCCTATGTTCATCTGTTCTGTTTCTTAAATTGGAAATATGTTAATTGTTTTTTACCTTGCTTGGCTATTTGTCAATCTCATTTTTTTCCATACTGCATATTGTACAAGGAAAGAATGCTGTTTTCAAAGCCACAGAAAGCTGGCTGCCAAGGTCTACATATTCCAAAGACAGAAAATTTTAAAAAGCTTGAGAATTCTCAAAAATGAGCCAATTACTGTTCCTGAATCTTTTGGTGCTCCCCAAAGAATTTTCCTGGCTGGTACCTTTCTTAGTATTTTTATTTAATAGATAACAGTTGTGACAACTGCAAATTGACAAGCAGAGACACATCGTAGGCTTGAGTTTTTCTGGGGCTATCGAATTTCTGGTCTTTTCGTTATGCAAATTTACTTGTGCAAGAATATTGTTTGTGAGTGGAAGCCTGAGCTGTGTGTACATGCAAATTAACAAGTTCCCAGATGCCAGCATTAACCGAGCATGCACACTTACTGGCTTACAGTGTTAGAAACTTCAGTCTGGGAACTCCATAGGGTGAAAGAGCATTTTTTTTTTTTTTTTACATTTTTTTAAATTTTATTATGTTATGTTAATCACCATACATTACATCATTAGTTTTTGATTTAATTTATAGCAAAGCATAAAAATCATGACTCCTGTACCTTGTTTCTCATATATCTAGTGGCTGGCAATTTTTAATTGGCAAAAAATATTAGTTTTTAAATTTTAACTGGAGCCTTTTGTTATGTGCAGTCTACAATGAAGAAGCCGTCTTGTTGTAACCAGACTCTGGACTTGAGTTGTTTGCATTCAAATATTTCTTAGTACTCAAGGTGCAGTGGGATTTAAAAACTATGGTTATGTGATTAGACTGAATCAAAATCCTAGATATTAAAAATGAAATATAGCCTTTGTATTTGATGACTTGTTACATTAAAATATTTTTATGATTGGGGAACTAAATCTCGACAATTAACAGGATGCCATGCATTTCAATACAGTAAGTCTGTGTTACTATTTGTTTCCTAAACTGATAACAAAACCATTTATTATTTTTCTCAAAGTTAAACTGTGTAGGAAAGACGGAATGACTGTGTTGCATTTATTTATTTTCTTATTTAACATTAGTTTGCATTTAATAATAAAAGCAAAGGAAATTTTCCGTGTGGAATTGTCCTTCCTATTTCAAATAACATTCATATCTTTTGTGTTGCTAAATTGGTGGGTGGAAGTGAGCTGTAGAGTAGCATCACAGCTAAGTTTATCCATAAATGTAGAAACTTCATTCATTACCACCCAGCTGTGTTTGTTTAGCCAAGTGATAATAATGGATTGCATTGGAATGCAAAAACAATCGCAGTATGGATTGGCTAGGAAAACAGTAAGCTAGTAAAGGACACATTGGAATTCAATTTGAAGTTTTTAGCCTCAATTAAAATGGCTAGGAAGTAGCAGAGCAAATGCATCATGCTGGGATGAAATAATCTAAACTGTTTCAAGTCTTTAAAGTACATCAGAGTTCTGACAAAACACAAGAAACCGAATATTCACAGTAATGGATTCTCAGACGCAATATATTCATTTATTCGTTTGGTTTTAAACAAATGTTGATTGGGCCTTTCCTGTGTCTCAGGCAGTGTGTTAGAACCTAAATATACATAACACTTTCACATCAGTGTAATAATATGTGGCAAAAAATCAAGATATACCTCTTTTAAAACAGGCTTGTCCAAGTGCAGGTGGTCTGAATTGAATTTTTTTTCCTTAGAAAATTGCACAATTCAGAATGAACTGCGAAGTGCCCAGATTCATCAGGAAATTTTTTCACCGATTGCTTCCACCTTATTACAATAAGACCTCAAATTATCAGATCGCCAGTTAATCTTCAGAGCAGCAATAGAAGAAGTACCTTTTCGACACATCCGTAGAAAACTTTGAGAGCCCGAGTAAGGATGAATGGTATTAAAGTACAGTATAATTTTTCTCATTATCTCAGGTTACTAATTAGTCTGCATAGACTACCAGAAAATTTTTCTTTGAGTTACAAGATGTAGAGAATATGAATATTTTTTTCTTGGAAATTAGGTGGAAGTAAGTAGCATTAAACCATATACTTTTCCTTGCTTTGTATTACCCACAGCTGCAAATAGTAAGGCAGCTCTATAATTACCCCTCTGTGAATAACTGTCATAGATCTATCTTCCCATTTCAGTGATAATCTGTATTGTCTACCCTTTTCTATCCTGGAAAAGCATCATATTCCTAACGCATCATGATAGGCCAACATGAAAGCTTATTCTCAAACTCGTGAGGCCTGATAAAACAGAAGTCACCTCAGGGAAAGTCTGGCAATGACCTCACCTTTGTGGGTTTGCTTTGAGGTCCTTTTGGGGCATTTTTTTTATTTTGATGCTGCATTTGATATGAAATGACATTTGCCTTGAGCTTTCTTCTGCTAATGCTGATGCCACTGGGGTTGTGTCCAGAGTGAATGGGACATGGCCTTTTGGGACGATATTTCCTTTAGAGGATGCTCAGTCTCAATGAAACAAGGGAAAATAAACTACTGAATCAGAAGTGCCATAAGGATGCAGGTTTGGAAGCATTTTAACAAATTTTAATCTTTTACAATTCTTGTTTTCATGTTTTTAACAAGGATCTATGATTCCATTTTGAGAAATTTACACAAAACATATAGTATTTATTCATTCATTTATTAAGTTTTGAGGATCTATCATATGCATTGCACAAACTTGCTATATACAAAGTTACAAACATGCTCCATGAGGAGCCTATAATCTTGTGGGGTTTTTTTGTTTGTTTGTTTTGTTTGTTTTGTTTTTGAGAGAGAGAGAGAGTGCGCAAGTGGGGAGGTGTAGAGGCAGAGGGAGAGAGAATCCTAAACAGGCTCCATGCTCAACGGGGAGCCCAACACCAGACTCAGTCTCACACTGATCATGACCTGAGCCAAAATCAAGAATCGGACATTCAACTGACAGAGCAACTCAGGCACCCCTAATGGAGTCTGTTTAAGTAAATCTGACAAGAAAACAAATTACACATCTCCTTACAGTGTTTCAAGCACTGTGCTGCTTAATAGCATTAGTGGGATGAGGGTTATTTTTGCAAGGAAGGTAGAAATCATACATAATCTTACTTTATTCCAAGTATTTTCATAATGATGATGGAACTTAAAGCATTCCACATGAACAAATAACAGTAACAAAGACAGAATCATAAAGATCCACAGATGTTTATAGACTTGGGGGAAGTCCTAATTTAAAGTAAATGCCTTTAAATCTTTCATATAAATATATTAAAAAATTAAAGAACACAAGTCATAGATGGCATTTGGAGGGTTTCCGGTTTTCTATGTTAAAAGCAGCCACCTATATTAAAATCAATCAATTTCTTATCAAGAACCATAGAGAAAAGATAATGAGAACAAATAGAAATCACCTCAAATTGGTGTCTTGGGTATAACTAGACTAAGGAGATGATATGATCGAGTAAATACAGATGTAAGCAAGACCATAAGAATTGACTGTGGATGATACAACACTGCTGGGTTTTGAGTGACATTCAGAGTGAAGAAGGCAAAGTGATTCTGGTAGTAGAAGAACCCAGATTAGAACAAAGAGAGAGCTCACTGAAAGATAGAACTCTGGAAGTAGTTGGACAGTTGGCTTCTCAGAGCAAGTAAATGAAAAGGGTAGGATTTTGAAATGTTCAGGGCATAAGCCATGGTTGTCTTGCAAAGAGTGCAGATTCCAGTGCTGGGGAAGGCATAGAAGTATCTTGGAAAGCAGTATCTCTTAAGAGAAGTATCCCTAATGAAGGTCAGGAAAAACAACAACAACAACAAAGTGGTCAATAATAAGGCTCTATTTAATAATACAAAATCTAAGAATATATAATAGAATATAGAATTCATATATATATGAATAATATATTTTAAATAATATTTAAATATATATATTCAAAACAGACCATATACACTTGCACCTACACACACACACACACACACACACACACACAGAGAAGGGCACATATCATAAAGAAGCTACATCCTAGCAACAGACCAATGAACCACTGAATCAAGAAAATAATAAAGAAAACCAAACTGCTTTCCCCATATTACTGCAAAACTCTCCTAGTAATCACTAGTTCAAGGAATTCCAAAACATTAAAAACCTAGTAAGAAAAATAACATTCAAATGATAGCTAATAATGCAATATGTGATATAATGTAATGTGATATGATCTGATATAATACAATATAGCATAATACATCAGTAGTCCCTTCTTATTTGTGAGGGATACATTCTAAGATGCCCACTGGATGTCTAAAACTACAAATAGTATCAAATCCTATATATAGTATATTTTTTCCTATACATATATACCTATGATAAAGTTTATAAATTAGACACAGTAATAGATTAACAACAATAGCTAATAATAAAGTAGAATAATTATAATAATATACTCTAATAAAAGTCATGTTAAGGTAGTTGCTATGTCTGTCTCTTAAAAATCTCTTATTGTGTTATAGTCCCCCTTCTTGTGATGATGTGAGATGATAAAATGCCTGTGTTATGAGATGAAGGGAGGTGATTGTGATATCAGGGTAACTGATATCACAGAAAGCAAAACCATGGATGGGGGGGTACTGTAATGTAATATCTGGGAAATATAAATACTATTAAATAAATATATATATACTATTCAAATAATATATATAATATGTATATATAATATAATAATATATAATATAATAATATATAATATAATATATAATAAAATAATATATAATATATATGTGTATATATATATTAGAAGAAAGTAAATCAAAAGAACACCAGTAAAAACAAAAGCAGCAAAAAACACTCTGGATAACCTTTATGATAGACGAAAGCAACCTGAAAAAATCCAGCAGCAAAACAGAAAATGTACCATGAAATTCCAATATCATTAGAAAATAATGGCACACGTTATTGCAAATACAACAAAAGGAAAACATATCACAAATACAAGATTTCAGAAAATATGGCCTAAACTAAGATATATTTGATATGGTAAATGACAAAAGCCAGGACGTAATTTGAAGAAAAAATAAAACATTCTCAGAAACGAATACTAAATTCAAGGTACCCAAAGGAAAATAGATTTGACCAGAAGTATAATAAGGGACATAGAAGATATAAATGTGAAAAACTAAAAAGTAAAATTGATGTAAAAAAGCAATTGAAAAGGTTCAAGGAGAAGGCAAGTCTGCACCCTCTTGGCAAGCTCTCTTCCACACACTTCTCACTGGATGTAGAGGAGAAAGACGATGGATAGAGCAATAGACGGGGGAGTCTCTTTCAGAATGGTGAGCATGGAGGATGGACTGTCTGCCTTGAGAGAAGCAGGAAGCACTGCCCTCCCCTCCTACTCAGATAATTCTCTCAAATATCTTAAGCTTACAATGAGGGACATGTGTGTTGCCAGGCAAACGATCTGGGAGAAAACCAAACCAAGCAGAGAAGAGAACTCATGAGCCTAGGATCCCAGATGTCACGAGAGATATCCTACTGCAGACAGAGGGGCAGAAAACTCTGCAAGACATGCTGCATTATATAACAAAATCTACCTCCCGTATTAAGGAGAGGCAGAAACACTGAGAAAGCTTTACTGACATTTATAGAGAATTCCAACCAACAACAGCAAAATCAACACTTTTTTTGGAGTAGGCTTTATATTTTAAAGCAGTTTTAGTTTCACAGTGAAACTGAGAATAAAGGACAGAATTCCCATCTACCCCTTGTTCTCATGCCTGCACAGTCACACCCCCCAGTAGAAACATGCCCCACCAGAGTGGTCCATTTGCTACTCTTTATAAACCTGTGTTGACATATCGTTATTATCCAACATGCATAGTTGACATTAGGATTCACTTTTCGTGTTGTACATTCTACGGATTTTGACCAGTGTGTAACGACAGGTATCCACCACTCTAGTATCATACAGGATAGTCTGTGCTCGCCTATGCAACCTTTCTTCTCTTCAATCCCCGGTAACCCCTGATCTTTTCAGTGTCCCTGTAGTTTTACCTTTTTCAGAAGGTCATATAGTTAGAATCACAGTTTGTAGCCTTCTCGGATTGGCTTCTCTTACTTAATAACATGCATTGACATTTCTTCCCCGTCTTTTCATGGCTTTATAGCTCATTTCTTTTTAGCTTTGAATAATATTTCATTAACTGGATGTACCATAGTTTATCTATTCGCCTGCTCAAGGACATCTTGGTTGCTTCCAAATTTTGACATTTATGAATGAAGCTGCTATAAACCTCCAAGTGCAGGTTCTTTTGTGGACATAAATTTTCAACTTAATTAAGTAAATATCAATGAGCACAATTGCTGTATTGTATCATAAAAGTATGTTTAGTTTTATAAGAAATTGCCAAACTGATTTTCAAAGTGGCTGTATCATTTTGCATTCCCACCAGCAGCAATGAATGAAATTTCCTGTTGTTCCATCCTCCCTATCATCTGGTTTTACAGTGTTTTGGATTTTGGCCACTCTAATAGATATATAGTACTATAGTACTATCTCATTGTTTTAATTTGCAATTCCTTAATGGCATATGATATCGAGCATCTTTCATATGCTCATTTCTTTGGTGAAGTATTTATTCAGATCTTTTGCCCATTTTTAAATGGGTTATCTGCTTTCTTATTGTTGAGTTTTAAGAGGTCCTTGTGTATTTTGGATAATAGTTCTTCATTTTTATTAGATGTCTTTTGAAAAGATTTTCTCCTAGTCTGTGGCTGGTGTTCTCTTTCCCTTTACATTGTTTTTTGCAGAGCAGAAACTTTTAATGTTAATGATGTCCAGTTTATCAATTATTTCTTTCATGAATCATGCCTTTGCTGTTATATCTAAAAAGTAATTGCCATATCAAAGTCTCCTAAGTTTTCTCTTATTTTATCTACTAGTGGTTTTGTAATTTTATATTTTACCTTTAGGTCTATGATTCACCTTGAGATTTTTTTTTTTTTTTTTTGCACATGGATGTCCAGTTGTTCTAGCACCATTTGTTGAACAACAACAACAACAAAAACCATTTCTAAGAAAAATAAAGAAAAAGAATACTTCTCCATTGTATTGCCTTTGCTCCGTTAGATAATATATACACATCATAGATGATATGTACACGTTCTTTTCACATTCATGTGGAACATTTAATATGATAGAGCACATTCTGTTCCATCAAGCAAACAATAAAACATTTTTAAAAAATTAAAGACATGCTAAGTATTTTTTACTACAATGTAATTATACTACAAATGAATGACTGATAGCTAGAGAAAGTCCCTAAAATGTGAAAATTGCCCAACTTAAAAGCTATCCATGTTCAAAGAGGAAATCAAAAAAGAAACAAATAATATTTTGAATTAAATGAAGTGGAAAACACAATATTTCACAATTTCTAGTAAACAGCTACAGCAGCTGTTTTTACATAATTAAATGCTATAATGTAATACAATAGATCTTATTGAATTAAATGCTTATATTGGAAAAAAGGCCTAACTTCTACAATATAAGCTTTCATCTTCACAAACTAAAAACAAAGCAAATTAAAAAAAAATAAGGCAGAAAGAAAAAACTAAAGGTAATATAAGAGAATAAAGTTTAAAACAAATAATAAAGAAAAATCAATGAAACGAAATACATGCCTTTGCAAAGATAAAATGTATACACTTCTAGCAAGATTGATTAAGAAAAAGAGTGAAGAAAAATCATCAATACTAGGAATGAAAGAGGAGAAATCACTACAAACCGTAACATTAACATAATAGAAAGGATATAGGGGCTCCTGGGTGCAGCAGTCAGTTAAGCATCTGACTCAGGTCTTGATCTCAGGGTCCTGGGATCAAGCCCTTGGTTGGTCTGGCTCTGCACTCAGTGGGGAGTCTGCTGGAGATTTTCTCTCTCTCCTTCTGCTCCTCCCCCCCTCCCTCTCTCATTCTTTAAATCAATCAATTAATCAATCAATCTTTGAAATAATAGTAAGGATATATTATGAATGACTTTATGCCAATCAATTTGATGACTTAGATCAAATAACAGATTCTCTAAATGATGTAAGGCTTACAAAGGCTTACTCAGAGAAAAATAGGAAACTGGAATATTTCTGTGTCTATTAAAATACTCAACATTTTAGTTAAATATAAAACCGCTTTCAAGAAAAACACACTCCATGCCCAGATAGTTTCACTGGCAAATTCTTCCAATAATGTTACGGAGATATTATATCATTTCTACACAAACTCTTCCTGCCTTAAATATATTAGGAATATTTCCTAAATTATTTTAACAGATCATCATTAAACTGATACCAAAACTGGACAGAGATATTGCACAAAAAAAAGACCAATATCTTTCATGAATGTAGATGTAAACATTAACACACTGTATTAGACAACATATTAAAAAATAATACATCATGACCAAGTGGGAATTCTTCCAGTCAGGCAGGTTTGCCCAACATTTAGAAATCAGTGTTGGAGCGCCTGGGTGGCTCAGTCAGTTAAGCGTCTGCCTTCGGCTCAGGTCATGATCCCGGGGTCCTGGGATCAAGCCCTGTGTCAGGTTCCCTGATCAGTGGAGAGCCTGCTTCTCCCTCTCCTCCCCACTCGTGCTCTCTCTCACTCTCTCTCTCAAGTAAATAAATAAAATCTTAAAAAAAAATAAAAATAAAAATCAGTGTGATTTATCCATAAAATAGTGAATAAGAAAATCATATAATGATCTCAATGGATGCCAAAATACCATGTGTAAGAGTCAATATCTATTTATCTTAAAGCTCTAAGAAACAAGTACCTAAAATCTACAAAAAATCTACCGTCGATAGAATAGTTTCTTTTTTCTTCTGTTTCTTAGTTGAGAATGGCCCTCATCAGTCTTACTTGACATTTTCCCAGAGACCCTTGCCAGGGATATAAGGCAAAGACAAAAAGGGGAATAGAGGTATAAGATTGGAAAGCAAGATACAAAATTGTTTATATTTGACGATAACAGAATCATCTATATAGAAAATATCAATGAGCTGTAGAAAGGCGTCTATTTCTAATAAATGAATATATCAAAGTTGCAAAACACAGGTCAATAAAAATATCAATTGTATTTCTACATACTTAAAATTAACGATTAGATGTTGAATTTTAAAAATACCATTTACATGGGGTGCCTGAGTGGCTCAGTCGGTTAAGTGTCCGACTCTTGATTTTGGCTCAGGTCATGATCTCAGGGTCCTGGGATCAAGCTCTGCATTGGGGTCCTCCCCCAGTGGGGAGTCTGTTTGTCTCCCTCTCCCTCTGCCCCTCCTCCTGCCTTCTCTCTCTCAAATAAATAAAGCTTTTTAAAAAAATAAAAACACACCATTTACAATAGCACCAAAAATATGAAATATGTATAAATCTAACAAAATATATGTAAAATTTGTATTCTGAACATTATAAAACATTACTGAGAGAAATCAAATAGACCATAAATACAAGGAAAGATAACTTCCTTCGTGGATTAGATGGTCAATGTCATTAAATGCACATTTTCTCCACTTTGATTTTTAAATTTTACAAAATCCCAATCAACTTTCCATTTTTTTAAGATATTGAAAAGCTGATTCTATAATTTACATTGAAAAGAAAATGAGCTAAAGCAAACAACAGAATTTTGGAAAAGAAGAACAAAGTTAAAAGACTCAAATTATCAGAATTCAAGACTTATTGTAAAGCTATAATAATTCAGATAGTCTGCCAATTCATATGCTAATTGCATCCAGAAACATCCTCACAGACAAACCCAGAAGTAATGTTTCACCAGCCCAGTCAAGATGACACATAAAATTAATTATCACAAATTTTAAGCAGGCAAAAACATATAATCATTACAGGAGTTACTCAGATAAGGAATGTAGGGAAGAGTTTTCCAAGCAGATGGACTAGTATATGCAAAGTTCATACTGAAAAAAGAATACTAGTGTTAGAAGAAGATTTATTTTTAATACAGACCAGGTTAAAAGTGGCCAAAAAAGAAATACAAGAATAAACACACAAGGTCTCCTGGATACCATCAAGAATTTGGTCTATATCCTGAGAACAATGAGAATGCATTTTCAATATATTTTGTCTTAATAGGGGAGGTAATTTCAAAATTGCATTTAAAAAAGATTACTTTGATAGCATGGAGGGCAAGAGTGTTGTAGGCATTTCTATTTGGCAGCTATCACGGGATGCCAAGGCAGGAAGTCATTCAGCTGCACGCAACACAAATTTAGCTTCTAACCTTGTAATGCCTTCTACAGAGTTGGCAATGCTTTCTTGATTTTCTTTTTTGTATTCCTCCCAGATTATGATTCCTATTCCCTCCACCTCTTTGTCTCAGACCACCTTGGCTAAACATTTCTCCAACTTTGGCTTGGCATCAGGGATCCATTTCCTGAGTGCTGTGCTCCTCGTGGGTGGTAGCCTGTCTGATCTTACACTCCCCATGCAAGAAGTTCCTGGGCAAACCAGGGAAAGCTGAGACAGAAATTAGAAGATCTTTATTTTTTTTTTAAGTAGGCTGAGCTTGAACTCACAACCCTGAGATCAAGACCTGAGCTGAGATCAAGAGTCCGAGGCTTAACCGACTGAGCCACCCAAGCGCCCCGCCCACTATTTTAAATCATACTTTTGTGGTCTATCAGCAGCTTACGTAGTGGAATTAGTGCAGGGTAAGTTGGAGGACTAGAGGAGATGTGGACAGCTAATTAAATCATTTAACAGAATCAAATTCTGATGGAAAAGATTGTAAGAATTAACAGCTGGATGTTCTCTATATCACCTCATCCCCTCCCTCCCTCTTTCCCTTCTTGCCGACTTCTCTTCTGTTCTTTTTGTATTTGCCTATTCCCACCCCCACCCCCTGCCAGGATATTTGAACTTGAATCCTGAGGTTCAGTGAGATATTTTTAATATGTTTATTATTGCATTTTATCCATATTCTATTCTCTTTACTCTCTGCCTGTCCATTTCTATCTTCTCTCTTTACACTTACTCTATCAGCTAAAATGTAATCTCACTGTGAATAACTTGCTCTTTAAGGCATATGTTATACCAAATTATTTGGAGATTTAGGGAAGATAATGTGATTCACGTTGATGACAATGATTCTTGAATATCTGTTCAGTAAGATCCTGTGCTGAGTATATAATATGTAAGTGGTCTCTTTTATAGGAAGATTAGTCAATGACATACTAGAAAATCATTTCACTTAGATTTGATGCAGATTAATGTGGGGCATTTTAATAACACAAAAAGTGATATGAGCTGATGAGATCAATGAATTAATGTTCAGAACATATGGAAGCAAAATAACTCTAGGTAACATCAGCATATATTTTTACACACACACACACACACATTTGCAACTTACCACTTGCTACTACTTTTAAGAATCTGGTATTTGAGTAGTGATCAAATCTAAAATGGTAGGATTAACCACAACCCCAAAGTGCTCATCCTGAGAGCTAATGGCTTGTATTCTTTCTGATAGTGTGGCACTGGTGCTCAGAGGGAATTGGAAGGTCCAGCACATTTGCTCATTCTCTTTGTCAGCCTTAGGGTTCTTTTATTCTACAAGTGTCATATTCTTGTTTGAAATTATTCCTTGTGTCAGTGGCTTCGGGTGGGTGATGTCAAAAAATGTTGTAGGATGGGACGCCCGGGTGGCTCAGTCGTTAAGCGTCTGCCTTCGGCTCAGGTCATGATCCCAGGGTCCTGGGATCGAGCCCCACATCGGGCTCCCTGCTCTGCGGGAAGCCTGCTTCTCCCTCTCCCACTCCCCCTGCTTGTGTTCCCTCTCTTGCTGTGTCTCTCTCTGTCAAATAAATAAATAAAATCTTTAAAAAAAAAAAAAAAATGTTGTAGGAGCATAACTTTTGAAATTATAGTTTACCTTATGAATAACCAGACTATAACGTCGACTGGTTCAAGAACCTGTCCCATCAGTAGTATGTACAACGAATATTTATCTTTTGTTTATTTTTATTAATCTTTTCTTATTTATGGCTCATCCATTGTTGCTACACAAAATGAGATCATCCTGCCAATCTTTGTAGATCTGTAGTCTACTACTAGTTTTTCTTTTTCCTAGTAAAAGCAAAGAGCAGTTTAACAGAACAAAAATATAAGGAAAGGAAAAGCCAGTTTCTCTAATTTTTTCCTGAGATATAGTTATTCAACTGCGTATGGAAGAGTATACCGTGAAGTGGATACTTGATCCCCCAAAAGTTCTCTAATGCACAACTTAAAATATTTATTTATTATTTTTGCTATGTTTTCTAGAGTAATATTGAGTGAATTATCATGTTATGTAATCTAGCTTTTGCAGGAATCTTTAAGAAACTACTTTTGAAGGAATTGTAATTAAATATGTACCAATGAGTTGGTCTGTTTTTACACAAATTTCTTCCTTATCATATTTAAATGGAAATGATACATGCAAATTATGTATGGATAAGATGTGCTAAAATGGAGAATAAATATGTCCCCTAAGGACATATACCTGCACATTTCAGAATGAAAGGACGTTCCATTGGATAACATTGCACAAAAGGCTTTGTGATTTCTTTTAAAAAAGAAAAGAAAAAAACATCTATTATGAGAAATTAAAGGAAAGTTAAAATGTAAGCGTCCTTCAAGTCCTAAAACATGGTGATGTTTTTGTTTCTGTCCTATTTTTCCCACATTTGAAATAATCATATCCTATGTATTGATGAGAGATATACACTGACCATGGTAATACCACAGAAATGTGGCATAATTTGTTTAGTGTTTTTAGATACCTTAAGATGCCTATAACAACAGTACCTTCCACTTCTTGATTTTCAAAATGGCTAGAAGTCCTATCTCTTGAGTTTCTAATCAATAGGATCCTTTCCTATGCAATAAAACATGTTTGAAAACCTAAGAAGTGTTCTATTTCAGTGTTACCATGTCTTCGGTTCTTCCAGTCTCTCCAGAATAGTGTCCTGCTTGGGAGCTGTTAAGTTCAGTAAACAACGGGGCCATTAGACTGAGCTGGCTCTAAGGACCCGGTGGCTTACCCACGCAAACCAAAATCTAAGCCCCTGAATGCCACCAGATTAGCAAGTCAAAACGCTAAGGACAACCAATCACAAACAGCTAACTAAGCTTTAAGCTGTAGCCAATCAAATAATTCCCTTTCTTCGCTCCCACGCTTCCCTTAGATAAGTTTTTCCCCTGACTCTTGTCTACTGAGCGCTAACAGCTTCCAGTGTGGGACTGCCTGATTCAAACTGACAAGTACTCAAATAAACTCTTCCAATTTTTAATACACCTCAATTTATCTTTTAACGGAGTGCGGGCTCGTCGGTGTTCCGACCCTGTAAGTGTTATCACCAGGACAACCTGTGTAAGCCTCTAGGTCCTGTGCAAAACCAGGGGTACTTAGCCCTTCTCCTCTGTGTTGGACGGTACTGTTTACAACATGCTTCACTCTCACTGGGTTTTCCACAAACCTGTAAATAACCTTAGCTCTAATTATCTTTACCCTCAGTTATCTTCTCTAGGGCTTAACAACTAGAGCAATGCAACATTTCAGTTTAGCTGGCCATCCCTGCTCAAACAAATCTTGTCTGAGGAGGTGAAATGAGCCTTGGGATGATCTTTTATTACATTTTTGTTGTTTGTTGTTGGTTTGCCCCTGTTAATAGAGCTAATAATAGCTGCCAACGAGGATTATTTTCAAGTCAAGTGATATAGTGTCCTCTTTTTTATTTCTCTTCCTCTTCTATGGGTAATGGGCTAAGAAAACAGCCTCAATCTTCAGCCCCGGAGAAAAATCAGAAATCCAAGTGAGGTCTGTAAACAAGAAGCACCTCAGAACATCTAAGTTCTGTGTCAACTCAATGGGCCAAAGGTCCACCTGGGGAACAGCATAGCTTGCCTGGGGGCGGGTGGGGGGTGGTAGTTAATGGTGAAATTGTCAGGCATGGTGGTGATAAAAGATAATGTCATTACTCTCATGTGTTTGGTGAACTGTAGCTGTTTGATATGTATTGCGCTGTCTATAATGATTTCAGATATCAACAAATCGATGAGCACGATCCTCTGATGAGGTCTTTTCTTGTCTCACCTCTCCTAACAATTTGTTCCTCTTTATATGGTCTTATTCTGGGACCTTAGCTGTTGTTTCTGCAAATGAGGAGCTATGGAGACTAGAATATTTTTGTATAAAATCTACAGTGACTTTTATTGGCATTCAATTCCTGCCTGTGTAGTACCTGTCCCTCATCAGATATAATTACAATAGGCAGGCTTGGAATTTACACACCTGGAAAGGTCACTTGAGTTAGTTCCAAAGCATCACACCTTTACCTAATATCATTTCAGCATTGTCAAGAAGGCAAGCACATATGTGGTAGTTTAATTTATGCAGTTTGTATGATATTAGCATCCTTAGTTATTTTCCATGAATGGTGTGAACATAAGCTTTTGAAACAATGACATGAATTAAGGTTACAGAACACTTTCACCCTCATGCCTGAAAGTTTATTATCAGAAGCCATTTGATGGTGACAGCTTGTCTCGCTTACTAGAGCTCAGTGCCCTGCATTTAAACAGTGGGGGCTTTAATCAAAGAGACACGTTTCCTCCCTGTTAGAGCACACGAGCCTCGCATCACAGTCACAGCCAGTGACATGCCGAAAGGTCTGTGCCCAACTACGTTTGACATTAAACATCAATCATTTTTCCATCTGAGACTGAACATGCACTATTAATCACTGAGAGAAATCATGAATTTTGACAAAATGAATCAAATTAAGTTTTAAACAAATGTCATGCACAAAGATGTTTGGCTGTTCTCTCTCCCCACTGTGTACATATGGGTGTTTTGTGTTGTATAGACATGTGTACTTTAATTTGTGAATGTCTATCCAGTCACGTTGGGACACACAGTGACCTACAGTGATTCATACAACCAAAGTGACTATACCTCCATTGCCTTCCATAGGAGAAAGCAGACATTATTAAAGAAAGTTTAAATTGGAGGTGTTAAGAAATCCTGCAAGCAGAGTATGAAGACTGAAAACATCATAGGATAACAAGTTGTGCATATACCGTGAAGAGACGCAAAGTGGCAATTGGTCCAGGTCTTGCTTCATGCTGATGAGGTACTTAGCAGAATTGCATGCGTTCACAGGAGTTTTCATTTATGTGAAAATGAAAATGAACATATAGTTGGAATGTTGAATTTGTAGATTAGGGCTTGTAAAGATTGACAGGAGAGAGAAAACCTCATTTGTCTCTGCATACGAGGGCACGCCGCTCATTCTTTGTATGTCGCCTACAAAAGGCCCGAAGGTAGTTGATAAATAGCCTATTCTATTCTTCACAGCCAGAATAATTTCTATTGACAACTGGGCAGCAAAAGTATTGTCATTGCCAACGGCATACAGAGGGGTGGCCTTAAAATGAGGCAAGGGCAGAGGTTGGGTGATAATTGTGATAATTCCCTCTCAATCCAGACATGTATACTTACTTGGCCAATAGAGCTGGAGAAGTTTCTAATCAGAAATACTTTCTATGTTTATGCAGGCAACTAAAAGACACTTCAAGGGCACACAGACGTGGTGATAAATGTTCACCTTTGGTGAAATGTATAATGTATTTTGTAACTTTGGATTTCTGCGAACTTTGAGGGTCAGAGTGATTTTGATCTCAGGACAATAGTTGTTGGCAACTGTAAAATATAAGTATTGCTGGGGACAACAAGTCGTTTACAGAGATTCTTAATTGCTTATTAACACGTACTTAATAACCTCTTCTATTCTCTCTAGGCCTTTCAGCATCTATTAATATACAGAGGGTAGTGGGGAAAGCAAAATAAAGCTAAAATGAAGTAAAAACTGTGTTCAGGATGAAGAAAATGAAAAAGTGCTTCAGCAGGTATTTGTTTACCCTAAATTAATTATGTTAAAGAACAGTCAGTACCAAGCTTGTTGTTGTCGTTTTCTTTATAATTAACATTTTCCTAATAATTTTCACGTATTTATTAATGTTAACAAGAATGCCTTGTCCTTCCACAAAATAAAATATGTACTGCCACAAGAAAGCCTTATAGTTTTTCTTGGGATACGATAGAAAATTTTATGAGAAAAATAAGCTCAGAGCTTCTCACAATACACAGCCTAGTTAGTACTTTAGATAAATCAAACACTTTCCTTGAAGATGCGTAGTGTTCTAGAAGAACTGTACACCTAACACAACAGCTGGGACCAGATAATTGAGTTAGATGCCTGGTGGGCAATAAATCTAAGTTAGAGTCATCCAAGATTTATGCTCAGAGTAAGGTAGGAAGCCAATCATAAAACAAAACTAAACCAAGAATAACAACCACAATACTCCATAAAGGAAAATAAATGAGTGAGGGAAAGCAGTATCTTTTTTTTCCAAGACTCCTTAACTTCCTGAGTAAGAATTTGTGCTTGGCTATTTGTTTTCAAATCAGAATCACCGCTGATTCTGAGATTTCACTCAGAAATTAAGATTTCACCCTGCATTGCAGAGAAGTCAAATCCCCCAGGATCCTCTACCTTGGGCACAGAACAGGTTAGAATCTGCCAACAATAGGCAATTACAAAAGATTTGGGAGCAGAGAGAAAGGAAAGTCATCACTCTCCAGATGCTGTTTTAAGCATGCATGAGCAGATATGAGGTCCAAAATAGCAGCTAGGAGATTTTCTTGAGCATCGCTGTTGTATATGATGGAGATTGAAATAGAAGGTAGAGCTTTCCAGAGACTGGTGAGATTGACAAGGGCTTCAGGGTGAGATAATCTTGGATTTTCAGCAATTGCTGGGTGAGATTTTTAAAACCTCCTGCTTGAGAGCAGCAGGCTGATATCACTGGTGACAGCTTCTCTGACCTCCATCCCCCCAACTTCTCAATGGTCATGTCAACCTCTAATTCTTTCTGTTAAAACTGTTCATTTTCAAACCCGGTATTTTGATGGATATGTTGTGCTCCATACACTCATACATTCTCTTTCCCCTAGGCAGAAGATGGAAGTCTTGCTTTCAATTCAGAATTATTTTTTGGAGACAAAGCCTGAACAAATTGACATTTATTGAGAGGAAGGGGGTCATTTTTGCATTTTTCCTTTTTTTTTTTTTTAAGGATTTTATTTATTTGTCAGAGAGACACACAGAGAGAGACAGAGGGGTGAGGGAGATAGCACAAGCAGGGGGGAGCGGCAGGCAGAGGGAGAAGCAGGCTCCCTTCTGAGCAAGGAGCCCGATGCAGGACTTGATCCCAGGACCCTGGAATCATGATCTGAGCTGAAGGCAGACGCTTAACCATCTGAGCCACCCAGGTGTCCCTTGCATTTTTCTACTCAACAAATCCTACTCAGTGTTTGTTATACATCAAGCATTGTTCCAGCAAGTGAGGAATATGCCAGTGGTGAAAGTATTCAAATATCCAAACTCTCTGGCCTTAAGAAGCTTCCAATCCAGTGGAATAAGAATACACTGAGTGCGTGGTAGTGATCTCAGGAAAGAAGTGTAAGTGAGAATTCAGTTAAGTGGGCAAGTCTGTGCAAAGAGAATCTGGTTGCAAGGGAATTGCAATAATCCAGGGTGAGAGATGATGGTGGATTGAGCCAGAATGGCAAAAGTAGAATCATTCATTTATTTGACTGTTGACTAATTCATTCATTTCAAACAAATTGAGTGCTTGCTATGGGCAGCAAGGAACTATATAGAATACTGGAGATAAAACAGAAAAGAAATGATGCCTGACATTGTGGAATTTAAATAAGAAACATGATAAATAAGTAAACTATATATTACGTGAAATTATGTGTTAGGGCATCTCCTTGTATTACCATGCCTTGTGATTAAAGTCAATGGGAAATTATACCAATCTGATCCAGGCAGGGTACTAATGGCCCACACCTTCAGGAATGAAGGTTTGGAGTCACTCTACCAGGTAAAAACAAACACAAACACACAACTTTCTGAAGTGCTTGCTAGTGATAAGGGGAACTTGGAATGGATAATGGAATAAGGTGCTTATAAATACTAGCCACTACCACATGGCCAATTATAGAACTGAGAACTATAATTGTCACGAGCATTTTTTCTTATTTTTTTCTTTGTGTTTCTTGATAGATAGATAGATGATAGATAGACACACAATATCCCTTTAGTAGGTAACATAGACGTATTGACTTTATATCATGATATTTAAATATTGTAATTTTATATTACAGCATTTAAGATAAGGAATATCAGGGAGAAGAATAAACATCACTGAAGGGCTGCCTCTTACTGGAAAGAGATTAGTGCATATTTGGTTGTACATGGGATAGTTGTATCACGTTAGGTAGAAATATGACTTACTATTGCCTTTATTTGAAGATTAATTATGGTCTACGAGATGGTTTAGGGGTGCCAAGATAATTTACTAGTGGACTTTGAATACAGCAGATTGTCCTCCATAATGTGGGTGGGCCTCATCCCATCAGTGGAAGGGCTGAATAGAAGAAAAGATGGACGTCTTCTCAGCAAGAGGGAATTTTCCAACAGACTGCCTTCTGACTTCACCTGCACCATAGTCTCCTCCTTTGGATTCTAAGTACAACTCTTTCCTGAGTGTGCAGCCCTCCTCCCTTCCTCATTATATTTTGGACTCACCTAGTCTCTACAATCCTGTGGGCCAATTCCATAAAATAAATCTCTTTATACACACACACACACACACACACTTCTATTTGTTCTGTGTCTCTGGATAATTCTGATTAATAGAGGGGATAAAGAAATGTAGCAGTAGCGGATGACTGAAGTGAAATCAAGAAAAAGTGTTTCAATATGGTAGAAATAACAGTATCTTCCTATGTTGATGTGAACTGTCCTGTAGAAAGAGGATATAGATGTGAAGCAGGAGAAAGCAGTGAGATTAGCTGTGGTGATGTCCCTGAGCAGATGTGAGGGAATGCGAAGAGACACCTTCAGGTGGATTTCCTTAGGCACATGGACAGGTCAGGAGCGTGAGTGATGAATGGGAGGATGGATATGTTGATAACATGGTGGAAGTATTGGGACAATGGTGAAAAATGGTGGGATTCCAGATATATTTTGAAGGTAAACCTATAGAATTCAGGTGGGTGGAATTGCTATAAATCCACAGAATTTTTGGTAGAGAAATTTATTACTTTGTCCTGGGCATTCTTTTTCTAGATAACTGATTTGAATGGTCAGCTTTATTATATTGTATTGTGTTGTATTATATTATAAAGAATAGGACGTAAATGTTGCTTTTGAACAAATATATGTTTTAAATCTCCACTGATTGATTAACTAATACCAATTTAGTAACAAGAGTTAAAAGCAAATACTCATGTGTTAATATATTATCAACTACAAATTTAGAGATAAAATTCAGCATTCACACAATATTATACACATAGACATAGTCTATATTCCATATACATTTTAGTGTATTTTGATTTAGGAATTACTTTCTATTAATTTGCTTTGGAATGCTTTTTGACAGTAACCAGACCACAACATTTGTGATTTAATTTTACTTATTCTATTTTTTAGTTACGTTTTTTTAGTGAGGTATAACTGGCATATAATATTATATTATGTTTCAAGTGTACAATATAATGATTTTATATTTGTATATATTGTGAAACGACCACAAGTAGTCTAGTTAACATCTGTCACCATAATAGCTACAATTTTTTTTCTTGTGATGAGACCTTTTAACATTTAGTCCCTTAGCAACTTTCAATATGCCATAAAGTATTATTAACTATAGTCACCATGGCATACACTATATCCTCAAGACTTACTTATTTATAACTGGCACCTTTTGACCCCCTTCACCCATTTTGCACCCCCCCCCCCACTCTAGCTTCTGGCTTTAATTTTAAATTAAATATTTTTTTTCTTTTTCTCCTTGCTTCTTTCTTTCCCTTGTCTTTCTTTCCCCTCTTTTTTACTTTCTCTCCTTTCTTCTTTCTCTCTCTTCCTCTTCCTTCCCTTTTTTCTTCCCTTCTTCTTCTATCCCCTTTAAAAATCACTTAGCATATCAACATTAACAGATATTTATTAAGAATTCAGTATGTGCTCCACACCATAAGTACTTTAATTAAAGTTTTTGAAGTGTAGACAAGTTGCAGTCCCCGAAGATTTTTGTCTTTATTAAAGAGACAAAATTAATGTTTATGGAACAATTAAAAGATGGGTAGGAATGTTTAATTTTGTCAATGCAAGTACTAATGTCTCTAAGAAAGGCAAAGTTTGGAAAAGGGAGAAACCTTTTTAGAGAAAGTGTCATGAAAAGTTGGCACTTGAGGAAAATATTTAGTATCATGTTAACATAGCTATAAAATATAATATGTCACTCATAGCTAAATTCTCTTATATTCTTTTCTCTTGTTCCCTATAATGTATGGTACAATCCCCTGGGATTTTCTGTAAGCTGTATTCTTCACATAGATGGAGTGAATTTTCAAATAGTTCTTTCTGAAGTTGTCTCCAGCAAAAATTAGGTTGGACATATAGTGGTCAAAAAAAGAAAAAAAAATGATGGAATTACCTAGTTTCTGACCAACAACATGTCACCCTGCAGTTTATGCTTTTGAATTCCTCCTCTGTGTGTATGTGTGTGTGTGTGATCAATACACATATCAATATGTAACAATGCATAGCTATACATGTAACACTTAATAACTGAATGTGGGTAAAAGGTTTTGTTCTTTTAAAAAAATGATTTAACAGGACAATTCGAGGATACAAACCAACTTTAATGCTTTATGAAGAGGGCAGTCTGTTCCCAAGGGTCCAGAGAACTGCAAAATAGGGCAGAAAGCAGGAAGCTTTTATAGGAAAAGTAGAAAATGAATGAGGGCTAAGGAAATGCGTGTGGAGCCCCGGTGGCTTGGGACTAGGGGACTGGCTGAATACATTGCTTCAGTTATCAAAGTTTCTATTTGCCGATGCGGCTTCCCAGACAGAAGCGGCTCCATCTTGGGCCTAGAAATGTATTCCAACAGATCTGAATAAAGGTGAACATGTCATAAATAGATCTACTGAGTCATGGAATAAAAAGAGGAAATGGGGAGATCATAGAGACATGCCAGGTGCTGCAATCTGATTATGCTCTCCTTAGGAGCATTTTTATTTGCCAAGTAGAGTATTTGCTTAACAATTCTGCCAACTTGTTATCTCTACTCATCTTTTTCCTTTACTGAAATGTGTTGTTTATCAAAACATGTATGGTTTATTTGTCAGCTTGTAACTAATTTGTCAGGTTGTAACCATAGGTCAAAAAATGAGAATACTTTGCTTTCCAACTATTGATTTGATAAGAGAAACCAATTTGGAATGTGTTCAAAGAAAGTTAAATTTGACAGTGGGGGAAAAAAAAGCAGGCAGTTGTTCTGGGCTATTCTTTTCAACTTTTACACTGATTAAAACCATCAGCTACTAAATGACATGTATTAATCAAAATAACTTTCTTCTCGCCACTTCTCTTCCAGGCCCATGTAGCTTGGATGGACTTCCTGTTCAGAAGTGATCTAAAATGTTGTACAATAGGAATCTGCCTTTGCTTTGCTGTGTTTTAGTTCTTACTTTTTTTTTAAAGATTTTATTTATTTATTTGACACAGAGCGAGAGAGAGCACAAGCACGGGGAGAGGGAGAAGCAGGCTCCCCGCTGAGCAGGGAGCCCGACATGGGGCTCAATCCCAGGATCCCGGGATCATGACCTGAGCCAAAGGCAGATGCCTAACTGACTGAGCCACCTGGGCGCCCCATAGTTCTTACTTTTTATGTAGCTCCACATTCTGCTGCGAAAGACCTCAATGCACCAAATCTTTGGAAGTTATCACTGCCCTTTTTTCTCCACTGACTTCCAGCTGTTATTATTATTATTATTAGTGTCATCAGAGGTCAGCAGCATTCTATGTACATGTTGCACAGTTAAATGACCCCTCCGCATGCTACCCAGGCTGCCCCCAAATCCTATATTCTATAATTCGTAATAGGGACTTAATTGGTCATCTATTTAAAGATGGGATTCATTTCAAATGTTTCTGGTAATTAAAGTAAAATTCAAAGGCTACTACTGCTAGACTTACACACCAACGTTTATGTTGAGAACACAATGACAGCAGTGAAATCCAACATACGTGGCCTGATTCCATACATGCAAGACAATGATTTCCTGCAAACTATCTCCTCTGCAAAGCTGAGGACTGTGATCCCTTGAATGAGGACAGATGGTATTTTATTCCACAATACCCGTGGAAGCTACCCATACCAGAACGTCGGAGAGGTGGCTCATTGATTTATAGTTATTCTATGCTGTAAATGACGGAAATCAAATCCTTTCTTGCAAGGAAATTTGGCTATGAGGGAATTACAATTCTGAAAAGGAACAAAAATGACTGCCCCTGAGGGAAGTGGGTTTTTAAGCAAGAGAAAGAAGAGCCAATCAAGGCCCTGGTCTCTAGCTTCAACGTTCTGCTGAGGCCACCTTGATGGCAGCCCTGCTTTCTTCGTCATCTTCTTTTTTCTCCCTTTCCTTTCCTCTTTGTTTTCTTTTCTTTTAATCGAGGCATAATTGACATGTCCATTTTTGTAATTGGGGCATAATGGACGTATAGCGTATTAGTTTCAGGTGTACAAGGTAATGATTCGAGATTTGTGTACACTGGGAAATAATCCCCACAATAAGTCTACTTACCATTCAGCACCAAAGAAAGTTACAAGTTTTTTATTTTTTTTTTCTTGTGGTGAGAACTTCTAGGATTTATTCTTGGCAACTTTCAAGTATGCACCACAATATCATTGCCTATATGATATTGCTGTACGTTACAACCCCATGGCTTACATATTTTATTCCTGGAAGTTTGTACCTCTTGACTCCCTTCCCCTCTAGGAACCAACATTCTGGTCTCTTCAGAACAGAAGAGAAGTTTTTGCTTTGTTTGCTCATTTGCTTTTAGGCTCCACTTTTATGTGAAATCCTACAGTATTTGTCTTTTGGCCTGACTCACTTCATTACTGCTTTCATAAGCATCCTAAAGAAGTAAGCTCTGGTGTTCTTGGAAGCTGAGGAGGCAAAATGCTCATGAAAGGACTATATTCCCACTTTCCATTCTCACTATTTAATATCTCTGGCCATTTCTGCCAAGCAGCTGAAGAACTCTTTTCCTGGTCACAGATATGAGAAAAGAGGAAGGAGCTGCCTAAGTGTCTGGTAATTCTTCTTTTTCCCCCTATCCAGCTTAAAAACAACTGAAAAGTGCAGAATCAAGAATATTAATAGATAATATCCCTGCATCCAAAGGAAAATATACAAATGGGATTCTATGCCCTATGAAGATAAGACTTTCCCTTGGAATGTGAATTCTTGATTCAGGATCAAGATCAAACAAAAAAACAAACAAAAACAAACTCCCAAATACTTTATGTTAGTTGTGATTATATATAAAAATGAATTATTTAATTGTATTCAAGGAGCACTTGCCAACAATCTTTTTCTCCTACTTAAGTGCTACTTTATTATGATATTTTACTGCTGAGAGTTCCACCTATAAGGTTCCTGCCTGTTTTACGGGGACAAAATCATGTAGAAGGACTTGATCATATTTTACAAATAGTAAATATGATCATTATTTCTCCCACTGGCTAGGGAATGAATTGAAGAAATAAAATTCCTGTCACTTCCAGTTACTCTTTAATCTCTACAGTATTTTGTCTTACTTTTAAACTTACTTCTCTTGGCCACATGTAAACAGCTCCTAGTAACTTTATGAACTGATAAACATCTGAGGGTAGAATTTAGCCTTTTATATCTTAAAACTCCCTGAGAACCAGAGCCGTCTACCCCACACCTTGCCCAGATGATGACAATCTAACCAATCCTTACAGTCTATTTCAACATGACTGTGTTATTTCTGTCTTCATTCACATTTACTCACCCTTCCAGAACTGTCCTGTCCAAGCACCTGGTTTGATTGTTTGTCACTGGAACTTTCTGCCAGCCCCAACAACTCTTCAGTGGAAAACATTGACAGACAATTTGTACTCTAAAATTATTTGAACCCCTGGCCAAAATTCTAAGCTTAGCGTTTTCAGAGATCCTGGGCTGTGGTGTCATGATTCGTATCCAGTTTTAATCAGGTTCCGGCAATGAAAGATGCACTTTATTTTTAAATTTTTAAAGATTTTATTTATTTATTTATTGATTGATTGATTGATTGATTGATTTTAGAGAGAGCGATTAGAGAGAGAGAGAGCGAACCAGGTGTGAGGCAAAGGGGGAGAGGGGTGGGAGCGAGAATATGAAGCAGACTCCCTGCTGAGCACAGAGCCCAACTCATGGCTAGATCCCAAGACCCTGAGATCACAACCTGAGCCAAAATCAAGAGTCGGCTGCTTAACCAGCTGAGCCATCCAGGTGCCTTGAAAGAGACACTTTAAACCACACATCCAAATCTCAGTAACTCTCAGGGAGCCTGGGTGGTTCAGTCATTAAGCGTCTGCCTTCAGCTCAGGTCATGATCGCAGGGTCCTGGGATCTAACCCTGTAAGGGTCTCCCTGCTCAGCCGGAAGCCTGCTTCTCCTTCTCCCTCTGCCTGCCACTCCCCCTGCTTGTACTCTCTTTCTCTGTCAAATAAATAAATAAAATCTTAAAAATAAAATAAAAAAACCCCACAAATCTCAATAACTCTGACTTCTCCAATCTGAGACAATCTTTTGTTGTGGAAATTAATAAACTCAGCCTTATCTCATCAACAGGTTGTGTTGGTGATGAAAACCTGGAAAACAGTGTGAGCAAAGGCATGAAAGTGGAAACACATACAATGTTTAGAAAATGGCAGGTGGCATATTTTGGCAAAGATGTAAATTGTCTGAAAATAGTTATAGAACTTTGAAAAACAAAGGTAAGATCATATTGACAAGAATCTTAAAGCTTGTATTAGTTTTAGACCAACAGTTTCTCACTAAACTATGCCAGCACTTTGGGATGTCTTGATAAACTGGTATGTGTGACAAAACTCATATGTAATTGTATCAAATAAATTTTAGAAATAATTTACTTTTCCAGAAAAGAATAAAAGCAGCTTTAAAGTTTTCCATCTTATTTTGATTATCCCCTGCCTTCTTTGATGGGTCTGAGCTACTAATTTAACATTTTCTCAAAAACTGCTGACGGAGTAGACAGGACAGAGCAAAAGCCAAAAGATTTTTGAGCAGAAATGTGTCAAAAATCTGCATCTTAATATTACCATGATAATAGTAAGCAAAACCTTAATTGTTCTGAAACTATATTAAAAAAGAATACTGATATTCTTTTGATAGAATTTGTGTGCCTATGGACAGAAAAAGAAAGCAAATCACAATCAATTTTCTAGTCTGAAAATTCCTGGTAGAGTGCTTGATTCTACTGCATTGACAAATAAATAAATAAATAGATAGTCTTGCTTGTGCGTGGTATCATACTAGTCATAATAGAAGGAGAAATTTTAGATAAACGTTTATTCTCTAAGTGCTCCCAATGCCTCTGGAAGGCATTGCTCATGATTTGAGTAGAAGAAACCACTGCTAATGCTCTCTCTCTCTCTCTCCCCCTACTTATTAAAAAGGGCAATGAAGGATAGTAACAACTACCTTGACACTTAATCTCATATCTTTGTGATACATCAGTAGGTCTCTGTCTACACTCGAGATTTTTAATCAGAATAATTCAAACAATCAAGTACAGGAGAGTATGACTGTTTCTATCAGGTCAACCTCTTCGTTCTATGCCCTTGACATTGCGTATGTATCAAGTGAGTGTATAAATAAAGGCATTCAATCTATACCAGAATACTCTGTTGACATGATGGTAACTGCAACAAAGAATGTGAAGTGGATAGAATTAGTTTTCTTCTTTCAGGATATACCTCTTCCCCATGGACCTAATGTTGTTCTACTGTATTTGGGTGCCTAAGTCTTTATAAGTTTTTATATTCTGTCTTAGTCTGATTGAGCTGCTATAACAGAATATCATGGAGTGGGTAGCTTTAAAATAACAGAAATTTATTTCTCACAGTTCTGGAGGCTGGACCGTTAATCAAGGTGCCAGTACATTTGGTATTTGGTGAAATCTGGCTTCGTGGTTAATAGATCTTTTCCTGTGTCCTCACAGAGTAGAAGGGGAAGCTCTCTGGGGTCTCTTTAATAAGAACACTAATCCCATTCATAAGCATGAGGTCCTCCTGATCTAATTACCTCCCAAAGGCTCCATTTCCAAATACCACCACCATGGGGGTTAGGTTTCAGCATGAATTGTGAGTGGGGACTAACATTCAGTCTATAGCACCTTCCTTCCAACTTAGTTTCTATTTCAGGTCACAAGTGATTAACATTAGCTTCAACACTAAAGTCTTAAAGATGGACAATGACACTATCCCACATTTGGGATATTGGTGTTTGATAAAGCTTGTTGACCAATGGTATGATATAATCTTACACTTTGGAGTATTGGAATGGTGCTGGAGGGGAAGACTTTTGAGGGTTTCAGTTATTTCTGTAGATTTTCAATCTGTAATTTTAGAACGTAATAAAAAAAAGAGACTGTAATATGTATGCAAGAAATTGGCAAATTTCTTGTTTTTCCCATTTAGCTCTTATTTATATAACATTGTGTTTCCTAACTTGAAAACAGTAATCTTATATGATAGAGGCGTGATACACAAAAATATGCAAATATGTTTAAATAATTCATTATTACTTCATTTAGAAAAATATAACTTCATTTCAGTAAGAGATTAAAAAATTAAGAGTAGTTTTGGATCTTGCACTGCGCAACGAAAAGGAGACAATCTTCAAGTATAAGACTTATTGCTTAGACAAGGTCAATATTTAAAATAATTTATAAATGGGTTAGCAGTGGTTTTATTCAGAGATGATTCCATCTCCAAAATATTCCCCTTCATTGGGTACTGATTGATATTCTTTCTACAAAGATAAATTAGATTCTATATCATCACTGAAGTATTTGTCAATCTGCCATGACAGAAATTCTCTTCCAACCTCTATCTCACTATCCCTGCATTAATCATATAGGTCCTTGTGTATGTTAAAGGAATTTGGATCTGTGCCTTATCTTTCCGAGTCGATAGTAAGTATCTTCAAAGGAACAAGCTGTATCTTGTTTATCTCTATGCCTGTCAATTAAGTTTTCATTAAATTGAATCAGATATTAATAGCAAATTCATGTAATGCTAACTGCTAGACAAAATTGCTAGTGCAACGTGCATATAATTTATTCCCTATAGCAAACCCTAGAGTTCTTAGGAACTCCCTTACATACGGAGAAACTGAGGCACTGATAAGTTCAGTGCTTTGCCTCTGGTCATGCAGTCAGTAGGGGGCCAATATAGGATTTGAACGTAGGCAGTCTTTTCCTAGATTGCACCCTCTAAACACTACGTTTTGCTGCCAGTTGTATGACAAAAGAAATATATTCAGGAATTCACAGAACTTCCAATTTTGTATTTAGTTTTTTAATACATATGAATATTCATGTACATTTACTTATATACATATTCACATGCACATACATATCCATATATGAAACCTTAATTACAAATATACGTACATTGTAAAAAATTCAAAATAAGAAATATTCTCATAGAAAGTTCAATGCACTCTCATCCTACCTAGGAGAAATAACCACTGCCAAAAGTTTGGGCTTTTTAAAAAAGATTTTATTTATTTATTTATAAGAGAGAGGGGGGAGAGAGAGAGCAGGGAGGAGCAGAGGGAGAGGGAAAGCAGACTCCGTGCTCAGCGCGGAGCCTGACGCAAGGCTCAACCTCATGACCCTGAGATCATGACCTGAGTGGAAACCAAGAATGGGACGCCTAACTGACTGAGCCACCCAGGCGCCCCTCCACTGCTAATAAATGAGTGTGTATTCCTCAAAACTTTGTAAGCATATGCAGAACTTGAGGAGACACCCAGAAGAATGTTCTTAGCAGCATTGTTCTTAGTGATCAAACAGTGGAGATAACATAAATGTCACTGATGGGGGAGGGATTAATACACTGAGATATGATCTTGATGGAATACTCTATTTATCTTTGTTTTGGGTATCCTGGGAAGGAGACTCTGAGAAGAGGAGCAGGTAACGTATTGGGAAGTTGATCCCAGAGAGCCATGTTGAAGGTACAGGGACAGTGACAAGAGGAAGGAGGAAAAGTATAGGGTGCAGTAATGAATAGTTTTCCACTGCGGGTAACTGGGGCCCATTCTCCCTGGAGACAGCAGGGAATGATCTGCATTGGATGTCAGAATGTTAGCGTAAAGTTCAATTCGTTCCTCAATAAAGGCAGCACATTCTTTGTGGTCTCAACAATCTGGAGAAATCAAGGAGTGGCTGGTTTCAAATGATCATATCTTATGCCCACCCTAATTCACTCTTACCTCTTACCTGCCAAATGTCCACCTGTTAATAACCTTGCCTTGTACATCAAAGGGATTCACTAAATACATAAAAACATGAATGGACAAGTGAACACATTTAGTATACGATTTCATGATCAGACTTTTTTTTTTTTTTTGCAACGACATTAACCTCTAATTGATGTCTGTGACTTCCTTTAGACCTGTTGTAGTCAACAACCCAGGATCCTCCACTGAGCTGTGCCTTCTAGAGCCTGAGTGCACCTATGTTAACATAAGATTCTCTGAAATTTGAGCAACATGATAATTCTGACAAATAGGAGATCGTTGAAACAGAACATGCCATTATGTTGTCATGAGACAAAGATATGAATGCCTCCCAGGTGAGTGCAGGGAGGATCGTTTGACGAGAGTCAGGCTTCATTGGCAATAGGTAAATAAATGAATCTCCGCTCCAGTCATCCCTCACTTAACTCATGAGTGATGAGAAAACACAAAAAGCAAATACCTTTTAGATTGCTTCTCAGTCTATCAGAGCATAATCTCTTTGATACTTCAACGTTTTATAATCTATATTTTGTCCTTTTTGATGTGTTCTTGTGATCTTGACACTGCTCCTGACTTATTGTCTTAGTCTTCCCTATAAATTGAGTTCACATTATTCCTCTTGGAAAGATATTCACCTATATCAAATGAACATTTTAATAAGATGTTCCCATTTCATTTTCAGCTGATTTAAACCAGCAGCTGGGCTCCAATTTGCAAGTTGAATTTGCCTTCTCTAAAATGCCACAGCTACAAACTAATACAAAATTTGCTGTCCTTAATTCTCCTAGGATTTGATAACTTGCAACAGGGGGTTGGGTAAAGGAACATTCATATTTATTTCTTGAAGGGCTGGAAAATTATCTTTTCTTAAAAATGGAGAACAATTTCAAGTGATGTGCATGCATGTATAAATTTAAACTGCATATGTACACCCAGAATAAAATCACACAAGGCAAGATGATTATGTTTTATAATTGAAGGTTTTGCATTGAATGTATTTCCCTACATCATATTTATGATATTTAAAATACCAAAATCCAGAAAGCCTGCATAAGGAGACAGTCATAAAAAGAATACATTTTTAATCGAGTAAAAAATGTAAACAGCAAAAAGCTTCTCAGCCATTTTTAATACTTTACATATTAACAGCCACCTAAAGGATAATTTAAGCGGCAAAGTGTTGTTCATGTATTATATTTTTTCATTTAATGGTTTCAAAATTAGATTTAAATGCTCATAATTGAATAAATACATAAGTGGAAGTTTTATAGTGAGGCACTGTTAGGATGTACTGGAGTGTCATGTTACCAGTGTTAGTTATTTAAATTCTTTTCTTATATGTAGTATTTCTGTAATAAAGGAGTAAATTATTTTAAAAGTAAAGAGTTATAGAAGATAGATATATTTGCTTACCATCAGACATAGATTTCTTCATCATAAAATATTTTTTTAATAACTATCCATTGAACAAATTGTTAAGATTTACTGATTTCATGATCTACTTATAGCTCTCTTTAGAGTAATACAATGTGTGATGTACTGTTCGGGCCTTTTTTTTTTTTTTTTTTTTTTTTTTGATGATTTCACTAGTATACAGTCGTCACCCTTTTATCCAGAATGCAGTTTGGCTTTCTGTAGTTTCAGTTACCTGAGGTCAGCTATGGTCCAGAAACGGATGATCCTTCTGACATTATCATCCAAAGGTCAAAGTAGCCAAACCCTACATCCCAATGCTTATGTCCGTTCATCTCATTTCATCTCATCATGTAGGCATTTCATCACAGTGTCACAAGAAGAAGGGTGAGTACCGTACAATAAGATATTTTGGGAGAGGCCACAGTCACATAACTTTTGTTGCAGTATATTGTTATAATTGCTCTATTTTGTTATTATTTTTGTTAATCTCTCACCGGGCCTCATTAACCTTTATCATGGATATGTATGTCTAGGAAAAATAGGGCATATATAGGGTTTGGTACCATATGTGGTTTCAGACATCCTGGTGGTTTTGGGAGGTATCTCCCTCCCGTAAGGGGGGGATGACTGTACGTGCTGCTGACAACATGAGGGACCACTTTCAGAGCCATCAGTGACACGGCAGAGCTGAGCTCATTGCTGGTGTTCACCATGCTAGTATCAGCCTATCTCTTAGTGCCCCCTGTGTCAACAAAAGAGCAAAATTACAAGTATCTTGACCCCCTCATCTGAACAGAAGAATGCAAGTAATCTGCTCTTTGTAGGTTTTGCAAAAACAGTTGAGATTATACATAATCTTATTCTTATTCCTCCCTGAAGTTGCTAACCTGGACTGCGGGATCACTATGCATTAGAAAGTATTTAGCAAGGCCTTGACCAACTAACTGCCCTTTAATGAGGTCCCTTAGTAAAATATCTGCATAACAGCTAAATCTACAGAGATTTGGTAACTGAAATACAAAGAACAGAAATGCCCCTGAAGTACAGAGCTGAAACGATTATGTCGTATTGACAAATGAGCACATAAGACCTAACTACTATATTATGTAATCACACATAATTTAAAATACACTGTTTCATAATATGGTTTACGTAAACATTCTGTTGTAGTTAAATACTATAGATACCTCAGCACTAAGGCAGGTCACTATTATATTACAGATATTTGTGCAAGAAGGAAGAATGACTTCAATATATCTGAAATAGTAAACGTGTGTCAGATCAGTTGAAGTACACATTCACAACGGCAATGGTATTTCATTCCTTCTAGAAAATTGGAATGACATATAGCATAAGCTTTTACATTATCACATAATGAAATATTATTCATACATAAATGTATATAATATACAATATACATAATAAAATAAAATAGAGTTCTCAGAGAAATAAACTTTTAATATTTGTTTAGTAAGGAAATCATGTGATTAGTTGGTTATATAGTATGTTAGAGCTCATAATGTCCAAGAGTTTTGTTGCACAGATTTAGAAACATACACAAAAGAGGTCTGTGAGGCTCTCACTAAGGAGTAGTTCTTGTGCCCACAAGATCCCCAGGGCCCACACACCCTTCCTGTTCTTAATAAAGTAATACAAGGAAACCCAATGAGCATTTTTTTTTTTTTTTTGGCTACTGTGCTCATGTAAATTAGAAACAAGCAATAACTTAAGAAATGGTATTACCTATGTAGGTATATATGTGAGTGTATTTGCTATAGACGTACTCTTGTCTTCATTAATATTCGAATATTTGACAGCATTCTTTTAGATATTTAACAGCAAATATTTTGGCATAAGAACTGTAATGATTCCACTTATATGTTCAAAATTCAATCCTATTATTTCTGTTGCTCTTCTACTTCATTAACATTCTCACGAGACTCCTACATTAGTTTCCTAGGGCTGCTATAACAAATATAATAAACATGGTGGCTTAAAACAACGGGAATCTATCCTTTAACAGTTCAGGAGGCTAGACATCTGAAATCAAGGTGTTCACAGGGTTGGTTCCTTGTGGAGTCTCTACAGAAGAAATTGTCCCATGCCTCTCTCCTTGCATCTGGTGTTGCTGGAAACCCCTGGC
This sequence comes from Phoca vitulina, assembly GCF_004348235.1. NCBI lineage: Eukaryota > Metazoa > Chordata > Mammalia > Carnivora > Phocidae > Phoca > Phoca vitulina. The sequence continues at coordinate 11,600,625 of NW_022589730.1, read as the reverse complement.
ATTCCCCAGCTTGTAGCCCTGTGACTCCAGTCCATCTCCATCAACACATGGTCTTCTTCCCTGTGTGGGTCTGTGCGTCTTCCCATCCTATAAAAACATCAGTCAATGAATTTATGGCCCTGCTCTAATCCAGTAGGACCTCATTCTAACTTAACTGATTAAATCTGCAAGCATCCTTCTTCCAAATAAGGTTACATTGTATGGTTCTGGGTAGATAAGAATTAGAGGAGGTTACTATTCAACCCACTATACAGCTCCCTCCTGAGGAACCGGTGGAGTCACGTGGTGCTCTGGTAACTACGTGATATTAGAAGCTCTCTTTTCCCTCTTTCAGGATATCTTCAGTGGTCTTGACCCTGAAAATGTGTTGCCTCACATAGACCTAAGGGAAATAGAGGAGACTTACACTGCCTTAAGAAAAGCATCTAATAACATAAATCATTTAATTATACGGGAACATATACCATTTTAGAAAACATTTTGTTTGTCCATCAGTCCATCAATCTATTGGCATAATTTTTTTTTCATATCAGCATCTAAATTCTATGCCAGTCATTTGTGCTTAAATCTGCGAAAAGATTAGAGAAAGACATTTCTTGCAAAGTCCTCAAAAATCCCAACAGTCATTTGATTTAAAAATCCTAGTCATTCCTTCCCAGTCATTGCAGGGCACTGAATGGTATGTATAATTTAGGGACATAGAGAGAAAGAAACTTTTGTATGTTAAATCTCACAATATATCCCTCTCTGAAATACCCCCATGGTAATCTGAAGAAAGATAATTCTGTAGGTTGCCACATTATCACTCTTAGGTTGTCTCTATTTTTTTTTTTCTGGAAAATAATCTAATCACATTATCTATCTAATTGCGGGGTTATGCTTTAAAACCTTACCCTTTGAACCTGAAGAAGAAAACAAAAGAATTATTTGGATCTGTTTATAAAAATTTCTTTACTTATTAATTCACTTAATAAGCAATAAGTACTTTATCTCTTATTCAGCAAGTTATTCTTTAAGAGTTGAGATGTTTAGGGGGTGCCTGGGTGGCTCAGTTGTTAAGCATCTGCCTTCTGCTCAGGTCATGGTCCCAAGGTCCTGGGATCGAGCCCCACATCGGGCTCCCTGCTCGGCGGGGAGCCTGCTTCTCCCTCTCCCACTCCCCCTACTTGTGTTCCTGCTCTTGCTGTGTCTCTCTGTCAAATAAATAAATAAAATCTTAAAAAAAAAAAAAGAGTTGAGACTTTTAGGGAAACAAACAACTGTGAAGGTGTATTTATATGGACCAAGTATATGAAATACCCATCAAATTTTGAACTGATTTCAATAGATACCGAACCCAAGAGCCTACTTAGTTTCTTTTTAGGAATTTTTCTAAACTTCATTTAAAGTCATTTGGAAAACATAAGATGAGATTCTTGAGGTAATATAAGAAAACCTTATAGTTACCTAAGTGTAAGTCATGTTCTCAGTCTTACTGAAGAAGTTGGCATTCCACAATCTGCCTGCCTGAAGGTTCCTCAGACTCCCTGGTGGGCCTGTCCCTAAAAAGATGGCAGGTGATGTTTCTGATTGAATGAATGTAATTATGACTGAATGAGCATCCTTATTTTGTTCTCGTTAAAGAACACATGATGTGTGGATGATACTCAGTTTGCAAAATGTTTACTGTCATTTGCAAAATGTTTTGTCGCACGGAACCACCAAAATTAATTTGCATATGGAGAAAAGTAAACAAAATGGAAAACAGCCTCATAACATTAATCCAAACTAAGGTTGTTCAGTAACTGAACTTTAATTGGTTGCTAGTCTAATCCTTTTTTTTTTTTTTAAGATTTTATTTATTTATTTGACAGAGAGAGCACAAGCAGGGGGAGCTGCAGGTAGAGGGAGAAGCAGACTCCCCGCTGAGCAAGGAGCCCCATGCGGGACTCGATCCAAGGACCCTGGGATCATGACCTGAGCCGAAGGCAGATGCTTAACCGACTGAGCCACCCAGGCACCCTGCTAGTCTAATCCTTAAAGAGACTAAATAACTTTCAAAAAGAACTTAATGTCAATTCTGGATGTGCATGTTTTTGTTTGTTGGTTGGTTTGCTTATTTGTTTCCTGGGTAGTTATACCTCAAACACCCCAACAGCAAACGGAGGAAACATATAAAATTGGGAAGTACCAGTAACTAAGACAACCTGGTACGATGGTACACCTGAGTCAGAGTGGTTATTGTTTCAGTTAAGGAAATTGTTCTATGAGCCAGTTTTGAAAGCAACATCCCCGATAGTGTTGTAATTGTAAACTGCAGAAGAGTCTTCACATGTATCCTTACATTTGAAAAGTGCTGGCCACATCATTCTTTCAAGACATATTTTCATGTTTTCCAGTTTTGTTACATATTTGGGTATTCTTATTTTTTTAGAATTAGTCTCCTTTTAAACATAAATATATTAGAGTTGTTCCATTTGAACTCATTCAATCCTTCTATCCGTATCTTTTGCCTAATTTTTAGGGAAGGAGACAAATAATCTTCACTGGTTAGTCTACCTTTGATCTTCCTTACTGTCCTTGATTTTTCATCAAAACATCCTACAGATTGACTGAATGATGTTATAGGGAAGGAGACAATGCTGGACATAAGTGCTGAGAGAGACATAATGTGAGAGGAGATTGGTATCACTTTCACTTACATGGTGTGGTTTTGGAATAAACTGGGATTTTCTAATATCAGCCAATTCTGTCAGGAGCTTGGTTGCTTACATGTCAAATGATTCATGGTATAACCCACTGATACATAACACTGACAGACTATAGTTATTTGCAGTCTTGAAACATTTGTGATTTTGAGTAGATAAGGGTTTTATGAATAGCTATTTTTATCGCAAGGATTATGTAATAATATTATGGGTTTTTAACAAGGATTGAATGAAAAGATTTTTCTTCATTTGAGGGAAAGCATCAAAACTAATATCTTGGGTGTGCCCTTCTACAGCTGTAATACCAAACTGAATAGTTGAGAAAGAGACTTCAAACACTTATGGGATCATTTCAAAAAATGAATGTTCTATTGGTTCTTCTCTTGGAGCAGATTTTCAAGAAAAAGAGAGCTTTTATGTCTGTAAAGTTATTTTGTTAAAAGCAGGACAAAATGGGAAAAATGATAAAAGCTTCATGTGAAAATTCTTTTCTTTTGCATGAAAGAAAATAATATTCAGATTACAGAAGAGTAAAAGAATGCTTGCCCTTGATGTCTGATATCATTGGTGACCCACGTGTCCCTAATATGGCCCCAGACATGTCCTTGTCCTGTAATGAAGAATTCGGAATGAAATATATGAGATAACAGAGGTAACTATAATAAACTAATACTTTAAATACTTAATATTTAAAAACTTGATGATTGAAGTAGATCATACCAAACAGTATTCAATCTATCATTTTAATCTGAGATGTTAATATTTTTTAAAATACTCAGGATCTTGTGATATTTTGGGTTTTTCAGTCAGGATTTATAATTGCTGGTTTGTTATTGTTTTTATTTTTTATTTTTATTTATTTTTTTTAAGATTTTATTTATTTATTTGACAGAGAGAGACACAGCGAGAGAGGGAACACAAGCAGGGGGAGTGGGAGAGGGAGAAGCACGTTTCCCACTGAGCAGGGAGCCTGATGCGGGGCTCAATCCCAGGACCCTGGGATCATGACCAGAGCCGAAGGCAGACGCTTAACAACTGAGACACCCAGGTGCCCCTGTTTTCATTTTTAATTGATAAAATACTATACTGAAAAAAAAAAATGAGTGGGCTAATGAAAAGAAACCAAAAGTTTTTTTTGTTGTTGTTTTGGTTTGGTTTTTTGTTTTTTGAGATTTTATTTAAATTCAAGTTAGTTAAGATATAGTGTGTTATTAGTTTCAGGGGTACAATTTAATGATTCATCAGTTGCATATAACACCCAGTGCTCATTACATGACATGCCTTCCTTAATGTCTATCACCCAGTTATCCCATCCCCCTACCCACCTCCCCTCCAGCAACCCTCAGTTTGTTTCCTACAGTTAAGTCTCTTATGGTTAGAAACCAAAAGTTTTTGATAGAGCCATTGGGCTCTCCTTCCCAGTTCCTTCTTCCAACCTTTTTATGAAATCCTGAAATGTTTTTGCTTACTCTCTGACTTTCCACCCAGTATGAAACCATACTTATGAAATATAAGGTTTATTTCAGGAGAAACTTAGAAACAGAGGCTTTGGAATAACTATCCGACATGGTAGTAAAAAGGGTTAATGTTCAGGACTATGCACAGAGGGATCAATTGAACCTTCAAATACAAGAGTAGAGATGTCTCAAGCTCTTTGTCCAGTTGCTCCCATGAGGCTGGCAAGAAATCTTATGCCTGTCCTATCTCCTCAGGCAGGGGAGAATGTTTCTCTGGAAAAACTGAATGACTCTTGAAAACTCTGCTTTACTGCCTTGTAACACAGCCAAAAAAGCCCACAGCCCTGTCCACATACACAGGACTTCCAAACAATATTTAATGCCCTTCTTTTAAATAAAAATAGATGTGGAACACTATTCCACATGGAACACTATGGAATACTAAATATGTTCAAAAAACCCTCTGAAATGAAAGAAAAAGACAAAAAAACTGAAAGCACAAAACTCATTTATATGTACAAATAACACAAGATCTGGAAGGAAACATTCAAAACATTTTTAAATAACATACTTAGGAGATAAGATTTCACAACTATGAGCCTAAAACAGGAGCCTAAAAAAAGGAATCCTAATATATACATTATTATATTATTAATAATTAACATATTAATAACCATAATTAAGATATTTTATATTTAAATAGGTTTTCATTTGACTTATATATAAATTTAATAAATGACATTATATCCCAGAGTTTATTCTTAAGAGATTTATTTCATGGGATGGCAATACATTCTAAAAGAGGAAAAAATAGCCTGGTGAACAAATCACTTTGGTAAAGGCAGTGGGTGATAAAATTAACAGGTCTCTATAATGAAAATTGTCTTAGTTATATTTAAAATGATTTTATGAAAGATCAGTCCCCCTGAAGGTACAGTATACAGGGCTTGCCAAAGTGTTTGGCAATGGAACGAACCATTTTGAACAGATTATCTAAAGGGAATAGTGTTCCTCGAAAAAGGCCATGGGGAATGCTGACCTGTGCTTTATTTATTGAGTTATATCACAATATAAATTGCTTATTTAATTTTTGTATATAATCTGAAGAGTTGATGTGTGTCATAAAGTGTCCATTTTTAATGTAATATATTAAATTTTCATTTGTTTTTCCCTTGACTTGTATCCTTAACATTGCCATATTGCAAGTATCTTATAGAATGATTTAAATTATAGTTTTTCCACTTGCTTCAGAGTAAAGTGTTTATTAAAAGTAATATTGGAAAAAGAAATATAAAGGTAATATGTAAGAGCAGAAATTTTCTCTGAATTGTTTTGTATTGAGCTTCTATGATTTCATAGCTTTGGGGGGCAGTGTAATGAAGCTGTCTCTGAATGACCTATTTACCTCTAAGTTAAGGATTCTATGCGCCTTAGTTATTTCTCAAGAATAGAATATCTAAATATAGAAGAAGCCTTAAAACCCTTCAAGATTAAGTGATATGAAGGATAACCTAAACAAAAATAATCCATATAGCCATCACACAAACAAACTAAAAAAACCAAAAATATAACTAATGGATTTCTAAAGTCAAAGGCATGTTAGATTTTAAGTATCAGAGAGGTAAATTGCATTATGTTTTTTCTTGAGTTAAGACTTTCATGAAGACGTGCAGGAACTGAAACCCTTCAGTCTGATGGTTGCTCCAGTTCAGTTGTCTCTCGCTTCATGCTCTGTGACTTGCCTCTTCCTCCTCATCTAAACCTGTTTGTTATCCACCTTGCACACCCTGCCATAAGGAGTATTACTTGGTTTGCCCAGCTGGTCAATAGCATTTAGGTCTCTTCAGAAAACAGATGATTTCTAAATTAACAGTGGCTGATTTTCTGTTAAAAAAAAAAAAGATGATCTTTTTGAAAAATGTTCTCTATCACGTTTTCTATCCCAGCCCCCTAACATCCTCCATTGGCAGAGAGAGAGTGTATGCTTTCATCAGAATCCCAAAATGTTAATCACAAATCTGTGTTAAAATTTTCCCATATGTAAATATAAATTTGTAATTTTTGTAAGGAAAATATTAAAATATGAATTTGAATAGAAATAAAAAAATATAAACTATCCTTGCCTATGGAGGGATTGAAATGCAAGACATGAGAATTCATTTAGACACAATATTATTTTGTCTTTGCATTGATTTTGACGTAATGACCTGAACTCACATAAAAAGAAAATTTAATGAAAAATAAAGACAAAAGGTCTTAATGTATTTCTAGATCCAAATCAAATAAAAACAAAAAGTTAGCAATATTTTTAAGTAAAGTATGAAAGTAATCTTGCAAATTATCACTTTTATGATTCAACAAACATTTATGTTCAACCTACATAAATACAGAGGCATATCTTTACCAACTCCACAATATTATGTATGTCAACTTGTTCTATTTTACCATTTACTTATGTGGCATCATCTTCAAAAAAGCAAAAAAAAAAAAACTTTATGATATTTAAATTGTTCCATAAAGACCAATTTATATGCGTTTATTCTTACCAGAGAATTTCTTATGATCCAAGACAGACATTACGACAATGATATAAGGAAAATAATCAGAACACTATATCAATAGACACTGTTTTCAAAATACATGCATATCATAGAAATGTATAGATATAATAGAGATATATAGCTGACCATGAGAATTGATGACAAAATTGGAGAAGAAATGAAAAAGCATGAAACTTGGATATGTGATGCCAAGTTCTAGAATGTACAAACCTTACTTCACAGCAAAAGTGCAAAGTGGAATCTAGTAATTCTCCTCAATATCAGAAAGCTTCTGTCTTTCACATTGGTTCTTCTCCCACTCTGGAGAAATTTCTGGGTTTTGCCTTATTCCGGCATTGTATAGGAAAACACATGTCCTTATGCTGGCAATAAAATCTTCAAATCAATAGACTGGCATGGTTTTCCCAGATCCATCATAAAACATATTCTGGTAGAACATATAATTATTGGAGTAATGTAAGGAAGAGCACAAATAAATATTTAAAAAAATCCCTACACTTTCTTCTTTTATCTTTGTTCTGATTTCTGTTGGAGATGGAATTGCTACAAAATATGAAGAAAAATTTTGAAATTTAAATTGTGAATATTTGAGGGGCAACTGGGTGGCTCAGTCGGTTAAGGGTCTGAGTTCGACTCAGGTCAAGATCTCAGGATCTTGGGATCAAGCCCTGCATGGGGCTTGCTGCTCAGCAGGGACTCTACCTGTCCCTCTGCCCCTCAGCCTGCTTGTGCTCACTTTCTCTCAAATAAATAAATAAAATCTTTAAAAAATAAGTAAGTTGTGACTATTTGATTTGGAAAATTAGGTTTAACATGATAAGATTTATCGTGATTCATCACGCATCGTTAGCTATATACACTTAAACTCATTTTCACAGGCTTCTCATATTCTAATAAAACCACAATCTACTCTTTCTAGTTAATGATTTTATTGAATATACATGTTTAAATATCATTGGAATTAAAACTAAACCTCAATTTCAGGAAGAATTCATTGTGTTTTAAAATGGATTATATTTGATCCCCTTAGCGTCTTATTGACTTAGTAAAAAAGTGTTTTCAGCCTTTTGACTTTTGAAAATATTTCAATTCTAACGTCTTTTACTTCATAGCTAGAACTTAACTGTATATGAAGCAGAATTAAAGTGAACACGTAAAAACAGAACATAAATTTGGAAAGACTTATAATGACTATAATTTATTATTTCTAGCTTAGTTTATAGAAGCCTACCTTTCTAATTATAGGAAGGAAAAACCTTGTTTTACAAGTAGTTAGTATAAATAAAAGCTTATATTACAGGATACAGATATTGAAATATCTGTAGGTGTTTCCTGATTGTATAAGATTGTATAAGGATGTTTGAATCAGAAAATTGATCTTTTTGGTCTTTTAACTCCCGCAAAGTTTAACTAAATTTCATATAGTAAAAGAAAGATATATATTGGGGGTTACATTTGTGAGAGAAAATTGACACTATTAGACAATGCCATATATTGTATTTTTTTACCTCTGTTCTTTCAAATTATAAGCCCACCTTCATGTAGTATTCTTACAACAATAAAACAATGCTTATGCAATAATTTCAAGACGCATGGTATCTAAAAAGCTAGGAAGAATTAAATATGGCATCCAAAAATTAGCTTTCATACGTTTTTGAAAAAAAAAAATCAATGAAATCAGACACTTTAAAATATAACTCCCTTACTTGTCATTCCTTCTCTATAATCTGTCTCTTTTTGACTATTTTAAGTTTTATTCATTTTATTCATTTATGCTATATTTTCTGAACTCTATATTTAAAAGGTGTTACAGTAATAAAAAACTAAATAGCATACACTATCAATTGTAATCTATATTTTTATTCTATTTTTAGAATTTCTCTTTCAATACCTACACATACCTGCTCATTTGAAATACTACCTTATACTATGTTGACAAATTACAAAGCAAACACAGTATTTTTCAGAAAATTTCATTTCATTTCAACTTGTAAATCCTTTAACCTTCTTAAATGTGTTTAACTTCAATAGTCAGAGAGCCATATCTATGTCACTTCAAAGTAAATTTTTGCTCTTGGTCCTTTTCAACAATTTTCATGATATTTGCTAATTTTAAATGACCATTCTGCTTTCTAGAGACTTCATCTTCATTTTCTTGGATACAGTAATTATTTAAAACACAAAGCTGTGACAATGTGTCATTGTAGTATTAATAACAAAACATCATTCTCTTTTCAAATTTATACCTGCAGTTTTATGGATGATATGATTTCCGAGACTTGCCTCACAGCATTTCAGTGATGACAGAAGTAAATACAGACAGAGATGAGTTAAGTTTGGCCATGATTAAAACAATAGTTGCATATGGGTAATGAATACATAAGGGTTCCATACACTGTTCTACTTTTGCATGTTAGACATTCTTTGAAATAATGTTTAAAAAGTAGGATAGAATTTATACAATGCTATCCCTTACTACTCAATTCTTAAATTATGATTACCATAAAACCAGAGTATGATAATATCTATTCTGAAACCAGAAAACTGAAACAAAAGGGAATAGTCTTATATCTGCACTTCATTGCACTTATATATAATTATATATATATAACTATATATGTATTTATATGTGCAGTATACATTGATTATTCATATACATGTAGAATTACATATATACACATTTATATATATAGATAAATTTACATATGCAATATGTGTGGATTTACATGAATGGTAGAGGCTTACAGATGTCCCCATATGTCTGCCTTTCTCCATGGAAATAAAAGATTTAGCTAAGCTGTTGATGCTAAGTGTTGCCATGTAAATTAGATTCCAGCTAATGGGATGTGAGTGAATGTTTTAAATCCACATTCCTGGACACACTTACTGGGCTTGTACTCTTCAATGTACGAGAGCTTATTCTTTACTTCTTTTTTCACTTCCCACAAGCTGAAATGTAGAGGTGTATATGTGCCTTTCTCAACTATGTACACGAGGGCAACACCATCCACATGATGAGCAAGCATATGGAAGGCTTGGGGTACCCTACACTAGCCAGAAACAATGCCAACTTTGGACTGTTATAACATGGAAATAAACATCTTTCATGTGTAAGTAACGTATTCTTGAGTCTTTAATATAACAGCTTTTCTGTAACCTAAATACCATGAGTATTTGATACTTAGAAGTGGGAAACTGTTATAACAATGGTCAGTGTGGTCAAGTGTCAGAATAAAAAGACATAGCTATAGTAAAGTGGAAAATGTGCAACCATTTTTAGATAAGAAATGGAAGCCAGATTAAGATATGCATTCTCATTCAATATATCACTCTTCTCAAAAGTTCTTTATATAGTTCTGCCACTGAAAACTCCCTACTGGCCGTCCTTCTTACCAGGATACCAGTTAAAACTATGTTGTTAGATGTCTTCTTTTGTCCATTTCTGCCTACACTCTCTCTCTTGAGCTACCAGGGCATTTAATGTATCATATAATATCATACCATATTTTACATATTCCAAATATGCAGCATTATTTCTTTCCTTGGTTCATGAAACAATCAATGCACATTTTTATTTGAGTAACTAATGTTTATGATACGCTAAGATTGGTGCTGGGAAAGGAAATATTCAAGCATATAGGTCTAAATAGCCTATCTCTAAGAGCTATAGTATATGATTTGAGAACTAATTTGATAAAGTTATCTGCCTTACCTGTTTAATGCTGGATAATGGAATTGTACATTACTCCTTTGAGAAACTACTTGTATTTTAACAGCTATTGTTCATGATTTAGCCTAGATGGGTAAATATTAGGACGATGCAGACCACCGTGCCATGGTCTGAAGAAAAGCCTCTAGATAAATACTCATTATCACAGCACATGCATTGAATTAGGTTAAGACTAGCTCTTTCTTTCTAAAAGAAAAGAGCTGCACTGTCATATATAGAAGCCCCTGGCCACATTATTGACCACTTAAAATGTCACTAGCCTGGAAAGAATTGAATTCTAGGCTTAAATTACATGTCAGATTTCAAGGACGCTTAATATGAAAAAATAATGAAAAATATTTTGTTAATAATTATTTATTTATATTAAAATGATAATATTTAAGGTTACATATGTTGTTAAAATGAATTTTATCTTTTTAAGAACTTTTTTAAAATGTGGCTACTGGAACATTTAAAATTACATACATACATACATTTGTAGCTTGCATTACATTTCTATTGACCAGTGCAACTCTACAGAATTTTCTTGTTTACTCTATTAATAATTTGATAAAATGAAGCTCTGCAATTACGTACTAGTGGTGCTTATTTTAGAATTCTGGACTCTCATTTAACAGCAGAGGACTGTGTCTACTAGAAGGTAACTCAGTGAACCTTGAAGGTTTATCAAAATATGTAATTTAAAATTAATGCCTGAATAACAAAGTGACTTCTGTTTTTTTCTTTAATGTTTACTTCACACTGGATGCAGGAATATGTCTCATGCATAATATAAAATAATTCTTAAAATGCCACATACACTTAAGGTCAAGCAACACAATGTTAATTAGGCAACATTTGAATATAATGTTTATCCAGTATGAACATGCAGTTCACACACAGTGGGCATGAACTAACTAATAAATGGTACAGTTGCAGGGTGCTTCAGCAGAAGATACTCAGTTGAAGGAAAGAAGCCTTGTTAGAAATTCCCTGGCTTCTGTGCTATGGGAAGCTTTTTTTTTTTTTAAAGATTTTATTTATTTATTTGAGAGAGAATGAGAGAGAGAGAGAGAGCACATGAGAGGGGGGAGGGTCAGAGGGAGAAGCAGGCTCCCTGCCGAGCAGGGAGCCCGATGCGGGACTCGATGCAGGGACTCCAGGATCATGACCTGAGCCGAAGGCAGTCACTTAACCAACTGAGCCACCCAGGCGCCCTATGGGAAGCTTATTTTTGAGATTTTACTTATAAAGAAAGAAGTTCTCTTCCCGACAAAATCACAAAATTGAAATAAATTTAAAAGAAGAAAAATTCCCCTCTAACAGACGTGGTCCTGGTTTACTCACGGCTCAGAAACAAGAAGGAAACCATTCCTGGGTTCCAGCCTAGCCAGCAGTTATAGGAGGGTTGGCATCAAAACAAGGACTCTTAGAAGCACAGATACTGTGGGCGTGGTAGTCAGCTGAGACCAACTCCGTAACAGCAGAAGGAGCAGCTGAGAATTCTCTGAGTGCAATGGAGAGAAGCCACCCCTAGGCAGAATCACATGGAGTTGCAAAAGAGAACCAGCATCCAGAAGAGAGTTTTAGGACCCGGACAGGAATATGTCACCTAGCCGCATGCTGAAGTGTCCTTCTCCGTCCCTAGTGAGGAGGAAAGAGACATTTGCACAGAGCCGTGATGCTCATTAATTATAGGATTCTGCCCATCTGTCTCTCTCTCTTTTTCTATTTGATAACTTTTAGAAAAATGACATTCTGTTCTCATTATAGAGAGTAGATTTGGGCACTGTCAATGAATTTTTCTTTCTTTTCGTTTCTTTTTATTTTTTTGGTCTTAAGTTCAATGACTCCTTCAGCTATTAAATATATGTTGGAATGCAGCCAGATATAACTATGTATGTATAAATAGAAATGATATTTGGAAATTTCACATATTACAATTGCTGCCAAAATTATTCTGCTCAGTGGATAGAAAATATATCAGTATACCTTACGAACTGCTTTCTGAAGGAGGCTATTCCCATCTGGGTAGACTACTCATGACATCTACAATAAACACTCAATGCACATTTATTGAATAATGTCTGAAAATGAGGCATTAAACCATTGGAACAAGGCTTCAAATCTTAAATTATAATATATTTCTATACTGTCATTCCTTGTTTTTTGAAGAATTAACAATAAGAAATTTGCAACGATTCATGTGAAATCCAAATGTTACTCAAGACATCACATTCCATCTAGGAAATGTAGAGAGTTGGGCAAGCTTCATTCTCTCCCCCACAACAATGAAAAAAGAAAAAATGGGCAAATTGGAAATTAACAACTTTTCTTGAAACAATTCAGGGTAAGCAAATCAGCATGTGGGGAGAGATAGGTCCCTGCAGGGGAAAGATCTCAGCATGTGTGTACCTGGGACAGAGCTGCTGGATGCTATCTAAACCAGGAAGAAGACTCAACTAAATATTTTTAATAAATTGCTAGTGACCAAGTGTGGCTGCTATGGCGCATCTGGCGTAAGAAGGTTCATCTTCTCTTAAAGTCTTTGCCTCCCTGAAACCCACCACCACTTTACAGGGAGGACTGGAGAGGAATCTGAGGAGGCTTCTCTCCAGGTTCTGGCTGAGAGATGGAACAGGAGTCATGCTAAAACTCTAACCTTCTCCATGTGCCCTGTCTACCCTATGGATCAAGAGCCTTGTTATTTGGAGAAAAGAACAAGAACACTGATGACTTCTGAAAACTGAATAGAAGAAAGGAACAGGAAAGAAAACAAACACAAACAAACTCCATCTCAGAGGAAGGGGCAGAACTTGTAAAGCTATACACCTAAGACCAGGTACCCAGCACCTGCCAATGACTGAGGCTTAATCAGAAAAGCAAAGGCTGTCCTACCTTCAAATTTGGAATGGTGGGCTCAGAGACGGAGTCAGTGGAAAGTATCAGTCTTAGAGAAGCTCAAGTACTCACCCCTGGAGTATCCTCAATCTTTTGTATTATCTTTTCTTGGTAACCTTTGAGTGTTTAAATATTCCTTCAGTCCTACAAGATATCCCAGCCTCATTCTGCCATTTTTTGTTTCTGTCTAACATTAGCCATTTCTTGCAATGAACAAGCATATAGTGGTATATCAATCTTTGATATTTCCCTGGTATAACATATTATATATATATATAACATATATACTATACCATATTATTTTTAATTGCATCTGCTTGATGTCCCTACTCTTTATTAAACTTCTTATTCTTTTTCTCTTTACCTTCTTTTCTCATTTTACATTTCCTTCCTGGGCAATTTGATCCATTCCCAAGGCTTAAACTTCTTTGCAAATATTACTTGCCCTCTAACTATGTTTTAAGTTCTTGAAATTAGGACCATTATTTCCATCTTACTAAACCTGATTTTCTTGAATATCCAGAAAAATCTCAAACAATATATAAAAGTGTATTCATCACATTCTGTTAACTCCTTCCTTGCCTTGCATATTAAATGAATTCCCATTTGCTTATTTTCCCAATCCAGAAATCTATAACTTTGTCTTTAATTTTCTTACTCCAATGAATTCTCCAATTCCCCAACATCAACTAAATCACCAGGTTCTGTCAACTTTCAGAAACTTTTTTTGTATTTATAGTATTCTTCTATGACTACCGTCCTTGCACTAATCCTAGATAAAACTGTCTCTCCTAGATTATTACAGAAGCTTCCAATCTGTTCACCCCCTCTCTACTTTCTCTTTTGATGTCTTTCAACATAACACAGCTTGTCTTTTTCTTCTGAAATAGCATCTCTATGAGTTTCCTGTTGCTGCTGTAACAAATGACCACAAAGTAGGTGGCTTCAAACAATGCAAATGTACTCCTTACACTAGTTATCCAATATTTTGGACTTCTGAGTCCAAAATCGTTGCCACTGCACTGAAATTCAAGTCCTTCAGGGCTGTTTCATTCTATGTTCTCACGGACAGGATCTGTTACTTTGCCTTTTCAGCTTCTAGAGGTGCCTGCATTTCCTGGCCCGTAGCCCCATCTTCCACCATCAAAGCAGCAAACCTTCAAATCTCTCTCTTCTTTCCCTTTCCATTGTCACACTACTTTCTCTGATTTGTTCTCTTGCTTCCCTCTCATAAGAACCTTGGTAATTGCAATAAGACCATGTGAACAATCCAGGATAATCTCTCCATCTCAAGACACTCGGTTTAATCATATTTGCAAAGGTCCTTTGGCCATATGAAATAACGTGTTCACAGATTCTGGGGATTAGGATGGGGACATCTGTAGGAAGCCGTTACCCAGCTTGCTACAGAATCTACTAAATACACATATAAACTTGTTCTTGCTTACCTCTTCCAATGGCTTTCACCAACACCCAAAAATTGCTACCAAATTTTTCAAGTGCAAAAATGTGATAAGCTGGAATATTGTTTATTTTTTAAGTCACTGCAACTTTCCCAATGTTGGTGTTATATATTGGCTTTACTAGTATATCTATATGCATTTTTCATAGTGTTTCATATACATTAATGGTTATTTTTTCCTCTCGATGGCCACTCATACTTCAAAAATAGATACAGGGGCATCTGAATGGCTCAGTTGTTTAAGCGTCTGACTTGCTTTCAGTTCAGGCCATGATCTCAGGGTCATGAGATCGAGCCCCTCGTTGAGTCCTGTGTTGGGCTCCATGCTCAGCGTGGAGTCTGCTTGTTCCTCTCCTTCTGCTCCTCCCCTCACTCCCTGGTAATGCTCTCTCTTTTCTTTCTTTGAAATAAATAAATAAAGTCTTTTAGAAAATAGATATAAACATTCAAAAATACTTATTGCCAGCCATAATTCTAAGTGCTGGGGAGATGGTGGAAAATAAAAAAATAAAGAATACCTACAATAAACAATATAAATAAATATATTACATTACCTAAAATTAGTTATAAGTGTTATAAAAATAAAGTAGGATAAGGGAGAGGGACTGAAGGCAGCAAAAGAGGCATTTTAAATTAGGCGATCAGGTGACAGTTGAGTAATATCTTAAATGTTGAGAGTAAGTCAGCCACACAAACATTTGGAAGAAAATTAGCCCAGGGAAAAAAGAAAGAAAATATTAGTCTTGATAATGTGTTCAAGTGTCTCGGAAAAGTCCAGAATGGCTGGGGCATAATGGGGTATTAGAGACAATAACATGAGATGAGATTGGAGAAGCAGGTAGGTGGGCTCCCCTTCATGAAAATTCCCATAGACCATGAACAATTGCTTGGGGTTTTGTCTGGGCTTAATCAGAAGCCATTGATATTTAAGGAGAGTGACATAAACTCACATAGTTTTGGAACAGATAATACAGCTGTTTGGGGAAGACTGGAATAAAGAGGAGTACAATGGAGAAAAAGTTATTGCAATAAATCCGGTAAGACATGACTAGAAACAAAGAGAATCATCCACTGTACAGACACGGCATGTAACATGTAACAACATTATTCTGGCACCGGGGATAAGTGCAAAGGAGACCAGAGTAATTAGTATCTCCTTTCTAAATTGTGACGTGAATCCCTAGAGCAGAATTTGTTTCTTCACTCAAGTTTCCATTACTCTTGATATAAATGTCTTATCACATATAATTGATCAAACTGGCACTTACTTGTTTGCTTTCCAAATCAAACTTTGGTCTTCACATGGAGAGGATTGTTTATTTTAACTTCAGTATATTTTCTACACTTCCTGTTCCCAAACCAAGCAAAAATAGAAGCATATCAGAATGTTTTAATTTTTTTTTTATTTTAAATAAAGAATACAAACACTCTTAAATTAACTGTAATCATCACTGACAGGACAGTCAAGTGATGCTTATGGCAAATAAAATTATAACAAATTTTCACTCTTACTAGAGCAAAGTAATTAATTCAATTGGATAAGTAAATGTTGATATTTTACATCTATTGTCCTTATAGGTATGGGAAGATAAAAAAAAAATTACTAGGTCTGTGTGTGTGTGTGTGTGTTTGTGTGTGTGTGTGGGGTTATATAGCTTTTTATAAAGCCAGAATGGCTTAGGCTTCAAAAAAGTCAAGCATATCTTGGTAAGCACCAAACAGTTTCAAATAATTTGTACCTTTGCCCAGAGTAAGTGATGAATTCAGTATTTGAGCTCAGTTGATTCAATTCTTTAAATATAGTGTACAAAATATTTTTTTTTAAAGATTTTATTTATTCATTTATTTGAGAGAGTGAGAGAGAGAGAGCACATGAGAGGGGGGAAGGTCAGAGGGAGAAGCAGACTCCCCGCTGAGCAGGGAGCCCGATGTGGGACTCGATCCCGGGACTCCAGGATCATGACCTGAGCCGAAGGCAGTCGCTTAACCAACTGAGCCACCCAGGCGCCCGTGTACAAAATATTTTTGTATTGATTTTATTATTTCCTACTCAATATTGTAGCTTCTGATGACGTAGAAATTAATATTTTTCTTTTACATGTATACTAATTAAATGAAAAGACTGATTCAAATAAATAATGAATTTGTATAGGAAGAAAACCATATTTGTCAGATTCTTACATTAAATGAATGGAATAATGAATCAGTAACTGTGAAAATATTGGAGGTTGGTTTAAAATTACATGTCTTGTCCAAGTGGGAGAATTGACAATATTTTCAATTACTTTCCACAGCAAGAGTCCTTGAGCAAATCTATACCATTGGGTTCATATGTTAAGTTAGATGATCTTGCTACAATGTGATACAATGATTCCGAAAATATTGGTATCTGTCCTCAAGAATATTTATATAAAGATGTATGCTTATTTCTCAAAACTATTTAGTCATATCATTTTATAATGTTCACAAATGATATATTAGCTTATCTGTAAATTATTAATATCATCACATGGCCATAAAGAATTACAATAATAATATCATCAACTAGGTAAAATATTTTCATAGATATCCCATAACAATGAATACAATGTCTTTACATTTTAATATACAAATAAAGCCAGTCATTTTTTTTTCTGGTGAAACATAAGCTTTGTACTTGAGTAATTCTGAATAATTTCTTTGATAGTAAGAGCTAATTATACTTATTTACACTGATATTTAAGTATTCTGTTTTTTTTTCCTTTTTGTAAAACTGAGGTATGACATATTATATTACATTAGTTTCAGGTGTACAACATAATCATTCAATATGTGGATATATTGCAAAATGATCACCACAATGAGTCTAGTTAACATCCGTCTGCCTGAAGGACTTTCTTTTATGTTTCCTATAGTGTGAATCTGCTGGTGATGAGTTCTTCTAGATTTTGTGTATGTTTAAACATCTTTATTTTGCTTTCACTGTTGAAATATACTTTGATTGGGCACAGCCATATCAAGAGTCACTGGTGGTATTAAAAATACCTTAGCTACTGCGTGGTGAAATTTGCAGTAGCTCCCTATTACCTGGAATGACCTCTCCAGTTTTGCGTGGGGCCAGACTTATAAATTAAATGCATCCTTTGAATCTTTGAGTGTGACATCTACTTGTGTCATTCCCTTGGGATACAATATGGCTTTTTATTTATTATCTTGATAGTGGGGAAGGGGCAGTTTCAGAGGCTTCCATATGAATTTCCTACTATAGTAGCTCTTATCTTATTGAGAGTGTTGTAAACAACCAAGGATGTCCATTTAAATTACAATCTGAAGAAATGACTATGGGGTGGGTCTCTGTACACAATGGACAAATTTTGGAATGGTGCTGGGTTAAAACTCCAATTATTATTTGATCCTTACGTTTGCCCTATATCCAACTGCACTTAAAAGAACTTGACAGCCCACTTCCCCAGTGTATGGTTACCCCAGGAAATGATCATAGGTTTCTTGGAAGACTGTGAAGATAACACCTGTTTACTCTTTTTTTTTTTTTTTTCCTGGTGTTACAATGCATTCTTCCAAAGGGGATTGCACCTCTCTATCGCATGGGACTGACTTAGATCTAGACATGGGCAAAGTGTTGACTTCAGCACCTCCACTCTTAATCCCTTTTAATGATGTATTAAATACTTTGGCTGCCCATCAGTGTAGTTCATGGAGACACCAAGTACTACAAGTCATCTCCATGGATACCTGCTGGTCATATCCCTGATTGACATTCTAAACTTGTTTCCAGCTAACACCACCACACTTACCTTGCTTCGGATGGTTAGGTGTTGTCAGCTGGCCTCTGCTTTTCTGAGGTCTTATTGTCCCTATTACTACTGGGGGAGACAGTAGACCCAAAATGGAATCACTTGTATCCAACTACACATCAGCCAACCAAGATTTAGTACCTAACCTAACGGTAGTTTCATCCCTCCAAGAATGCAATCTTTAATCAGTGAGCATTAAATTATCTGGTCAGCACTAGTGAGATAATCTGCCCAATAGACCCCCTTCTTTTCCCCTTAGGAAGGTGATTTTGTCTGAAACAATGCATTCTTTCCTAATACTTTTCTTTTTTTCCTGTTCACCTTCCATTTCCATTTCTACAGCTTGACGGGGCTTCTTTCTGTTCTTAGATGGGATGATGCTCAATTCATGATTTGTTAAATAAAGCCAATTTCATCTTTAAATTTACTTGGTTGAATTTTTGTTTTTTAATACTAATTAAACAGCTACTACTGAGATTTTATCTGATTCTAGAATCTGTCTTCCCCGTTGCATTTACCATGTCCTTGGTAACTGGAGGCTGCTCAGAAACCTCTCCTAGAACATGGTTCTAAGGTGGGTTTATGATGGATTGATTCTAACACACCCATGTCTCTGAGACTTTTGGTCCATCCCACTAGTTTGTCATGGTACTTCTGGCATCTGTACTCTATTATGAACCATCACTTTGGTCACTTTTTCTAAGCTTCCAAGAGTCAAGCATGATAGAATTGTCAACAGGGTCCTTGCCAGTGTTTGGGTCTCGTATAATGTTTACAAGCTCTTCTATCCAACTTTCTATCCCCCTTTCTTTTTCTCAAGCCCACAGGATTCATTCTCAGGCATTCTTACCAGGCATGTTAGTCAGTAACAGCCCCTTTAACATATAATCTTTCTTCTCCATTTATTGTCTTCACATATTCCCAGTACACTTATGCTACAATTTGATCCAAATTATTCTATCACGGTCAGGAGGAGAGAGGACAAACCCGGTGGTGGAAAAGCATTTTCTTGTAAAGTAGCTGTCTAATTGGAATGTTCTGCCTTTTCTTTCAGCAAGAGGGTCTCTCTATTCCTACAAGGGCGTATGGAGCATATTGGGAGATACAAATGGTACAGGAGAAATCGAGGAGTCAACGTTCTCGATGCATCTACCAAGATACTCTTGTACCACATTGAAGGGCCCCATTCCTTCCCTGTCAAAGAGACTTTAATGTGTGAACCTTCCCTGATTGTTTGCCACTCTCAGACTTAAATGTTGTACCTGTTACTTGGCTGTGTCTGTTTTTGAACTGCAAGAGATGAGGATCTATTTAAATACCGCGAAGTCTCTCTCTCACACTTGCCTTAAAATCGCTAATCTGATTACCCAAGGTTGTTATTTCTACTCTTAAATGAATCAGTCATGCTGAGAAATAGCCATCCAGTTCTATAGTTGCTATTTCTTCCCATCCTTCTCAAATTCCCCAGACAGGCAATTGTATCAGATCCCAGTTCAAACACATTGGAATCACATTGCTATGATTGTCAGAGATGTGCATTACTCTACTACCACCTGGGGTGGGGTACTCCTTGCAATTAGCTGGCAAGTGATGCAAAGCCAAGACCTTATCCTTTGAGTCTGTTTTCTAGGAGCACTTACAGCACGAAGTGCCTTAGATCAGCTTCCCTAGAAACAGAGTGTAAGATGGGAGTTCCTGTTCAAGTGATTTATTGTGGGAGTACTCTCCATGAGAAATGCACTTGGGAAATTGCTCCACAGAGTTAGTCCTGCCTTGAGGCAAGGAGCCTGCATCTTGTATGCAAAGTCTATGCCAGGTGGGAGTGGGGATGTCTCCCTGAGTGAGCTGGCTCCCTTTGGCTGAAGTAAATTCTCTGGAAAAAGAGGCAGCTGTGAATTTTTAACAGTTAACACTAACAGGCTAAGGGATAGATGCTCCTGCTGGTAAGAGGGAACCCGGTGGACCCTACCAGCATCCACTTTA
Source organism: Phoca vitulina (assembly GCF_004348235.1). Classification (NCBI taxonomy): domain Eukaryota; kingdom Metazoa; phylum Chordata; class Mammalia; order Carnivora; family Phocidae; genus Phoca; species Phoca vitulina. Next base: position 11,580,071 of record NW_022589730.1, on the reverse strand, counting down.
GGAAGTATAACACCATGAACATTCTGTGGTTCTTGAGGCTAATGCTTTTAAGGCATCAATTTCACTCAATAAATGTTTACTGAGCACTTACAATATGATAAATTCTGTAATTGGCCCTACCTTAGCATAGTTCTCTATTCTTAAAGAATTTGACAGTGGAACAAAAGATTAAACTAGGTACTCTAGTTATAAAATATAGGGCAGAATGTGGAAATTGCCATAGGTCTAAAGTAAAGGGAGATTAGATCAAAGAATCATTTATTTTAGAGAAATACTTCAGTGGGTTCATAATATAATAGCAAGGGGTTTTCTTGATATTGCAACATACAAGAACTTACTGTCCCTCATTGTGAAATTAATGGTTTTATGATGTTTTATTCAATTAAGTTCTACAATTATTTACTAAACATCAGCTTCTGTGCATATAGAAGTATACAGAATAAAACTCAGTCTCTGACTTCATGAAGTTAGCGTCAACATTTTATTTTGAAGGTTATTTTTTCTTCTTGATTTAACTGGAGTGATTAAATAGAATTTTTTTTAATTAAAGGTTTTGTTGTTAAAGGTTGTTGGTATTGCTTTTAACAAAGAATCTCTTAGTTTCGAGAAAGGAAGTGAAGTTTTACTTAGGTTTATGCTAGTGAGAATAGCTGAGGGGCTCCAAAGATAGGAATTCCTTGCATATATTTCTTCGTACACATTTTAACAACTACTTTTTAAACAGTATTGACATACATTACCGATACTCCATTACTCCCAAATGTCAGTGAAATGTAGGCTGGTGTTTTGCTATTGGGACAATGCAAGCGTCACGGAGGTATTTGGTTAAGAAAACAAAAGAAAATACCTCAGTATAGAATCTAACTTCCTCTAGAAGGGTAATTCCAGTCAGAGGACAAAGGAGCTTAGAAAAATGTATAGTTACATTGATCATTCTTTTCTTCTATATTATTGTTATAACTTTTGAGGCTCCTTTTCCCTTAAGAACTCTGTGAAGAGCATGCATGGATATTATGGTATTTGTTTTACAAAATGGAATATTACATTAAAAGTAAATTGTCTTTTCCAAGTTTGTATAGATATTTGATATTAGTTGATATGACAGTTGAGATAATACAGTTTCCACCTCAAAGCTTTTGGTAAGAACTATCGCTTCATGAAATTAAAATGTTCTTGATTTCTCAGGATAGTCTTACAACTAGTATTTTTAATTATTGTACAAACAACACGTTATTTTCTCTTCCAGGTATCTTGTCAATCTGTGTTGATAGATGTCAACTCACAAGTATTCCAGTTTGGGTTGAAGTCAGTCTCCATTTCATGTTTGCATTTGAATTTAGGTCTGTCACTAGTGATAAAGAGTGATGAATGTGGTATTGCCATGTTGAAAGATCATTAAATGTCACTCCGTGTCCTGGCAGCCAAATGGCTGGCAGAAAGTCAATGATGCAAACTCAGCTTGGAGTGTGGAGAGTAGAGATGGATCTAGGGCAGCACAGAGTCATGCAGGCTGTGAACAATCAATCAATCATTCCATTCAAAGGAAGAGTGAAATGAGATTTGATGGAAATACTGTGTGAGTGACTACAGTCGTGGACATCTAGCTTGGAAGTGTTTTGATTTACACTTAACAACCACCTAGTTGTCAGCAGCTAGAATAATAGGCTGGGAAAACTCTGTATTTGATCAATTTCTTTGAATATCTTTTGACTTCAGATGTTCTTTATGCACCTTAAGTCTTAAACAGGCTTAAACAACTTTCCTAGCTCTAGAGAAATGGCCTGTACATGGGCTAAAGTGAGTCAAGTGTACAGTCAACCCATTAGAGGTACAATTTATATACCTTGATAAAGAAAGCATTAAATCTGAATGGCAATGCTATTTCACTTCTTCGGTGGCTTTCTACAATTTGTGTATAATTTATATAGCTTTCCACTTTCCTTGCTGCTCTTCCATTTCTATGAATTGATTCCCTGAAGTTCCTAAATATAAATTGTACTTGAAAGAGTGTGGAAATGTTTACTCAATATTAATATTTATTTTCAAAAAGCTTTTAAGACCATAACACAAAATATGGAGCACTTTTTATATGTTTATACAGTAATGTACATCATTTGTGTTTTAAACATAGGCTAGAAAATGAAAAACATTTCTATTGACTACCACCAGGTATCTTTTAGATTGATAAATCTGTTTAATCTGGTTCACTTCCATTTGATGAAAATGGGGAGTATAAAATTCACAAAGTGAGAGGTGAATCACAGGCATTATGACAGAAGAAGGTTGCATTAGTGAGCTCTTTCTGTATTTAGGTATTTGACTCAGGGTATTTTAGAATGAGTTATGAATTTGTCAGTATAAGTATACTGAGGATAATATTATCTGTTTCAAGTCATAACTGTATTTTAAAATCTTTACTAGACTGTACAGGTAGCAGATATATTCTAAATCAAATTCTGATAGTTATTTTCTGAGGTAGAATTAGAAATTCATTTTTTTCCTGAAAGTTTTATCAATGAGATTTAGAAAATTTGGCAGTATTCATAAAGCAATTTCCAGTTTAACATAACCATCCAGGTTATTCTTTTTCTTTTTTGGGGGGGGGACACAATTACCATTAAAGATGAAAATAACTGGATGGATATCTTAGCCAAATGTCATTAGCAATTAAGATTATTTGATCAGATTCCTGAATTCTAACTTTTAGGGAGGAACAAGTATTGTTTTGACTAATGTGTAGATTCCCACCTAGACTTTCCTGCAGGAAGAATGAAGAATGTCTAGGTGGCATGTTAATGTCTAGGTGTTTTAGCAATTATATTTTTATTTGTGAATCAATAAACAGCATCCCGGTTAAGTTTAAATAAATATGTTAGCCTAATATGCCTATTTTAGAAAGCAATGTTCCGTATTGCCTTCATATTGTCATTAGACATCCTCCTGCATGTGAATCCATCCTTTTCTTTACATATATTGTTAGCTATGTCTCTCCTCCATATTAAATACCAGGCCCTCTTCTTGTGCTTGAATTCCTATCCCCATTTATCATTACAAATACCTCTTTTGGAAATCTCTCTTTTTTAACATCTTCCCTTTTCACTCCTTCTTGATCATTCTCTTGCTTTATTGTTTCGCAGCTAAAATACATGAAATCTCCACTTAATCTCAAACTCTGTTAGAGACTACTTTTTTTTCTCATTCTTTTTAGGGTTAAATTTCTCAAGAGTTGTCTTCAGAGTCCTTCATTTGTTCATCTTTCTTTCATTCCTATTATATTTTTAATATATTTGACACAGAATACATTCGGATGTGTCTAAACGTATATAATCAGTTAAAAGAAAACAAAAATTAATATTTCTGATAGCTAGCTGAAGAGTTAGTTCCTAGTACTTTAGAAGCACCTCTATGAGTCTTCCTACTGCATTCCTTCTCTTGCTTCTAGAGGTAACCACTATGCTACATTTTATTTCAATCTGTATACAATTAAATAATATATTCTTTTGTTTTCTAGCTTTTAAAATTCATATGAACTGAGTCATATGACATGTAATATTCTATGGTTTGTGTTTATCACTCAGCATTGTTATATTATGTTATGAGATTCATCCATGATGATGTGTTTAGCTGTAGTTCATTTACTTTTACTGTTGTATGCATACATCTCTGTATGAGCATGGTATAGTTTATGTACCAATTAGTCTGTTGATAGAAGAGCCAAATTTAAAAACTCCAAATTCTTTGATATCCCATCCACCCCAGCTAAGATCTATATTCCCTCCCCCTTAACTCTGGGCAAGTTTGTGTCTGCTTTGGAAAATACGGTATAAGAGAAAAGAAGCTTTACTTCCAATGCTAGGTAATATGTCACCATGGGACTTCCATCTTGTTTACTGGAGCAACTATTCTTAATGTTCCAGAGGCTATTTAAGAAGTCCAACTTCCTTGGGGCACCTGGGTGGCTCAGTCAATTGTCTGACTCTTGATCTTGGCTCAGGTCATGATCTCAAGGTTGTGAGATGGAGCCTGCTTAAGAGTCTCCCTCTGGCCCTCCCCTCTCACTCACACACACACGCTCTCTCTCTCAAAAAGATAGATAGATAGATAGATAAATAAATAAATAAATAAATAAATAAATAAATAAAGTCCAACTTCCCTGACCACCATGGTAGAAACTAAACAGACACTATGGTCAACAGTCTCAACATATACCAGCATTCCAGTATAATCTCCATCAAAAAACCAAACATGTGAGTAAAGTCAGCTAGGACCCTCTAGACCAGCCCATCTACCAGCTAAATAGCATCAAGTAACCTCTGCTAATACTGCGTGGAACAAAAGGATCATCTAGCCAAGTCCAGCTAAAATTTCTGATGCCCAAATCATGAGACAAACAGAATAATTGTTATTTTAAGCCACTGAGTTTTGGGACAGTTGGTTTCATGATAAAAGATTAATGGAAAAGAAAATCACACCTGCAAGTGGAATGATGCCAGAACAAAAACCTACAATATATGGGATTTATTATGGGATTGTGTGGCAGTCAGAACCTAACCGGACTTTGAGAGAGTTTGTGAAGTGAGAAAAAAAATCTATTGGAAAGTAGAGAAAAGAGGGCCCTTGTTACCACTAAGCAAACATATATATCATTCTAAAAATTATGATTAACTTCTAGGGGGAGAAAAAAAAACACTACAGGTTGCAATGAGTGTGTTGAAGGCAGCAACTCAACCAAGTGTGGGGATTCAGGTAAATTTTTTGTGTATTTAATCCAAGTCCTGGAAAATAATCTGGCATTATACAGATAAGGAGGGGGGAATGGGTGTGGAAATGTAGATTGTCTCCCAGGCAGAAGGAGAGCTTGGAAGGAAACACATCGTGTTTATTTTGTAAAATATTTCCCATGAGTGTTCAGGTTTCTTCAAGTGCTTGTATCTCATAAAGCCTCTTAAAGATGATATATTTGCTATTTGTTATAGTCTATTTTCTTAATAAATGCATTTTTTCCATGACACTGTGTTGTCATTGCTCTAGATTTTGGACAATCTCATGGGTGTGCAGTGATATCTCTTTTATTTAATGTCCATTTCTCTGATAAGAGATCATGTGGAGCATCTTTTTATATGCTTATTTGTCATCTCTGTATCTTCTTTGGTGAGGTGTCTGTTCAGGTCTTTGGCCCATTCTTAAATTGGGTTGCTTGTTTTCTAATTGTTGAGTTTAAAAGAGTTCTTTGTGTTTTCGGATAACTGTCCTTTATCAGATTTGTTCTTTGCAAATACTTTCTCTCATTCTGTCTCTTGTCTTCTCATCCTCTTGACATTGTCTTTCAAAGAGCAGAAGTTTTTAGTTTTAATGAAGTCCAGCTTACTAATTATTTGTTTTATCGTTCTGTATTGGGTGTTAGATCTTAAAAAGTCATTCCCTTACCCAATTAAGATTTTTTTCTTATGTTGTCTTCTAGAAGTTTTATAATTTTGCATTTTGCATTTAGGTCTGTAACCCATTTTGAGTTAATTTTTGTGAAGATTATAAGGTCTGTGTCTTGATTCTTCTTCTTTTTTTTTTTTTTTTTGCATGTGGATATCCAGTTGCTCCAAACCATTTATTGGAAAAATGCTCCATTGTATTGCTTTTTTCCTTTGTCTAAGATTAGTTGACTATGCTTGTGTGGGTTTATTTCTGGGCTTTCTACTCTATCCCATTTATTTATTTGTCTATTCTTTACCAATACCACAGTGCCATAATACCTGTAGCTTCATAGTAAGTACTGAAGTCAAGTAGTGTCAATCCTCCAACTTTGTTCTTCTTCAGTATTGTGTTGGCTATCCCGAATAAATGTTTTTAGTTGGTATTACTATTATTTTATCATTTTGGTTTTTTTTCTCCTGTTTAACTCAGTTTTGGGTTAAAAAAAAATCCCCAAAAGTCCTTCGGGATTTGTGGAGATCAGGGATTATGAAAGCGAATTACATGTATCTCACTGTTACCTGGAGAGTGTAGCCCTTCGAGTTCCCAGCTTAATATGGCAAGGAGTTCATATACAATTTCTGCCTTAGATTTAAGTTATCTCTCTCTTTCTACTCACTCCATGAGGCTTCTGAACCAAAACCTACATTTGCTGAATTATCAGGACTAATAGGACAAAAATACTTTTATGCTCAAGTATTTTGCCCACTACTCTTCCTTTAGGACTTTCCTGAGAATTTGTCCTGGCAGTTTCCCATTAGCTCTTCTATGTATTTAGTTCATTAAGACTAATTACCTGCAGTTTTATTGTTTTCCTTGCAAAAGTTGGTTCTAACAAAGAACTTGATCCACATTATTAGAAGCCAAAGTCCTCATCTCTGAATTTCTAGTGCTTTGTAGTGTACTTGACACAAATTAAACACTTTATAATGAAAAACCGAATTGTTGAGCAGTGTTATTATCAATCATTTTTGGGCCTTAGTTACAAACTAAACATCTCATAACTTAATATATTTTAAATAAATTACTCCTGAAATTCTGAAAATGGATAGTTTTTAGAAAACAAGCATCTCTGCCTTAGGTGAACTTTTAAGCTAAAAGGATTCTGTTAACTTTTAAAACAGTCTCTCATGGTTAAATTCCTCAATATGAAGCTTTCTAAAACCAACTTCCATGATTCTCACTAATGTATATCAGCTGGAACTTAGATATGGTGGTAAAGTAACATTTCACAGAGCTTATTATTTATAAATAAAAAATAATTGATGTTCCAATGCAATGTAACATATTCTTTTGGCATAAATAATTATCTTGAATCATAATGGCAATGCTTCATCAAAACATATTGGAGTTCAGTGTCAGTTTCCTTGAATATTTCTCGTATAGCTAAATGAAGCATTTAATTTTTGGCACTGTGGTCAGTTAAGTCATTTATATAAATGAATAAAAACAGATAACTCATGAAGTTGTTATGAGACTTTTTAAAGCCATTTAAAATTTTACATCAAGAATACTCCATAAATATTGTGATTCTATTAAAATATCAGAGAGCTCTTACAGAAATCTTACAGAAACTAGTGGGTAAATTATATTGACTAGTCAACTTCAGCAGATGTGGACAGCATGGATACTCACTGAGAATTTTATAAATCTCTATTAATTACCGTGTATATTTTATGACATACCCTGAGATGATCCCCACTGAGTCATACTTTTGTATTGGGTTCTTCTTCTGGAGTGTAGGCAGTACCCATAACTTGCTTCAACACAATATTATGTGGTACTCTCTTGGTTAGGTAATGTTCTATGGTAAGAATGAAGGGCTTTTACAGATATAATTAAAATCCCTAGTTGCTGGCTTTAAGGTAACCAAAAGGGATATTAGCTTGGGTAGATCTGACCTAATCAGTTAAAAAAAGTTCTTGGGATCAAAAGTGGGAAGCAGCAGAGACACACTCCCGTTGGTCTTGAAGAAGCAAACTGCTATGGTGTTATGATGAAGGTCACCTGACAGTGACTGTCAGGCTATCTCCAGGGACTGAGGCCTCAGTCCTACTACTTCACAGAACTGAGCTCTGCCAACAGCCAGTGGGTTTTTAGAAGTGAATCCCAAGGGGCGCCTGGGTGACTCAGTCGGTTAAGCATCCGCCTTCAGCTCAGGTCATGATCCTGGAGTCCCAGATGGGAGTCCCGCATTTGACTCTCCGCTCAGCGTGGAGTCTGTTTCTCCCTCTCCCTCTGCCTGCCGCTCCCCCTGCTTGTGCTTTCTCTCTCTTTCTCTGACAAATAAATATATAAAATCTTAAAAAAAAAAAAAAAAAGTGTATCCCAAGACTCAGATGATATCATAGTCCTGGCCAACATCATGGTTGAAACCCTGTGAGCTCCTGAACAGAAGACCCAGTTAAGCCATGCTCACACTGCTAATCCACAGAAACTGAGGTGATAAACGTGCATTGTTGAAAGCTGCTACATTTGTGGTATTTTACTCCACAGCAGGAGAAAATAAATATACAGATACTCATTCACATATTCTTCTAGAAACAATGGTAAAATAATTTTCTCTCTTTAAATTCTTTGTAAAAGAAAATTTTGATAAGCCTTTATAAATAAATAATTAAATATAAAGTACCTTAGATTAAAAATAACTGAATCAAATTACTATAACATTTTGTGAATACCATCCTTTACTGTAACCAAAAGCTAGTTGTTAACAGGATCATGGTAGTGAATTATGACAAATTGATTTCTGAACTGATCTCAATTATTTTTTAACTTTTATCTAATTAAAGAATTAGTTAATTTTCCTTTCAGAAAATACTAAAGCAAATATAAAAAGAAAGACTGTACTCATTGCTTTAAATCTTCCCTCAAGAAGGTAATGTGGAAAGTTTGATCTGCAACTCTATTTCCTAGGCCTTTATGTAGAAAACCACACACACACACACACACACACACACACTAAATATTTATAAAATTGGAAATTAATATTTGCATTCACTGAAGACTTTTTTCAATCAATTATACATCTACTCCATTACTTAACATAATATCTTTCAATTTTAAATATATATCTACATTATCTTTAAAATTGTTTAATAGTCTCATGAGTGATTTCAAAATACATTAAAGATATTCCATATTTCTGATTATATTTTTCTAAATTTCTTTTTATTTTAAAACATTCATTCACATTTATCTTAATACTTTTCCTGATTTGGAACCTTTCTAAAAATAGAAATGCTAAGTCAAGTTGTAACAATATTTTATAGACCTCTGATGGATATAGTCAGACTTCTCTCAAGATATACATCAATTTACATGCTCACAAATAACATAAAAGAATGTCTCTTCCTTTATAGCATCACCAGTACTAATTATTGAAATTTAAGAGAAAATCAGATAGACACAACATATATATATATATTTTTTTTTACCTTGTATTTTTAAAATACCAGTAGTTTTGAATATTTGTATTTTTATAGACCATTCTTCTTCATTAACAAAATATTCATTATACTTTGTCTATTTTTTTGAGTTATATTACATAACTTAACCTTGTTTTTCTTAATATAGTTTATATTTTTTTCTCTAAATGTTTTCCTGGTAATTTGTATATGGTCTTGTCACTTTCATGGTTCTTGGTATTATTTTTTAGTATTTTGGTTATTTATTCACTTGCTGATTGCTTTCTTGATTTCCTAAACAGAAATTTAAGTATGAGATTGTGCCTTGAGAGATTTTCTCCATATTTTAGTCTTTATCTTTTTATTTATTACATTTAAACGCCTTGGCAAGATATATAGATATATTTGTGGAATATTGGGTTGGGCCTTAACTAACTATATATAATTATAATTATGTAGTTATATATCTATAATATTATTTATATATATATGAATTTTGAGATAATTTTACCTTATGCCAACATAAATGATAAAATAATTTCTGTAATAATTTGATGTTACCATAATACACATGCATACGCTGTTGAAAACAACATGTACAGTTATAATGCATTATAAATCTAATAAACTCTGTAGCATTACCTTAAAATTATATATGCATGTATATATATAATACATATATATGTATATGTATATACTATCAACTTTAATAAGTTGATTATATTATCCCCATATTCTATCATATACTGTAGCTAATGTCTAGCCTGGAGAGCTCTATTCTATACTTTGGACAAAGGAGTAGCAGGGCTCCAATGACTAAAGATTTTTCGGCCAGGATACCCTATATTGTGATTTCCTGAGCTGGTGTATTAATGATTTCATTGTGCCATTTATTTTATATTCTGATTTTATTCTGATAAACAGTATTTCCTTTTGAAAGCTGACAGAGTCTGAGAAAAGAATGCTACTAGGCCCCCTGAGGGAAAAATACATATATTACTCTTTATGTTAAAATACAAGATTTCTGATTTCTGGAAACCCTCCCAATGGAGTTGCTTAGGAAGAATATGCAAACTGGAGCTGGCTTAAGCCCTTTGGTATCATTAAGTTCTTCGTAAACCCCACCATATCAGAGAAATGATGTCAGAGAATATGCAGGGTTCCTAGGTATGATTATTAAGGTACGGTGCTAGGAACACATCTCAATAGGGACTGTGGCATCAGGTACTCTTGTAATGCACGGTCTGGTAAGCCTCCCTATTGTCAGAAACTCATAACTGAGTGCTGCCTCCTCCAAACAAGTGTTTAGTACTTGTTTATTTATGTTCCAGTGACTTGTCAGATGGCTTCTTTTTCAACACATGTTCTGGTTATCAGAGTTCTTAAATTTGTCTTCAAATATAGTCAGTAGATTTTAGAAGACATGCAGGTTCATACTTCTTTCTAGATCATATCAGAGACTTATTTTTCTTAATGATAAGATATTATATATTAATATAACATATTATATTAAAGATGTTTAATTAAAGGAATTATTAGGCACAATTTGTATTCATATGCATAATAGAATATCATTCGAATGTTCATATAATTTATTATTAAGCTTCATTTTCAGTTTGCTTAGATATTCACACACGAATGTTCCTATATGGAAAGAAATACTTAGTAGAGAATGTTATTTCCAATAACATAATGAAAGACTGTTGTCAGCATCTACTGATGCTGAGCTTTAAGATTGCACAAACAGGATTGAAACAAGTTAAATTTTAGTGTCTGTACCAAACCCTCAGTGCTTCTGCTGAGATTATTTCAAATTAAATCAGTCTATCTTTGGAAGTAATCCTTGTTTAAATGATAGTTTATAGTAGAATACGAAGTAGGATCTATTTTAGTTATTATATATCATGATTTATGAGTGTTCTCTTTTTGGATATTCATAATGGAAATCAATATATGCTGTACTCTAAAAATTATCTAAAGCAATAGATCAAATTACAATGGCCATTTTATTCATGTATTTAGAGAGAGTTGTACCTTGATGTGTTTTCACCTATCTTTGCATTTATGAGTTTTATTATTGAATCATTGGATGCATTGGATATTAAATAAAGCATATCATTTTGCTAAGAAGAGAAAACAACTGCCACCAAGTTCTGTGTCCAAAATTATTTGGGGACAAAATTTCCTTATCTACCTCCTTCTTTCTTAATAGTCTTGGTGTCCAGATCACTTCACATCCTTCAAACGTATTGAGAGATAAGAAACATTTCAAGGAGGGGTGGAGTGAAGACCTCAGAAAATATGTTCCTCCACAAAAGCGGTGTGAGCTCTGGTCAAAATTGTCAAAATCAATGTATTCCAAACTTTGAAAACTAACAGTAGGAGTGTTTATTCTAGAAATGCGGCTGAAATTCATTAGGAACAGTGAGCACTGTGCCATATTGACTCATTTTTAGCGTCTCCCTTTCTGAGAAAGCCTTGGAAAACCAACAGCCTCACAACCACAGAGGCTGTGAAAACCCATAGCCTATAGCCCCTGTCTGGGAAGAATGGATTTGGAGCCTCTAAAAGCACCACCCGGAGATAATTGTCACTATTTGACCTGTCTGGCATCTCACAGGAAAGCTCCATTATCAGGGTTTGCCTTCATTGACCTGCCTCAGAACTTGCTTGGTGTGATCAGCCATATCCCTAGGATTTTTGTCAAAAACAATCAGTCGAAATTGTTGAATATCACAGCTGCCTGAGGTGGTGTTACCAGTTGGAGCTATGAAGGGGTTGACCAAAAAAACCCTTAAAAAACTAGGAAATGCGATGTCCATAGGAGGCTTTGAAAAAGCTCTGACATATTTCCTGGGAGTACAGAAGTCCACTTGCATGTTCAGAGCTGTGTGTATGACCAGGAAAGACGTAAGGCAGATTTATGCACCCAAATACGCACATCTTCATATGCACAGATAATACTGGGAAGGATATGTACTAAGAGGGTCACACCTATTTCCTCAATGGTAGAAATTTTAGTGATTTTTTTTTTCTCTTCTCTTCCCTAGGCCCTATCCTTATCCATCTTCCTCTTTCTTCCCTCCCTTTCCCCCCCGCTTCCTCTCTCTCCCTCCCTCTCTTTCTTTTTCTCCTTCTTTTTTCCTTTGTTTGCTTATCCATTATTATCTACAATAACTATATATCACTTTTATATTAAAAATAAGAAGAGTAGATTTTTAACCAAATTATTCCTGCTTTAATTCATTATTGGTTTCAACTTAAATTAGTCAAGAAAAAATAAGTCATATTCATTTGGTCATCTAGTAAATTGGGATCTGCCAGAAGATATCTATGTTTTATCTGATAGCTCTCTAAGCTAAAAATCTATCTGCTTTTTCACATGACTTACAGTGACTCTGCTCTGAGATATCAGAGTCTTAAATTTAAGAGGTGGGTGGGCCAGTTAAGCAACTTCTCCTTTGTCATGGCCAAGAATGGTCACATCTTTATTCTTTCAGCCAGTGATTTACATTTGTCCCTCTTTAAAAAATATTTGGAATGTGTCTCATATTAGTTGACCTCAGAATATCATTTACCATACAGTGCCATATTATTTACCATAAGTAGTATCTATCAGTAAATTTTTGCATAATTCTGGGGGCTGAAAAAGTTAATATGGCTTTTACATAAATTTTAAAGATACTCAAGATGCTTAGCAAACATAGATAATTTGTATTACTGTTCCATTCCAAAACTTTTAGAGACTCTTCTATTTTAATTTTCTTTTAACAAATTTTTGGATCTGCAAATTAGCACAACTAACTGCCATAGGTGATAAAAATCGAGAATCAAAGATTAATAAAACATAACCCTTACATTTAAGACCATTAATAAGGAAGAATAAGCTTAAATATCACAGCATGTTTTTAAGCTAAAACTGCCTCAGTTCGAGAAGGAATTGTTTCCTTGAGTTGAAGTTCATTTTCTCTTACTATTATGTATCCTATGTCCTTTAATTGGTAAGTTATTTTATATAAGTTATAGCTCATCAAAATAATTAAGACATACTCATCTGTAACTTTTTCTGATAAAAAACTACAGAAAATATACAATTTTACTTTACATTAGTGTAATAGGTTGAAATTAGTTATATTCCCTAAAGATACACTACTGTTTACATAAATGCAAAATGGAATCTTCAGTCAGACAAATTTATTCCCATCTAATCTGAAACACCAAATACTTAATTGTGCTAACAACACAAGTTTACATATTGGTGGCTTAAGTCACCCTATAAGCATGTGTTTATAGAATTAGATGATCAGTTTATTATGTTAACATCCTGCTGACTCTAAAGCAAAAATGCATTATATTCATTATGTTGTTATTTTATTCTTTATGAGTAATGTGATAGTCCATTAAATATAAGAGTTTGGCAAAAAAGAAACGCTAGCAGAATTAAACAATGGAATAAGAGTCGTTTCTTAATATAAAATAGCCATTTGCAAAGATTTAATGAAAAGCTCAGGTTCATTTTGGAGACAAGAACTCTTAAACCCCAGAACCTAGCACTTAACGAACTTAGCCTCTTGTTGCGAAAAGCTGCACACGTATTCAGGAAAAATGTTGGCCAATTCTCCGAATACGACACTGACTCTTGAGGATCAACACTTAAGATGAAGATGAAACTAAAGTAAATTGAGCAATGGGACTGATAAAAAATGGAATTAATAAGGTACTGGGATGATTGAGTTTGAGGAATGATATTAGATTGGATGATTAGGGATAGTAATGTGTACTGTGGGAGGTGAAAATAATCTTGATTTTTTTTTTTACCACTAGTTGAAAGTTTGATATAAGGAACCTAAGTATGAGTACTTTATTCTTGTCCCATAATTGGTATTAGGCAAGATATTTATTTTTATCCCTGCCTTTTAATGTTAAAGGTAATTTGTAGTATTAGGATTTATGGTAGGAATTTAAAATTCATGCACATGGATAAAGTTTTATATAAAGAAAATGTTAAGTGCCATTACATCAATTCAATTTAAATGGTTTCCTTTGCTTTATAATCTGCTGATATTTATTTTAGGAGGCCCTAGTTACCCCGAATTAGGTATATTCATCCAAATAAAGTTAAAACAATCCTTGTAACAGAAGAAACATGACTAATAGTTAAAATCAATATAGAATTACATTAGTGTGTGTACAATCTGTTTCATTGCTGAAAATTAATTCTAATTACAGTAATAAAAGACATTTAACTGACATTTTCACCTATCATTCCTTTAGCTAAGGAGAAGATATAAATGTACACAAGTCTTTTCAGAGACACGTTTTACTGAATTATAAGTATGATAAGTTTTCATAGACTGAGAAAGATCAGGCCAACGAGAAGCACATTAGTATATTTTTCTCTTTTCTAAAAAGGCAGATGCTAATTAAAAGTACTGCAGTCCCTAATTCTATGCTTGGGAAATTATATGCATTCTTCTATTTAATATCCTCCTTATTTATGAGCACTATTTAAATTTTCTGAGCTAAATATTAAAAATCTCTTATTCAATGAATAATTGATGATTAATAGAAGTTACAAAAGTGAAAATTGCAAGTGTAATATTTTAAATTATTAAGTGTGGAAATTTAATTCTTATTAAGTATTCACAGCTAAATTATTAAAATTTTATTTAATTGAACATCTAAGTAACATTTTCTGATTCCAATTAAACAGAGATAAATATGTGGTCCAGTTTTGTACCAGGTATAGATTTATGCCAAACTGCCCAGTGCCCATGAACTTGTGTGTTGTGGTCACTTCTTTCCAAGAAATCGCAAGATAACTAAGTTGAGCACGTTTAACCACCTTCCCTTTCACAAAAGTTTCAGATGTGGAATTTGGTAAGTAAGCAGACTTATTAAAATGCCTTGACTTTAAAATGCTTAATGCAAATTGTCTTTGAAATTCTGCTGGAGCTGATGATTGAAGGTCAGACCAAAACGTAAGGAAAATTAATTAAAAATAAACTTTGCCTTAGTAATAATTTTAAATAGCTCTGGATAGCTTTAGGAGAGTAAGAATTTTTTTTTAAGTTTATTTTAATTTTTTTTTTAGTAATATCTATATCCAACGCAGGGCTTGAACTCATGACCCTGAAATCAAGATTCGCTCACTCTTCCAACTGAGCCTGCTAGGCACCCCTTGGAGCATAAGAAATTTTGATTAATGTTTTAAGTTGTGACTAGAAGGTCGCGTTAAGAAAATATTCCCTGAATGGCTGGAAGTGCAACTGTTTGTATCCATGATGTAGCCTCATCCAAGGTTTTGGGGAACTATTTTAGGTTCAAGTTGCTCATCAGAACTAGGGTGTATCTTTGGGAACGCGAGGATGTCTCTCATCTTGCATGATTAGAAAGACTGAAAAAGGAGTTATTAACCTGGTAGTATTAAACGGAAAATACTCAACTGTCTGAATGAGAAGGTGTCTATGACATATCTAGTCCAATAAAATAGGATTACCAGATGAATATGATGTCCTCTGAAAGAACAGTTGTTCAGATTAAGTGAAACAATGAACAAGGAAACGCTTGATTAATACCAACAGAATGCTTTGGGTATTGTTTCTGCATGAGCCAGACATCCCCTGCCCTATGCGGTTTCCCCAGTTAGTTCTCTGGATCAGAGCCACGGTACCACGCGTTATCAATGAAGCATCAAACTCAAGGCTAAAGGTTTGTAAACTGACGTGTGGCCTGCAGTCTGTTTGGCATGTGAAACTTGAAATCCATCAGAAGCATCTCCTAAACAAATTGTATTAGCCACTCTTGTGCATCCTAGTTATTCGCAGATATACACACAGGGTAAAACATAAAATCAAACCACCAAACCAGGAATGGAGAGCAGTGTTCAAAATCCCAGCTTCACAAAAAGCAAAAATTGAAATTGGCTCTGTATGAAAGCCAGTTATTCTTTTAAAAGGGCCAAGATGCAGCATTGCAGGTAGCAATAGGCCTTTTCGGGGGGGGGGGCTTCTTTCTTCAAAGGGGCATGAATGTCATGGCCAGTTATAACTGCATTGTTCTCAGTTGTTGGGGAACCTTGAGAAATTTCCAGCAAAGCTCAGAGTGAGTTTTCAATTTAGAAAATTATGTTGAGTAAAAAACTGAAAAGTTTCACAGTTTATCTCAATTTTATGATTCTGAGGGGATCGTGACAACAATTTTCACTTTTTTGTCTATTTTGAATAAAATTCACCTTTGTTAGGAATGATGCAAAATAGAGCCAGTCACAGTCACGTGAGACAAATAGAATAATGAAAGCATTTTTAATATCATTCGATCCCTCAAAAAGACAAAATTTGTGTCAGTATAAGTCATTTTATTTTTGTTAATGCAATTGCTTTTGTTGTAATAAATTTGAGGGAGATCGCCTAAACAAATAATTAGAAGAAAAGAAAAGCAATAATGAGCTTTTTGCATAAAATCAGCTCAAACAAGACTCAACAAAATCGGGCTTTCTTATCTCCTGCCAAATTTTTCTGGGACATATTAAGTGCTGAATAGTGCTACCAATGTTTCAGCACAATACTCATTATTCTCAAATTTATAATGAAGTTGGATATCCAAAATTTATGCCAAATATACTTGTTTTGCAAATTGATTTAAAAAAATTATACATACTTAACTCAAAGCTGCAAGGCAAGACATTTCTTTGAGAGACTGTATTCAGAATGTATTAGCAGCTACAAGCCTATTTAATTAAATAAAACAAATATGTACATATGAAACTTTTCATAATGTAATTTCATTATTATTGAACCATATAGTGATTCTTTTCCATGTGAGGATTCCTTTTACTATTAATGTCAGAAAACTGAAAAGCCACGAACCATATTAGTATATATTTGAAACAAATAGCTAAGCGTTTGAAGAATGGCTTTACAGAATACATAATTATCAATGATAATGGCACTCTAAACTGAAAAAAAAATGCACAAATATTTAAAAGAGATGTCTTTTTAACAGTAAAAAATGATGGACCATCTAACAGAAAACGATGTCTGGCCAGCAGACCCATTCGAAGCTCTTGTCCTTTCCACACACTTCCCACCTGCTGCACACAAAAACTCCCGAGAGAAACTCCCAAGAGAAAATCAGAAACTAGGATTTAAGTTGTCCTGTCCCCAGAATCAGGGAGGAATTAAGTCAGTGACAGTCTAGCTAAACCAGGTTGTTCAGCATCCAAGAATAGCATCATCTGAAATTAGGTCACAAGGACTCCGAACTTTCAAATCCCCTGCCCCACGTTGATCCGGCATTCCCAAGGTCAAGTAGAATCAAGTGGAACTTTGGACATCTGATTTTCCACTTTGTGACCATGGATTTTACAATCAGCCAAAATGCCGATGCCAGGTGATGACTCTACTTTCACCTTTCATCCTTTAGAATACGGCACTCTCAATAGCGATTGAGCAAGAAAAAAGATTGAATTGCTGGTAGGATACATTAAACTGGGGAGGAAAATCTGACCAATTAAGTTCTGTGGGCAGGGCAGAAACGGTATAATTTGGAAGCCTGCATTTTGGATATTGAAATTCTTCATGTACTCTGTTGTTCAGCGAATAAGGATCCTATACTTAAGAACTTTCAGTCCACTCTGAGAAACAAACTGAGGGTTTTAGAGGGGAGGGGTGTGGGGGGATGGGTTAGCCCCGTGATTGAATGGAGCACTGGGTGTTATACGCAAACAATGAATAATGGAATACTACATCAAAAACTATTGATGTATGTTGACTAACATAATAAAATAAAATTAAAAATAAAAGAACTTTCAGTCCAAAAAATGCTATAGATAAGAGCAAACCTATATAATGCATCCATCCACTCTGCAGACCAGCTCTCTACGGATGAAAACACTTTGCTTTGAGACTATAATTTAAAATATCATGTGAAAAAATAAATATAGAGAAACTGTTAGTTGGTCTGTTTGGTTGACTCATATTTTCATGGAATCCTAACATAAATAAATATTTTAAAAAAAGTGTGAAGGAAACTACTTACATTTTATCATTTCAAGATCAAGAGTAGCACCAAAGTATCCTCACCGTTCTTCTGGAATGTCTCTTCACAATATCAGAATCTCACTTTTAATGATATGGATTTGTTTTTCCAAATTTAAATAGATTTGATTTGGTTTTTCACCAAGTTCGCTTATGGACCACATATTCTGGTTTCCAAAAATGACTCCCTACCCCCCAAGATTAGATAATAGAATAGTCTGAAAAGTGTGGGGAAACAAGTGGAGTATTTTCTTGGTTTTCAAAAGAGTAACCAAAGTTGTTTTTTTTCTTTCTTTTGTGAAAAATGTGGCCCGTGAATGTCAATAGTGAATGAGGTTTTTTTTGTATTGTCTTTAATTGATTTATATTTTGAGCCACATTGGTATTTTAGATCAAATTTACAAATCAATTTTTTAAAATATTTTTTGGGGGAGGGGCAGAGGGAAAGGAAGAGTAAGGGCTCCATCTCACAACCCTGAGATCATGACCTGAGACGACATCAAGAGTCAGACGCTTAACAGGCGGAGCCTCCCAGACACCCCTACAAAATAAATTTTAAACAGCTAAGTCTCTACATAGAGATACTCCAATTCCTGAAATTTATTAGCAGAACAAACATAGCTAGAGATGAAATTGAGACTGACTTTGCAACTAAAGTGTAGCTGAATGCCAGAAATAGATTAAAATGACTTAAAATACAAAATTAAAATTTGAGGAACTCAAACTATTAGTTAATGTGTGTATTTCTATAATATATTATTACTTTTGTTAATCATTAGCAAATAGTCTGAGCAATTTCATAAACTTCTATGTTTAACAGAAATAGTAATGGAAAGTGAGGTAAGGGGGTTCCAGTAGATGTCTTATTCACGTAGTGCTGATCCACTGGGCTTGGGCTCATATTCCAAACCCATTCATGTTGTATAGAGTATTAGTACAATGGAAATACATTAACTCTATATCATTTTGGATACACTCCCTCCATGCCAAAGGGCTTGAAAACAGTATGGAAAAGATTTCATCTGAATTGTGTTAGAAAAGCAACCTGATCATTCCACATTGCCTAGATAGGCCAAAAGCACGGGAGGTAGAAAAAAAATGACCAAGCAATAAATGCTAAAACAGCAATTTGTGCAATGTAGAACATTAACTAAAATCTTAAAACAGTTTATATTCCAGGTATGTATCAAACTGCAGATGTCATGTAAAATATATCTGCTGATGGAGATTACATTTCACACAGAAAGGTCTTTTAAGGAATGTTCCAAGGTGATGAGCCATAATAATAAATCAGCTAAATGATCCTCCTCTCTGGCTGATGAAAGGAAATTCTCCTTAAGATCCATCATCATGAACAAGCTGACAACGGAGTAGCCTTGCTCCTGATCTTATGCCAGACTACGTGGAAAATTCCACATATCCTTGAAATGCAACTAGTGTAACAATTGCACACTCCTCACATAGACAATTTGGTTCAGAGAGAGAAAAAGAGAGAATGATAGCCTTTTGACCCCAGAAAAAGAGGTGCATAAAGCTCTGCAAAAGAGAGACGTGTAATTAAAATCTGAATAATTCAGTAAGCGATTCTCAAGATAGAAAACTGAGATTTTTGCTGGAGTCACAGGAAAGTTACATGCTTGACCCACAGTTTAAAATGTGCTTAGTTTTAAGTATGGCAATCTATTCTGAATGATCATTACTAACCATCAACTTAAAGATACTTGTACGTGCTCAGGCTGGCTCAAGGTAACAGCCTGTGCTGGGAGCGTTATTGACAAGCATCAGGAGAACCGGGTTGTACCCTTTGGCTCTGTTACTAATCAGTCCAAGACATCGTGGGAGTCAATAAGTTTGGGCTTCAGTTTTCTACCTTTAAAGGGGGATTCCTGCCCTTGATGAAACCTATTTCCATTGACAAACTTTTTGAAACTTACTATCCTCTGCTCTCTGTTATTGAAATGAGTCACCTGCATCATGGATCTTGCCAAGGAAAAATATCACACAAAAGAAATATCATATTTTCTTATCTAGCCTAATTTTTATCTTTTCTTATATAACTTAATTTTAATGTTTTCTTAAACATCTGTAAGGTTTCTAGAAAGTGTATTTTGATCCTTTATTTTTATCACATAAATTATGGTCAAAAATCACACAATCCCCTTAAATAATCAACCAGTGTATAAGCATTATTGTAAATCTTTCTCAGTCACTCTCCCCTTATTCATCTGACTTATTTTCACAGTTCTTTAAAAAAGCTAGGCATTTAATTAGGAAACCTAGTAATTATATGCAAATGTTTGAACAAATACCAATGTGGTTATTCCTTACTAGTTTTTGAGGTCAAAATTCCTACTGAGGAGACTTCCAAGTTTGTCATGTTAATGCTTGTATTAATGAATAACACATGGCATATTTTCATAAATATGATTTATTGGATGTCAAACCTTTACAATAATACCAGTCTTTTAATTTCCTTTCCTCATAATGGACATTCCTGAAATGACTCAAGAACGAGGAGAAAGAGAACTGACAAAGAAACCACTTGTATAAAATGAAGAACAATTTCCCCTCTGTACAGATTACCGACCACATTTGGGAAAATATAATCAAATGTACTCTTCAGATTCTCTCCTACTTACTGGTATTTGCCCATTGATTGCTCATACGGGGTTTTGATTATGATGAATTTTACTTTGTAATATTTTTTTCTCCTTTCACTGAAAATATTTTCCATATGATTTTAATGTAAACAGTTCCATCTACGCTGTTACATTCTAACAAGTGAGCTGTGTCTCTGAAATTGAAAACGTCATATGCACTACTTTCTATCACCTGGAAATCTCTGCATCTGTTGATAGTAACCTCAAATTCAAGGGGAAAAGAAGATGAATGACCTTGTAGAATACTTCTTTTCCTCATCTTTAAAGTCAACATACTCTGTGTTTAAGGTGAAAAAAGAAATGTCTGAGGGATTATAGATTCCAACATGTGTAGTTTATGTAGCATTGTTGTGCTATTTGCTCTGGGGAGGACAAAATCTTAAAGTGTGCAATTGAGTCTTGCAACAGCCCCTTGATATTGCTAGTAAGACAGTTACAGCGGACTGAGAAGCACACAGGTTTGGTTATAAATCAGGCTCAAGTGTTATAATAAAGTTTATAGAAACTGTAAAACAGCATATAGCTTATGTAGAAGGAGTTATCTTTGTCCTTTTCTTGCCTTTTTATTTTCATTCCTACGGTAAGAACTTTTGAGTAATTGGGAAGCTGGTACGTAGTCCTCACGAGGGAGGAGGAATAATATGTTCAGTGAAACAGAAAAACCAACCACACACGCACAACCCACCTTGCCGCTCAGTTCTGACTTCTCTCCTCCAGGTGAGCTCATCCCCAGCATGGCCACTCTTCCCTCCACGAAGGAAAGATATCTGGGTAGAATTCTTGCTTTATAGAGGTAAATGAGAAAGCTAATCTTTCTCTGTCTCTGTCTCTGTTGAGCGTGCACATGCGCGCTCGCGCGTCCACACACGCACACAACACACTATGTAGTTATTTGCAGACTATTGTACCAGATTTTCATGTGATTTCAGTCAAGGAACGTTCAAGTATTGAGTATTCAGTACTCAAATGAAAAGGACACTTGCTAATTTAAAGATCGATACTGAGAAATGCCAACACAGGCTATTCTGGGCTTTATTTTCACAGACTTTCTGAATTTAAGCTTAGAATTTCTAAAATGTGTCATGTTAAACTTACTTGATTTGAATTTAATCAAGTAGATAAAATTACAAGTATTTTACATATTTCTGAAGACTTAAACAACCACGACAAAATGCTACACAGAGTTTGAGCTAAGCTACAGGCAAAAAGTCTAATATGATACAAAATGCCAATGATAATATTAGAGGATAGACCAAATTAACTGTTAATGTTAAAATAAATCTGTAATAATGAAGATGAAATGGGAATGCAGAAAAAAATAATTTTGGAAATGAAAGGGAGAGCAAAACACTATGACTGCTGACAAAGATTAATCAGTATACTTTAAATTTGTGTACAAGAAGATAGCAAAACAACCAAAAAAAAGGTTTATAATTTTGAGTCTTATGATAAGTCTAGATTCTGAACATTTTTTTCTTCATCCTTGATGCTAAGAAATCTGATGCTATTTTAGGTTTTCTGGAATACTCAATATTTTTCCCATAAGACACCCCAATGTATTACACTGGCAAATATTGATAGCCAAAATTTAAGAAAATTATTGACCCCTAGTCATTTCCTATGAAGTTTGCATTCAAAAGGAGGTAATTTCTTATATGTTTAGCTTTTTTTCAGATAGGACCCACCAATCAGACTTGTGACAAAATCTGCTTTTGAATTCTAAAACTTTATTTAGCTAGAGAAAATTCTGGTTGTCTCCAGAGTGTGATTATTGGACTCTGCAATCAGGGAAGTAGAGGTTTATACTATAAAATCTCAAATTCGTTAATGTTTTGTTAGCTCTCGTTTCCAGGTATTTATGATGCCTGTGTTCGGTGTGCTGCTGTAGCCAGCTGCCTTGATGTGCGCTCCCATCAATAGCACGTCCACGCTTTGCTGACTCTGGACCACAGACGCCGGCATCCGGGAGCACCGCACTTCCGGTGGCTCCCTACCTACTTCCTCTTCCGCCATGGGGGCCGTTCCGAGGCTACAGCTAAGAAACACTTCTGCCAAGGTGCTAGTGTGTTCTTTGGTTTTGGTAATAGAAATAGACATTTAGGACTTTTACATTCAAATAATTATTTTGTACCTTCTCCTATTTGAAATTCTCATTAGATTACCCCTATGAAGGTCAAAAGTTCAAACCAGAGTGGACATTGTGAACGAGCCTCAAATAGGCATCAGAGGCCTCCCTCAAATCTAAGGAGAAAGGCTCCACTAAAAAATAATCCAGCCAAGAGCACTTAAAAGGATTGGATAAGGACAAGAGGGCGAGCCCAAACTAGTAAGAAAGTGCGATTATTAAATAGCATGTCCCCCATTTATATTTCCTTCAGGACGCTAGCAGTAGGAAAAGCCTCAGGGTCGTGGGACAAGATTTAAGGATTCGGAGGTCCTTCTCCTGCAAATCACCAGCGAGCCTATGATATTCAGAGTGTGGAATTCCATACTGGGCTCTTGATAGACTTCATATAACAACCTTCATGACCTTCAAGACATAGACACATTCATACCAGTATTCTTAGCAGATACATAAAAATAGTTTGAGAAATACTTTTATAGAGTATAGATTTTTTTCAGCTTATAGCAAAATTCATATTGTTAAAGTCACGATGTATATTTTGCTTTCATTATTCATGCATTTGTTTGGGATTGTGTTTCTGTAAGGACTACATATTTATAATTTACATTTCAAGTATTCCACCAATGTTTTCCCTTCATCATTTACAACCGCTGCAGAGATTACTGAATATATCACAGTTCCATGGAGAAAGTAAGGCACTTTCAGCACCTACTATTATGTTAGAAAATAAAAGGGAAGGTTTGTTGGTGATGAATAAAGTTAGGAGAAAAATTTTAGGGAAGAGACCTCAACTTCACACATGGCTCTGTACTATTTCTCTTGAATTGTCATCACTAACCTACAGAGAGCATATAGATAAAGGTACTTTATTGCTTTTTGAAACTTGGAGGAGAAAAAAAAATCAGGATCATAGATAAAGATTTCAATTCCTGACCTCCCTAGCCTACTTTGCAATTAAAGCAAAGTCATTAATTTTTAGCCTCAAGTACATGAGAATTCAGAATTTTACCTCTGTGTGCAAAAGCTTAATAACATGGGCCATGGTGGTGGAGCCATTGCATATGCAAATTCAGATGCATTAGAAATAGATTTCATTCCACGATGTCATAGTAAGTCACTATAACGGGAAACTACCGTGGTTTTCTAAGAAAATCACATTTTTAAGCATTCTGTGCTAAACTTTAAGAAAAGTTTTTGCTTCCTAAATAATTTGGCACTTGAGAGTTTGGATTCTTTTCTGAAATTTTCTGCCAAATTTCTGCACTGATCACTTTTGATACTTATTGTTGTTATTTTTAGATCATCTTTTAGGATATGTAGATGTAGGACGTAGTAGGAGATGTGGGTTCTATCCCAGCTTTGTCGCCAGCCAACTGTGATTTTGAGGAAATCAAACTATTTGGGCTTTATTGCCCCCAAAATAGTGAATGTCTTGGGATAAATTACCTCTAAATAAATCCCCTTTTGGCTAAAATAATAGATCATTTATCGGGGTCTTGGTCAGTACAATTTTCAGAATCTTCAATTACACATTTATCAATAAATCAAATCACAAGTTAGTGGTTAATAGCTGAACAATGGCAAACCACTAGATAATTATTTTTATCTGTCTTCTAACTAATATGCTTCCCTCCCTCCCTCTCTCTCTCTTTCTCAACTTCTCTCCCTCTCTCTCTCTCAATTGTGGGATTCATAAATCATTAGTCAACTAAAGTAGAAGAAAATGATTTCTCTATGAGATATTCCAGCTTCTATAATCACATGACTATGGCACAATCCAAGCTTTAGGAAGCTGTGGAAATGACCTAAATTCTCAAAATCCAACAACCCTTCCTATGAATCTTCAGAATGCATGCTGTTGCTATCTCTTCAGTGTTTGCATAGTTTAAATTAAAAATATAGTTTCTGTTTTATGCCAAGAGCTTTCAGGTAGCTGGACCTCTTTACAGGGTTTCAGTTTACTCCAGAATATTCCTAAATGTACTTGGCAATCTAAGTGGCTATGTGAGTCTGTGGCCTGCTCAAGAAGATGCTGGAGAGGGAAAATTGCTGTTCTTGGCACAGCTGAATTCAACTGCAGATGTGAGCAATTTGTCACCAGTAATTTAGGTAGTTACAGGGGCAGGGGATGAGGATATAGGATTATTTTCTTTTGATTTCTGGGCCTATTTTGCATTAAATCTTCTGGAAGATTATTACTTAACCTCTCTTAAGAGCACATTCGTATTTTACTGGAAAATGAAACTGTATAACAGTAAAAGTATATCAGATGGGTTAGCCTGGTGATGAGTATTAAAGAGGGCACGTATTGAATGGAGCACTGGGTGTTATACGCAAACAATGAATCATGGAACACTACATCAAAAACTAATAATGTAATGTATGGTGATTAACATAATAAAATAAAATTAAAAAGAAGTATATCAGATGTGGTTGAAGTGAGTTTAGTGGATTGATCTAGATTTGGAGATTTATTTTTCCTACAAAATTAATAACAATATTGTTTGTATTTATTTTTAATAATATTCAAGGAACACTCAAGTACACATATTAATATCATACCGTCTTCTCTAAATATTAGTTTCTTAATTGTATTCTAATGTCCAACTCCCTTTAAGACATTTTTTTATTATTTAATTTTACTAAGTTTTTATTCAATTTATTTAAACTAAAACAAACAAACAGTTCACCCATTTCTCTCACCCCACCTCCCCCCCCGCACCAACAACCACCTATCTGTCGTATCTATGAGCTTGGTTTTATATATATACACTCTTGCAATTTAAAATATATATATTAAAAATATATATATATATAATTCCACATATAAAAAATTTCATATGATATTTGTGTTTCTCTGTCTGACTTATTTTGCTTAGCATAATGCCCTCACGGTCCATCCACATTGTCATAAATGGCAAGATTTAATTCTTTCTTATGGCTGAAAAATATTTCATTATCTCTATCTATCATCTATCTATCTATCATCTATCATAGAGATGATTTCTTTATCCATTAATCCACAGATAGACATTTAGGTTGTTTTCATATCTTGGTTATTGTTAATAATGCTGCAGTGAACATGGGGGCGCATGTATATTTTGAATAAATGTTTTCATCTTCATTGGACAGATACCCAGAAGTGGGATTGCTGGATCATATGGTAGTCTTATTTTTAGTTTTTTTTTTAAGGAAACTCCATACTGTTTTCCATAGTGGCTATGCCACTCTAATGAGCCATAGGGGATGTAGTTAAGAAGGAAACCAAACTTCTAAGAAAAAAAAAAATTAAATAAACACTAACCACAAAATTCAATATAAAGATAATGGTAATTTACTTATAAAAGAGATACTAAAATCCTAGATAAATCAGCAAATGAGAGATCAGATTTAAACCACCTTGTAAAGGAAAAACTTTAGAGCTCTTGAAAACATTAAATATTATTAGGCCAAGAGTGGCTGTTACAAGTTTTAATGGTAAATAAAATGTAAAACTTCCAAACATAAAGGATCAAAAGGAAAAAAAAATACGTGAAACTTGATCCATCCAAAGACTTATCAAAATCTTACAGTGCACATATTAGAACTTGGTGAAAATACAAAATATCTCATTCAAAGTCGGTGTCACCATCACTGCTCCTTTCCTGTGTTATACTGGAAAACCAATTCAGCTAAATAAGATATGAAAAAGATATAAAATGTACAATAAAGAAAATGAAATTGTCAGGAAACTTTAATGATGTGATCTTTTGTAGCATATAGCATCAGAGAAACCCTAAAAACTATAACAGTGCCCACTAATTACGTTTGTTGGATATAAAAAAATCCATATATGAAAACCATTAAAAACTTATATACCAGAAAAAATTATAAAATATTATTTAAAAAAACATTTCTAAGAGCACCTGGCTGTTTCAGCTGGTAAAGCATGCAGCTCTTGATCTCAGGGTCATGGGTTCATCCCCACATTGGGCGTGGAGCCAATTTTTAAAAATTAAATAAATAAATAAATAAATAAATTTATTTCTAATAGCAACAACACAGTCATCAGGATAAATTTCACAAAATTGTTCAAGTTTCGTAAAAAATTATCATATTTTATCATAGCACATAAAGATCTAAGTAAAAATAAAAATATTCATAATTCCCAACTCACAAAGATTATCATTTTTCCCCCAAAGTATCTCATAATTGCAATGCAATCAG
Source organism: Phoca vitulina (assembly GCF_004348235.1). Classification (NCBI taxonomy): domain Eukaryota; kingdom Metazoa; phylum Chordata; class Mammalia; order Carnivora; family Phocidae; genus Phoca; species Phoca vitulina. The sequence continues at coordinate 11,553,169 of NW_022589730.1, read as the reverse complement.
GCAAGCTGAACCAATAGTTCATATAGAAGATGAAATGATCAAGAGACAATTTCCATAAAGAAAAATAAGTCAAAACTTGCCACATTAGGTAAGGTTTATTATAAAGCCACTAATTCAAACAGTATGATAATAGCACAAGGATAGAGACACAGATAAAAGAAAATTTACAAAGAAGAAAGAAAAAGAGCTGTATATGTATTGGCACTTGGGATACGATGAAGATGGCAACAAAAGTCAATGGGCTAGTTAACCATATGTAAAAAGTCTGTTTTATGATATATTACAATATATTTTGTGTAAAAAATGCAAACAGTATTATTTCTACTTAGTGGATATAGCAACATATATCTATATCTATATAGATATAGATGTATTTTAAAGATTTTATTTATTAGAGAGAGAGAGTGAGCGAGCGGGAGAGAATAAGAGCTGGTGTGGGGGACGCAGAGGGAGAGGAAGAAGCAGACTCCCCACTGAGCAGGAGCCCCACAGGGACTCCAGGATCATGACCTGAGCCCACCCAGGCGCTCCGTGGATATAGCAATATATTAGCATGTTAATAGGACATACAAGATTTTTATCTATATAAATGTACACTCACAGCACATACATTCATTATAGCATCATTTAGTAAATAGTTATTTACTGATATCATTTGTTGTCCTGTATTTTTGAAATTTTTCGTAATTAAACATTTTATTTTATACGTATGGATAAGTGAAATAACAATAAAGTCAGAGGAGATAAAATATCCCAGCCTTCCTCACTGGTTCTTCTGTAGGCAAGTGTCTATGACGTATAACATGATTTTTATTCATCAGTCCTCACTATATAGTGAAGGACTAATCCTCTACCCGTATAATGAAAACATCTACTAAAGTTTTATAGATTCAGTAAAAGTGTTGAGTTTTCTCCTCCTCTTCCTATACTTTTTTTTTTTTTAAATCTTGAATGGTATTTTGAATGAATAATTTCTATTTTATCTCCCAAACCTGAGTCAGCACAATTATATTTTCTTGCTGTAAGAATGACGTTTTTGTTTTTGTTTTTTTTTTACTCTAGAAATCATTTGGGGGATTAGAAGATGGGAAGAGTCATTGCCTACAACATTAAAACCACCCACTGTGATTTGTTATGACTTCAGCCAAATCAGGTGATTCAGTGACAAACTACCACCTTTACAACTCCAGGTAATAGAAGACGAGCGGATGGATCCTCACCATCTGTACCTAATTTTATTTTCCATGGAGATGAAGTATCATCCCTAACCCTCTCTTGCCGTTTAATTTGCCCTCTGAAATGGAATAAACCATACTGCAGTTACAAAGCAAATGGACATATGTAGGTGATTTCTGAGAGAACTTGGCATCCTTTCCTCTCTCGCGCCCCTGCGTTTCCCGAACCTGCGTCCTCAGGCCTCCGTTCGGATCGGTTCCAGTTTGGGAGCCAGCCGTTCGCACGCCCCACACAGCGCACTTTTGGCAGCTAGAGGGTTCGTAAGAACTCTGGCCAGCCTTAGCTGGTAACTGAGCAGATGCTTGGGCAGTCACATTTTTGAAATTTATATTCTCTGTAGAATAGAGGACAGGGTTTAAAAAATAATTTCGACCACATTACATTTTCCTCTCGGTTGATAGTCAGGCACTTAGAAGGCCCAGTATTTGGACATTTTCTCCTGTTACCATTCGGTATCCGGCGAGCAAAAAAGCTGTGAGAGTCTAAAATGTAACAAGAAATGGTATCTCTGGTTGCACAACTGGAATGAGGTGTCAGACTACGCCAAGAATTTCCCTTAGTAAAAAATTGTAAGAAAATACAATTTAACATATTATTATGGCCATATTATAAATTAGTTAAATTAATAATAATATTTTAGGGCGCCTGCATGGCTCAGTCGGTTAAGCATCTGCCTTTGGCTCAGGTCATGGTCCCAGGGTCCTGGGATGAGTCCCACATGGGGCTCCCTGCTCAGCGGGGAATCTGCTTCTCCCTCTCCCTCTGCTGGTGCTCTCCCTCTCTCTCAAAATAAATAAATAAAATAAAATAAATAATATTTTTGTAGCATTATTTATGAAAGTTTATAAAGACCAATTCTCCCTGTACAGGATGCATAAATGATTAACTCATGACCTCTATCCTCAAAAGAACTAACACTGTAGTGGTCAACAGAGGGGGATAGAAATAGCTAAAATGTAAGTTAGATGAAGAATATATATATACATAAATTATATATATATAAACATATATAGAGTGGAAACAAAATGCCACCTGTATGTAGTATGAGTTTAGATAAAATGCACCTGCATCTAATATGAGCAGAGTATACTGTATATAGTATGAATGGAGTTTGAAACTAAAATATTGGGATTCTTCTGTAATGTTTGGTTGCTTGTTTTATATCTTGATATTCACAGTTCTTTTTAAAGATTGAGTTGGTTACTTCTGACTCTATGAGGGGGAAGCACATCTGAGTGATCTGTGAAGCCAATTCTGAAGTCTAAAGAAAGAACGGAACATTTCTGTTTTCTTTTAAATGGATAGAATATGCATATGTAGAAACACACACACACACAAAAAGAAAAGAAACACAAAATGTTTATGTATAGCTAGAGGTACCTCAAAAGAATCAACTTGTACGGGTTTAAAGAAGATTACTGCCCCTCCTTACCTGCCAAAATATCAGATAATAGTACTTGATCGTATATCCCTGTAGCAGCTAAGAGATTAAAGTGAGGCAGATTGCACCATTATAGGTAAGACTGTCAGCCCTTCAGTTACAACACTATCCTGTTAATTGTCTACAACTTAGTCATAAAATGTCCTTTCCCTCTGAGGGGGAGGAAAAAAAGACAAAAGAAAAAAAGAACAACTTGGCTTATCAGGTCCCAGAAGAAGAGCGATTTTTAAAAACCGAGTTTTTAAGGAGCGCCATTTTAATTTTAGAGCATCTTTGAAAGAATGTTTTAAGGACATTTTCTACTTCAGAATTTTCAAAAGAGGATTCAAATTCATAGATTCAAATTTAGTATGCATTGCACCTTAGTTATGGAATCATTATCTGGAACTGGGTTTATTTCCAATGTTAATATTCTTTAATTTCTATGATAATTGAAGTATCCTATTTCAAAGATATAGTCTGTATTACATGCTACTAATGATGATTTAATCTCTTCTAAGAATCTTCTGAATATAAAACAAACTGAGAGAATCATTCAAAATCTAATCCCTAGAAATTACATTTTGACTAGCTATGTTATGGACAGAAAGAATTCTTATATCAATTAGATTTAAAAAAAAAGATTTATTTATTTGAGAGAGAGAGAAAGAAAGAGAGAGAGAGTGCACGGGTGGGGGGCTGTGTGTCAAGGGGGTGGCGGGGCAAAGGGAGAATCTCAAGCAGATTCCCCGCTAAGCACAGAGCCTGCCACAGGGCTTGATCTCAAGACCCTGAGATCATGACCTGAACTGAAATAAAGAGTTGGAGGTTCAACTGACTGAGCCACCCAGGCACCCCATCCCCCAGCTTTTTAAAAGCTCTTCATAGCAATGACTGTTTCATGTGAGAATTACTGATTTGCTCACTGATCTTTCGTATGAGATTAGTAGTGTATTAGGGTCATGATCTGTGTATTTCATCTTCTTGTGTTCAGTACCAGAGAACATGTCAAGTAAACTCTGGCATTTAAAAAATATTTATTGAAAGAGTGGATGAAATAAAAGATATCATAGCATAAGCATCTTGCCTACCAGTGAATCTACTGAATTGGAACGAATTATGCCTTATGGATTTTGCCCTTTTTGTTTCTTTTATGAAATACACACACACACATAAAAATATTGTTTCTTTTATGAAATACACACACACAAAATTTATATACGTGCATATTTCCTTTATAATGGATATGCATATTTTTTATTATGCAAGATGTTTTCTAACACTTTTTATTATTATTTATTTTTTATGCAACCTTTTAATGGCCTCTGACTTGGACTTATTCTTTGTTTCCTATCATCCTTATATGAACTATATTTTCTTTAGTTTATTCTACAGGGAATTGGTATATATATATATATATATATATATATATATATATATATATATATACTGTTTTTACTTACAATTCAAGTTAGTTTTTGAAAAATACATTTGAAGTTATTTTTTAATAACATCCAAAATGCAAGCAGAGGAAAATGGAGAAATTTATATTACTTTTTTTCTTTTCTATTTCTCAAACAAAAGTTTGGTTCTTGGGATACCTGTGTGACTCAGATGATTAAGTCTGCCTTCAGCTCAGGTCATGATCTCCGGGTCCTGGGATCTAGCCCTGCTCTGGGCTCCCAGCTCAGCAGGGAGTCGACTTCTCCCTCTGCCTCTCCCCCTGCTTGTGCTCTGTCTCTTTCTCTCTTAAATGAATAAATAAAATCTGTAAAAAAAAATAAAAGTTTGATTCTTATTGCCATAATCTCTAATTACATTAACATTATTTTAATTTAATTTTTATCTTTTTACTGGACTCATCTTCATGGATTTTCATCTTGATGTCTCTTCATTATATGTGCATCCCCCCCTGTGTCCCTTGCTCCTTTCATCTTTTGGCCTGGTGAATTCTGGGAAGCAGTTTCTCAAGTTTGTTCTTCACATCACTAATTTAATTTTCTCTTTGGTATCAATTTTACATTTCACTGCTTCAAACACAGATTTTTAATTCTATAGTTATATCTTTATTTTCCTTGTAATTTTGTCATATTTAAACTCAGCAAGCTTACTTTTCAGTGTAGAATACAAAATAAACATGAATCCTCTCATTTTCATCTTTTGTTTCCTAGAGCGCATTTCAGCAATTTTAATTGAATGCAAAACAGATGTTTTCTAACACTTACTTCGCTCATGTACTACCATCAAAATCACCATCTCTCTCTGCATTTGTTTTTCTTTCTTTCTTTTTGCAGAATTTTCATGGGCTCATGTCAAGATACTTATTTATTTATTTTTGTTCTTCAGAAATTGTTTCTAGATATGGGATTTTTTAATAATATTGGTTTGTAGATATTGCTTGATTCACTAAGTTGCCAGTTAAAATCCTCTTCTTATATCTTAAACTGAAAGACTGCTTACTGTAAACATTCTCTACTCAAAAGGGATGGTGTTTAACCCCTGTTAAATATGAACTCATTAACCCATTGTCTAATTATAGAAAAATGATTCGTTTTTTCCTGGATAGTAAGTGCAAATAAATTGAGAAAAAAATATAGGCACAGATACCATTCCATTTTTAAATAAATATTAAAATGAAACCTTTGAACATATAGGTAAATATATACACATTTATGTCCATGTATGAGTGTGTGCATATATATATATATATATGATATGCACACAAACTTTTATACAGTGTACTTGACAAAACCCTACAAATCCTTGAGCAACATTAAGTGGGGTTTCTTCAAAGGTATATGATGTTAACTGAAGACATTCAATCAACATTTATTCTCTCTCTATATATATTCCATATACATTTATGGAATATACATTCCACATACATTCCACACATATATATTCTATATACATTCAATCAGCATTTCTTCCATATATACATAGATAGATATAATAGATATTTGTTATTCATATATAATATATAAAATACACATATATAATAGATTTATATGTGATGTATATATAGAATAAATGCTGATTGATGGGGCACCTGGGTGACTCAGTCAGTTGAGTGTCTGATGCTTGATTTCAGCTCAGGTCATGGTCTCAGGGTCCCAAGATGAAGCCCTGCGTCCAGTTCCCACCTCAGTGGGGAATCTGCTGGAAATTCTTTTCCTCTGTCCTTCTCCAAATGTGTGGGCTCTCTCTCAAATAAATAAATAAATCTTTAAAAAAAAATCTTTGAAAAAAATAATTAATGCTGATTGGATGTCTTCAGTTAACATCCCTTGCCTTTGACGAAACCACATTTATAGGTTGCTCAAGGATTTGTATTGTTTTGTGTACTGTATAAAAATATTTATGTATATATGCTCATACATACATGCATATACACATATACACACATATATATACAATATGTATATTCATTTATTTTGTATATAATTCCACATATATTATGTATTATATATTTCATTCTATATATAATACACTAATACGGAAGAGAGAGAGAGAAAGACTGACTACTGGTTGTGGAATCAAGGAAGATAATCTAACCAACCTGGAAAGGAAGTTAAGAGTCAAGCAGAAACAAGAATTAGAACAAGAAACCCCAACTACTATGCCATTTCCTATGTGAAATAGCTTCTGTCTTTCATGAAATACTGCAGCGATGACATACTATGATGCCCCAAATTTCCTGTGACCTGACCAAGACTGATATTGAAGGCACTTATAGACTTAAATATAAAATCAATATATTTTTAAGATTTATGTATTTATTTTTTTTTAGAGAGAGAGAGAGAGCAAGGGGGAGGAGCAGAGGGAGAGGGGGAGAGAGAAACAGAAGCAGACTCCACGTAGAGCACAGAGCCTGATGCGGGGCTCAATCTCAGGACCCCGAGATCACAACCTGAGCCGAAACCAAGAGTTGGTCGCTTAATCCACTCTGCCACCCAGGAGCCCCCAATATTTTATAACAAATCTTTGTTTTCCTATCTTTCATCTCCCTATTCTGTCTTGCATAAAATGCAGTCCTAATGTTTGGGATATCATAAAATATATAGATGGTGCAGTATAAGTTTTAGGTTCGAGAGGAGGGGGACTTCAAGTAACTTCATAAAATTTTGACCAAAATAATTCATTTTTCATAAATGTATTATCTCTTCTGATAAAGAACCTAAAGAACCCTGAAGCTGGTGATGCATAATTAAATCTGTGAAATATTTCATTCTGTATTGCAAAATCAGCCAATATTCTTCTTAAAGTTTAATACAATGAGTTCACAAATGGGATGAAAAAATAGAGTAATATTTCACAACTTACTTATCTGAATGCCTTAATATTGCCTTAGTTTTGTTTCTCCAATTGCCCCTTTGGTTTATTATTAATCTCTCACTCTCTCTCACAGTCAGGGTTTAATATGATTCTATTCAAGGCCACTCGTAGCAAGCAGAGTGATTAGGTATGCAAAGGTCTAAGCTACAATCCAATACAGAAAATATTTTAGACTTTTTTTAATGAAACCAAAAAAAAAAAAAGACTGGTGCTCTTGACTCTGGTCAAGTAATATTGTTGATACTATGTTCATTAATTATTTATTAAGTACCTCTTCTGAACATGGCATTATGCTATGCACTGTTGCCTTGTACAAATGAGTAATGACTTAATTCTTGGTCTCAGAGTGCTCATGGTTTAGAAGGGAAGTTTGAAATAGTCTCAATTAACAACAATGCCCGGCTGAATGTGGTAAGTACCTAAAGGGAGGTAGACACTAAATGCAGAGTGAGCTTAGAAGAGACAGGTCTATCTGCCCTACAAGGAGGAATGAAGGCTCTGTGGAGAAGTGACATTCAAACTCAGTGTTGATGAATGGGTAAGATTTGAATAGATAGATATAAGAAAATTACATTCTGGGTTTGGTGGAATTCATTAACAAAGAATCAAAGTATGGCAAACGTTTTGGAATAAGCCAAATGTGAGCTTTAGGTAGAGTATTTGTATAGAGCCTATAGGGTTTGGGGACACCCTGTGTAAGACTAAATGCCAACCTGAGGGGTAGATACTTATTTGGAGTCTGTGTACAACTAATGTCAGCATAGGAGTGTTCTGTGAACATCTCTTTATGAAGGACAGTGAGTATCACGATAGACAACATATTTTCTGTGGGAAAATTTTAAAACCAGTTTATCAAATTAATAATGAGTGTGGTGGCATCTAATTTGATATATTTTTAACTTTATTTGAAAGTTGTTCATTTAGGCTGTTTATTAATGCACTTTCACATTTAAAATCTGGTGACTTTATTTAGTGTTTGAAGAAAAAGATTTATTGTACCCAAATGTATCCAGCTACCCATTTTTGTTTTTAATGTCTATATGCCCTATTGCCTTTAGAAATCTGGTCATCAGCTGGTGACAACCACCCACACGTAAAACAGAATATCAGGAGGAAATACGAAGTTATGCCTGGTGAATTGACATATTTAAGAGCTTGGAACACCACTGCACAACCCATTGTTCAATGATGTGACCATGTGGATGAGCAGAGCTGGAGCAACGAGGAGCAGGCACCCTCCATAGCATCCGAGTCGGACCTGTGTGGCTCCAGACCAAGCCCGGCTGGAGGATTCCTTCCAGAACGAAATGAGATGATATATGGGAAAAGAACAAGACACAGGTTGGCTATATTTTTATTAACAATTCCTCCATGCTTTCACATAACTTGTGCATAACTCTGGTGTGATATTCACTAGCTGCATGCCCTGGTTTGTGAGTTTAACAAAAAAGGATGATGTTCTTATTTCTAGTTCTCTAGAGTAAAATTCAAAATAGCCATAGATCTGGAGAAGACGCTTGGAGTGGGCACTACAGCAGGTGTATGGAGGCTCTCTCTGGTCCAAGTATCAGTTCTTTAACTGTTGGCTGATGTGAGGGTATGTGGTGGTCCACGCTGGCGGGGGATGTGGAAGCTTACTCAGGAAGAAGTGACAACTTGTCAACCTGTGCTGAATTATTCAATGTTTAACAACTGCTGGGCTATACTTCTGCATGTCCCTATCTTAGAGTGATACAGAGCTCCTATAACAGGCTGATTGTTATTAATTAAATTAATTAAGGAAATGAATATCATTTTTTTCTTTTAGTAAGCAGGGTATCTATATGTTGGCTCTATAACTTTTTAATAAGGTCATCCTATTGTATAGTTATATTTAAGATGGTCATTTCAGGACTGCCATATAAGGGGCCTTCCCAAATTTATGCAATTTGAGCATTTTGTGAAGGATGAATATTATTTTTTTCTTTTAGTAAGCAGGGTATCTATATGTTGGCTCTATAACTTTTTAATAAGGTCATCCTATTGTATAGTTACATTTAAGATGGTCATTTCAGGACTGCCATATAAGGGGCCTTCCCAAATTTATGCAATTTGAGCATTTTGTGAAGGATTATTTGTGACCCAGTGAAATTTTTTCCTCACCTGTGGTTTATTTGCTCTTGGTTTCAATCTAAATCCCATAACACTGTCTTCACCTACTCATTAATATTGTTCAAAGCCCTAGAGGTAGGGAGTTGTGTATCTAATTACATGTTTTTAAGTATTGACAATTCTCTGTCTCAGAAGAGCACTTATATATTCCACTCAGTGACAAAGCAAAAGAGAAACAGGAGGATGCATATTTTGGGAAAGGGGAAGATGAGGTAGGAGGGGAGTTCAAGGAAGTGAGAGAATCTGAGCATAAGAGAATGAGGAGAAAAGAAAGAAGGCAAAGGCCAATTAAGAAACCAGAGATCACACTTCCAGGAACAGAGAAAGATGATAGTGCAAATATCCATGACCAGCTGAAGGAAATAGTCTGAAAGGGTTAAGGAAAAAGAAGAAGAAGAAGGAGAAGGAGGAGGAGGAGAAGAAGAAGAAGGAGAAGGAGAAGGAGAAGAAGGAGGAGGAGGAGAAGGAGAAGAAAGAGGAGGAGGGGGGAGAGGGAGAGGGAGGGGAAAGAAAGGGAAGGAGCGGGAAGAAGGGGAAGAAGAAGAAGAAGAAGGAGGAGGAGGAGGAGGAGGAGAAGAAGAAGAAGAAGAAGGAGGAGGAGGAGGAAGAGGAAGAGGAGGAGGAGGAGAAGAAGGAGGAGGAGGAGGAGGAAAAGGAAGAGGAGGAGGAGGGGGAAGAGGAGGGAAAGAGGAAGAGGGGAAGAGGGAGGGGGAGGAGAAGAAGGAGAAGAGATGAAGAGATGGGAAGGAAAACAAAGGAGCCTTAGAAATAAGAGGAAACTGATAATGCTAAAAGGGAGAAAAACATGAATGGAACAAAAGACATCTAAAAGAGATGAAGAGAATGTGAAAAAGATGAGTACCGAAGACTGGGAGGCAGGCAGGCTTAGACTAGATACTTAATAAGGGGAAATCAAAGATTCTGAAAGAAGAAAAATACTAACCCTACAAAAATGGAGTTGAGAAAGAGGTAAGAGGCCATTCAACTCTGGGGGAGAATCATGTCCTTTGGGTGTTACTAAGTATTACTGGGTTGATGGATCAGAGACAGCGGAGTGCTTAAAAAGAAACCCCATCATTCTGTACAAACTGAGAGAGTTTAGAGACTTTAGTTTCATCAATAACTGTCTAAAAAGAAAATAAAGTTGAAAGAACCATCTTGGGGAAACCACCAGATAGTCTAGTGATCAGTTTTAGAATGTTAATTAGGAAAAAGCTGTTTGTTTTTTTATCCACCAATCATACAGAGATGCTTGATAAGATCTATCAGCAGCCATTTGATTATATCTTTTTTTTTCATTTGATTATATCTTAATACAAAATACAAACAACTGCTGAATCACATCCTGGTGAGCTGGTTGAGCAGGTAGGGGAACAACAAATAGTAAGAGAAAGATTTATGCTGCTTGAGCCAGTATAATCACTGGAAAGAAAATTACAATATGAAATGCACTTCTGGCTAATTATAACAAGCCATGAAATAAAATTTTAAACATATTAGAGATGAATTAAGTCCACTCATTTAAAAAATATATAAGGACATCTTCTGGGGATACATACAGCCTGGGGTTGTGCTTTATTGATTTTTTTTCCAGTTATTTTGCTGCTAAGATAGAGGACTGTGGAGTCATCCATAGATGGATATATTATTTCTAAGTTTCCGGGCAACAACGGCAGTCAAGGCCATAGTAATATATATTAAAATGTACATTTGCAACAGGGTGATGTTTTAAAAGGATGACTGTGCACAAACAAAAATAACTTGTTTTCCTTTTGTCTTACTTCATGCTTTTGACTCTCTACTAGCTTTGTGCTTTATGTTAAAGTGTTCCAGAGATTGGACACAATAATTGATCAGGCACAGGGACAAACAAAACACAGAAAGAAATAAAAAGAAAGGAAAGAAAAGGAAAGACGGGAAAAAGGAAGGAGGTGGGCAAGAGGGAAAATAATTGGATATATGTTTTTTTAAACAATTTGAATTTGAATCAAAACCTGATAAGCAACTTGAAAAAGATAGGATAGTCAATATGGAGTCAATAGGATAGTCAGTATGGGTACGGTATGTCATTTTGAATATTTGTGTGTTTTCTTAAAGAACACAGAAAAATTGAAGAGGATCCAATACAAATATTTAAAGAGAAAGAAAATAAAATCTTTAAGCAGGGGTGAAAGGGGACAATATTTAAGCTGGGAAAATTAATAGTGATGATCAAATACAAACTTTTTTTTTTTTTTACCAAAACTCTAAAGAGTAGCAGCCTGCCCTAATCCACATAATGCACTAATTCTCTGCATTTTTGCAGGTACACTCCAAAGATTTGTAAACAACCCTCCTGGATGGCATTTATAATAAATTCCTATGGCATATTTTACTTTCAATCCCAACTTGTACTAGTAATTATAAATATGATTGAAAACAGATAATGTCTAAATAGGATAGTTCAGGATGAACAGGAACAAATAAATCAAAAAATGTATAAGTTTTTATTATTCATTCACCAAACACTTGTTAAGTTCCCGTTATGCACTAGATGTAGGAGATAAACAAAGCAGTGGCAGTGAGGAGGACACCCTGGGTACTTTGATAGAGGGAGTTGATAGTACTTGTAAATAATGTGGTCCTGAATAAAGAGACCTTTGAGACTCAATATAGTCCTGGTAATCCATTAACACTAGTCTTACCTGTGTAAAAGAATGATAATTAACATGTAGATCTGTGAACTGCTGTATGAGAAGGGGGTTAGGGCTCCCCCACGCTGGATTCCAAGCCAGGTGAGAAAGAACATTTAGACAAAGTGGATTAACATAAGATGTAAAGCTTAGAGGCCCTCGATATGAAGATTCTGACAGTCACAACAAAGAGAACACTTCCGATTCAAAATGGCTCCCTTTTGGTTGGGAAGATTGGCTAATTAAAGGAGAGGATAATGAATCTCATGAGAAAAGGAGACAAAACACTTTCAGATTATACATCAGATATTTTCTAGTTAAAAAATAAAACTGTTCAGCAAGTTATTACTAGAAAAAAATACTGCGACATAAATGGAATCACTGTGTAATAGTAATTCTCAAAGTTGGCTGGATTGCTCAAGGATTTTGGGTGTGTGTGTGATTTGATCTGTGGTGGGTACCAGATGTAGATATTTCAGCAACATTCTTGAGGTGAATTAAATGTGTATCCAAGGTTATAAGTATTGTTATGAATTTAAATATAATATATTATAAGAAATTCCAATCATATTTTGGGTTAAGTTTTGTGTGGCTTTTGTGTATGTGAGTTTGTGTGTGCATATGTGTGTTTTAATTTCCCTTAAGATTATTGGGTTAGGAGAGAGGAGAAGGTGTTCTGAGAGGGAAGTTTTATGACAGTTGAATTTTGCACTGAGATGAATTTGGTAAAACTCCTGGTTATTCTACTTATCAAATACAACTTGGATAATTATTTAACCTTACCATATCCCAACTTTGTCATTCATAAAAACAGTATAAAAATAGAACCAACCTCATAAGTTTGTTATGATAATTAAATGAGTTAATGTACGTATAGTCTCGTTTGAGCTTTGTGCCGTTATTAGGCAAGGAATAATGGGAAGTACATCTTGAGAAATATGGGAATGGCAGTGCAGAAAATGGACCTTGACTTGTCCTCTTATAACTCAATAAAAGAGAAACTGATAAGAACATAGACATCAGACAAAAAAAAAAAGAACATAGACATCAGATAAATGAGATATTAAGAGCCAGGTGTTTACAGTTGTACTAAGCATTTTTATTGTCTACTATTAATGTAGATAAAAGGATTTTCTTTTTTAGTGTTGGGAGGAAGGTAATATGTATTTCCTTCCTTAGAATCTCTTTTATAGTAGCATCATTATTGGAATAAATAGAGCTTATAGGAAATTTTCATGAGATATTTCAGAGGAAATATCATTTCATGCTAAACAATTGATGGTCAAAGGAGCATTTTGATGTGGCAATAGAAAAAAAAAGAACTACAGTAACAAAGATAACAGTTGTCTTTAGAGTTTGTATATTTCATGTCCATAGGCCTAGAACTTAACTTGATAAACCATTGGAAATACTAGATTTTCTAATTTTATATTTCTATTTTATTATTTGTTCCAAAAATGATTCCAAAATGTTTTAACATCATGTTGAAAGAAAAATTGAGAAAGTCTTTAAGAGAAGTTTTTTAAAAATCTTCTTGACTGATTTGAGCAGCAATACAAATAATTCATGCAACCATTATAAAATATTTCCAAATGCCTTTTCTATACCTATCAATGGACTTTGTTCTGTGATTGACCAGAGAAATGATGTAAAAGTCAACCCCAGCCCTCGAGTCGTTGGCAATTTAGAAGATGAGATAGTGATAATATTGATGACAGAATTATTTAGCATTCATTTCGATGTTTCTGCCCAATATGTGCAAAACATTTTGGAAAAAAGAGAAGAAGCTGAAGTAAACAAGGGATGTAGAAAGGAAGTGGTATTGAAGAAGTGCCATGGAACTAGGGTTTGCAAGACAAATGGGATTTGAATAATGAAATTCACAAAGGCAAGAACAATTAATAATGTTGCGATAATTCTTTAGGCCATCCAACTCTACATGAGATGGACATTTATTTTGTATTTCACCTTTTTCACCATATATATATATATCTATATCTATTTATCTTCACCATATATATGTAGTAAAAAAGTAATATGTATACAACCAGTAAGATGGAACGGTATTGTGGGGAACACTTATACCTGTTTTCCTTTTCTTAATTTAATTAATTAAATTTAATTTAATTTAAGGGCTCCTGGGGGGCTCAGTCAGTTAAGAGTCTGCCTTCGGCTCAGGTCATGATCCTAGGGTCCTGGGATCGAGTCCCACATCGGGCTCCTTGCTTAGTGGGGAGCCTGCTTCTCCCTCTGCCTGCCACTCCCCCTGCTTGTGTTCTCTCTCTGATAAATAAATACAATCTTTAAAAAAATTTTTAATTTAATTTAATAACATACCACTTCCAGAGATTCCACAAACTTTCACACTCTGAATAGCCCACTGCCCTATGTGTCTGCTATCAAAAAATGTGATCAATTATATTTGCTTTTATTAATACCTGCTGGTGAAATAAGCCATATATCTCTTTATATTAGTGATGCCCAATTATAATTTTATTTTTTTAACATTTATATTTCCTTTTTCATGAATTGCTTATTCAGAATATTTACTAATTTTCATTGATTTGCTCTTAATTATTTATAAAACTTCATGTTATTTAGCTTTTTATCATTTCATACATTATTTTCTCTTTATGTGTGCTTCTTATGTATGTAGCACATATTTTAATGCAGTTGCTTTTCTGTGATTCTTCTATCGTAAGAAAATTTTCTTCTATCGTAAGAAAATTTCAGACACCTATGTAATTTTTTTCTCTCATGGCTTAAAAGTTTCTTCCCTGCTATGACTTAACATTTTCCTTTGCTTGCTAAAGAAGTTCTTCCCAACCCCAAGTGTATACAAATATGATAGAAAGTTGTTAGGTAGAAATTATATTAACAAGGCTTATTCGGGAGTATTGACTATTTTGATTTATGTTTAAGAATATACCACAACACTTCTAAGCATATAGAAAATGTATTAAAAATGTAAAGTACAGGGGCACCTGGGTGGTTCAGTCGGCTCAGGTCATGATCCGGGGGTCCTGGGATCAAGTCCCTGCTCAGTGAGGAGCCTGCTTCTCCTTTTCTCTCTGCCCCACCCCCTGCTTGTGTGTTCTCTCTCGAGTACGATCTCTCTCTCTCTCTCTCTCTCATAAATAAATAAAATCTTTTAAAAAAAATGTTAAGTACAGGGGCACCTGGGTGGCTCAGTCAGTGTCCAACTCTTGATTTGGTCTCAGGTCATGATCTCAGGGTTGTGAGATGGAGTCCCAGTGTGGAGCCTGCTTAAGATTCTCTCTCTCCCTGTCCCTCTGCTCCTCCTCTCTGCCCTCCCTAAAAAATTGTAAAGTATTTTGCATCAGTCAGCAATTGCTGTGTAGCAAGAAAAAAAAAGACTCTCAGTAACATTTGGCAATGAGCATTTTCTTCTTGTGAATCTTTGTTGTCTGAAAAGTCGACGTTCCTTTAGCCTGGGGTTGGCTGTGTGCTTATGGACTGACCCACTACATTTTACTTGTGGCTCAGGTGAAGCTCTTTTTATGGCAACAACCATAGTGGAAAGAGGCAGTTTCTCTGCGCAAGCATTAGGTTTGCAAACCTCCCTTTGTCTAATGTAAGTCAGAGGCTGATAACCAAGTTCAAGGGTGAGGAAGAAAGTTTTACCTTTAGGAGAGAGGCTTCAAGGCAGTGTGCATGGGTACAGTGTTGGGTAAAGCAATAGTCTGTAATTCAATCTAATCCATATATACATATCTAAATGCATGTGCATTCATATATACATATCTTTATGAGCATAAATATATAGGAATATAAATATAAACTACGGTGGAATTTGTTGAGTCCCAAATGCTTAATCATATTTTTTAGAGATAATCTCCAAAGAGCAAACTCCTTCTGCAAAGACTGAAATTAGCCCCTCTGTGCTAAAAAGTAACATTTTATACCTTGCTTAAAGTTTGGATCTTTGGAAAGGCTCTGTAAGAAAATTAACCATGCCTGTATAACTGAAATAATTCATCTGTTCCAATAGTTATTTTACTTGTTTTACCTGTGTCTGCTCAATTATAATAGGTAGAAACATGTACTAGTCAGGAATCTAGACTGTGATCTTCTATTTCATTTAGCTTTTTCCTACCCAAGTTTGATAGTGAGAGACTTCAACATTGTATTTGTTATCTACGTATATTCAATATTATATTATTTGACCAATTTTTTAAAGGTATCTGTGATATCATCACTTGGGATGGTGTTTCATAAAGTTACAGAGTTGGGGAAGAGTTTTCTATAATAATATGCTCTCCAAACCTTCTTCACATTTCAGACTTAAGTAAAACTTTGTGGCACTTATCTGCACGTGTGGGCATGTGCGGGGGGGCGCGCGCGCACACACACACACACACACACACACACACACACACACACACACACACTGCTCTTGACCTGAGAAAGGCAACATTTATGAAAAAGGAAAAAGGGGTAAACACAGGTTAAATGTTAGCCAAATAATCCATAGACCTTTTAAAATGTATTATCAAGCGATCAAGCTGGAGGTAACTTACTGGTGCCAAGAAAAATGCTTAAAGAGCTTGCCAAGGAGCCAGATGCTCCTACTGCTAAATTATCTCCTGCAGATTGGCATGGGCATCTTACAACTGGCACAGCCACACGTATCACTCACACCACACCGCCATATGGTTTGAGCTAATTATTTAAAAATAGTTTGCTTCTTATGGGGCAAATGTGAATATTCTGTAAAAATTGATTTTATTCCCTAAGGAAATCAGTGGGGTTTTTTTGTTTGTTTTGTTTTGTTTTGTTTTGCTCTGTTTTCGTGAGGCATGAGAAGGAAATAATATGTATGGAGATAGACTTGTTTCACTTACATAAAAGTGACATATCGTTCCTTGGTGCCAGTTCTTGCTACCATGACTTATATGTTCTCTTCACTCAACCCCTTTTTGCAAATTGTTTTATAGGACTTCAACAAAGTGGGTGAAATATTAAAATTTAGTCATGGGTTTAAAATATTGATATGCTATGTAATGTGCAGCCAAAGAAATAGATGCACCTGCTTGTGATTTGTAATCTATGTATCTTACGGACATATCCTGAGGCAAGTACTTGTACCATGAAGTATTTAATTGATTTGTATGTCATTGAGAATGCTCTGATGTATTAATAACAATTAAAAGTCATTGAAACTCTCTCTAGTATATTTTGCCTTTATCCAAATAGCATTTTGAGGTGTGTTAAATGCAGGACAATCTTTCTCACCTAAGCCAGTGAATTTGAGAAAAAATTGTTAGTGTATTAGGGCAAATTTAAACAACCCTATTACTTTTGCTTCTGTACAGTGGCTACACTCTTATTTTTCTAAATGTGTCCCCAATCTTTCAAGATATTGGCTTTTATGTTTACCCAAAGATAGAAAAACTTTTAAAACTCTCATTTTTATTTTAAACAGGTCTTACTTCCTTAGAAGTAAGGAAGCACTATGCCATGTGCAAAGGACTAGAAAGAAGCAGAACAAGACTTTTGTAAGGTTCATACAAAATAGAAGAGCTGAGACACTTTTCTATAAACACATCTTTTTCATGTACTCAAAAATATTTCATAGTGTAGGTGACAAGTTTATTTTGGGGAGAATTTTGAGGAGTGAAAGGGTTTAACATGCCACATAATAGCAGATTGCGTTGGTGATAATAATTGGGTAATGCAGAGCATAAGAAATATGAAAGCCCCCAATTTAGTTTCCCTGTAAGCTATTGAAATTTAAAGGCAGAGCTTACTTAATTTAATGCCAAGTGTGTTTACGAACATACATATTGAAATTAAGTATAAAAGAAAAGAATTTAGTTATTTACATGGTGTTGTCAGCATATCTGTATCATTATTTAGCAAGGATTTTTTATTAAGAGGATTTAAAATCACTATTCTGTAAGACTTATGGAATCAGAATTCTGCAAAAAGAATAAAAGGTTGTCCTTTCCTTGCTACACTCAATGTAGGTTGCAATGACGTTTGCAATGTCAGCCTATACCCAAGAACACACATGCATCCAAAGTGTACATATACAATATGTCCATCTAAATCTAAATTTACCAATACACTATACAATTTATCATATATTGACATTAAATGGATAGTTTGTATTTTATATGGCTAGTGTACAAACTTATGTGCTTCTCTTGGGAAATTGCTTCATCTGTGATTCATGTGCAATATTTAACCTAAGATTAAGCAAGATTATAATAAGTACATTGAGGTATATATGTACATATTGAATCCATTAGAGAACCAGCTGCTACCTGAAAAACAAGGATAGGATTAGAAAATATTATTATTATTATTATTAAAGCAATGAATACCAGATTTTTGAAGAGACTTTTAAAGTGCGGGATGATAAAAAAAATAAAAATAAAGAAAAATAAATAAATAAATAAATAAATAAATAAATAAATAAAGTACGAGATGATTTTCTTTAGCCAGATGGAAGATTTTTCCCCTGGGACCTTGTTTGCCAGGAAGAATACTGGGTGGGAAAATATCGGCAGCTGCCATGATAATGAGTCCACTTCACTGCAAATGAGTTCATTATTATTCCATTCCTGCAGTCTTGTAATTCACAGTTGCATGTCATTTATACATAAATAAAAAAGAGGTATTATATATAGCTAAACTCTGGCAATCTACAAGAGCAACATTTACAAACATAAGGGACAAACTGAGAAACACATGCAAATGAAGCTGGATGATAATGGGAAAAAAAGTTTAAATGTTCCTTAGAACAGCCCCTCTTATTAAAAAAAAATCAAAATCAAAATCAAATCGGTATGAATTTGTATTTTCCATAATTAGAATTCGGCTTTGTTTTACTGTTCTATCAACCAGAGGTAGGGAAATAATATAGTTTTTTGACTATGAATTTCTCAGGAATTATTTTATATGAAAGAGAATTTTATGTTAGCTTAATATGAAAAATAAGTCCACTTATACATAACTAATTAAACTTAACAATAATTGGAAGTAACAGTTTTTCATTTCTTAATGCTTCCTGACTATAGCAGATCACGGGACAGAATTTGGGAATAAAACAGAAAAAAATAAGCCTTGAAATAAATGATACTGGGATTTGGCAATGCACAGCTCATTTGGGACAGAACAATGAAAAAGTGAACATCAACATATTCACACCTGGTAGAGACTTTGGAAATTTAAACTATTCAAACAAAAGTTAAATCCAAAATGACTGTTATAATGAAAATGAAATAGAAAATGAGTATGTTAGATAATAGGTAGCATTAAAATTTTGTTCTGGATATTATCAAGCACACACAATATGTAAAAGGAAAACAGTTTAAACAGTTTAGTGTAAATCATTTTAAAGTAAAACAAAGTATGAGAAATATAACTTAAGACATCATACCCAATATGTGGTAATATTTTTGGCTACTTAGCATAATACACGAAAATAGAAAAAAAAGTTTAATTGTAGGGTTCTTGATTGATAAAAAATTAAGTGTGAAAGTAAAATAAATAAACTTTGTAACAATAAATTTATTAAGTGATGAAATCACTTAGAAAATTTAGAAATTGGGGTGCCTGGGTGCCTCAGTCGTTAAGCATCTGCCTTCGGCTCAGGTCATGATCCCAGGGTCCTGGGATCGAGCCCCGCATCGGGCTCCCTGCTCAGCAGGAAGCCTGCTTCTCCCTCTCCCACTCCTCCTGCTTGTGTTCCCTCTCTCGCTGTGTCTCTTTCTGTCAAATAAATAAATAAAATCTTAAAAAAAAAAAAAAGAAAATTTAGAAATTGTCAAGTGGAAAAACAATGTTGAAATACAGCAGATTACTTAACTGTGGACCAGAAGAAAAAATGACAAATTTTTCCAATAAAGACAAAACAAAATTATCTTGATAGTTACTAAAATATTTTCAAATAGACTTTTTTTTTAGTTTAGTAAATTAAATCAGTATTTGACAAAATAAAAATCTGTTTTAAGATTTTCTTTTTTTTTTAAGATTTTATTTATTTACTTGACAGAGAGAGAGGGAGAGAGTAGCAGAGGGAGAGGGAGAAGCAGACTCCCCACTGAGCAGGGAGCCTGATGTGGGACTCAATCCCAGGACCCCAGGATCATGACCTGAGCCAAAGGCAGACACTTAACTGACTGAGCCATCCAAGCACCCCATGTTTTAAGATTTTCAGAAAATGAAATACAACTAGCAAAGTTTATGTAAATTGAGTTCCTAGAAAATATAATTGTTTACCTAACTACATAAAAAAATAAATTAATATTAAAACTATTATCCAAGATCCAATTATCCTTATTATCCAGACATAAAATTACACTTAAAAACACACTTTGTTTTCCTTTCATTATTTTTTCCCTTTCATTATTTTTTTGAAAATTCAAACCATATGAGCATATCACGAAGTAGTCTAGGATATGGGAAATAAAACTATTAAGAAATTAATGTGATGAAGGTTACAGACCTATGTTTTTTTAGCAACCATAAAGGGATGCAATTGGAGAGTAAGAAATCTTGTTATAAGAGAGACATAGAGGGGTGGCTGGGTGGCTCAGTTGATTAAGCATCTGCCTTTAGCTCAGGTCATGATTTCAGGGTGCTGGGATCAAGTCCTGGGGAGTCTGCTTCTCCCTCCCCCCTTCTCCTTCTCTCTCTCTCTTTCTCTCTCAGATAAATAAATAAAATCTTTAAAAAAATAGATAAAATCTATCAATAGCAGGAGATACTGATTTATGAAAAAATATTATAGAAATAAACATACAACAGTAAGCAAAAGTTAACCTGCCATTGTCAACAGTGTACAAATATTTAAAGAATACAAGAGAAGAGGAAGGGTAATTACCTGGCATATAACATGGCTAAGACAAGATGGGTTTTAGAAAATGGGAAATTTATTTTATACATACATATAAAACATTTTCAAATGATGACATTACTCTTGGTTTACAATTTAACATTGGTTTATAATTTAAAATTATTACTGGTACAGAGTATTTTTCCAGGGAGATGGAGAGTATATTGTTTTAATCTCACAGAATAACATGGAATAAAGGTAAAAGCATTAGTTGATTGCTTGCTCATAATAAATAGTATCATTTGACAGATTGCACTTAGAAATTCATACTCTTGGCCCCAGAGCCATCATGATTCCAACAGTCATTTGTATACTTCCTATACCACCACCCCCTTCTGGTTCTGGTCCAAACATCTAATTTAAAATTACCTTGACAGGATTTTTATCTAAACCACAATAGCAATAAAATAGCTAAAACCTCATTATGGAGCTTATTAAATAATTAAGTATAAGTATACTATATAATTCATCTATTTTATTTTTCTCATTCTTCTACTCTAATCTATCTACACTTGAGAATTCATGGCCTCCTTACCAAAGACTGAAATAAGGGAAAGTCTTTGATAGTTCTCTTCTAGGACTTTCTTTACTGTCTTTTTTGGAATATTCTTATATCTTGTGTCTTTTCATAATAACTAAGGAGAATCTTAGTCTCTTAGGAAGACTTAATAAGACTTAGCATGTCCCTTAGAGAGAGACGAGCTGAGATTTGCCTCATCCACTAAATTCTGCACGTGGTCTGCCCAGTTATTCCCCAGCATTGGCATATCTTTGTAGGATGCGCTTTCTCTACTCAGCACTGTCTTTCTCTGGGTATGCCTCATTCTACATTAGTGGGTCTCTGCAGGAAATCCTGGTACTAAACAAAAGTTTCGTAGTTGGTCTGAACAGAGAAAATTATTCTCTGTTACAAAAACTTCACAAATGTCATGATGCATTCTGTGTAATACTGGAAATTTTCCCACCTGGCTGGACAGCCTGGTATTTTATGGTTGATTTGTTATCCACTATCATGTAAATTGCATTCCTCCTCCAAAATTGGAATATCTTTTCTAATTTTTTTGGTAATGTGTATTTCTGCAAACTTTTGAAATATATAATATCCATGTAACATGAATTTGGATACACTCTGGTGTCATTTGAAATCATGAAACACAAAACTCCTTGCAAACATTTAGATTCATTTTATATATCCAAACACACCATATGTTATTCAAACACTTTGAATATCCCCTAGATTTTTTTGCTGCCATGAGTGCTTTTCATTCTTCTACTTAGAAAAGCCAAAAGGAAAAAAAAAATAAAATGAAGGAAATCTTTAATAACTAGGAGGAATATAAAAGTCACAAGTTACTCTGGTTGGTAATTAGATTATCAGTAAAAAAAACATACCAAATGAGTGTATGGGCAAGCCTGGAATGGAGATTCTCAAGGGTGCAAAATATTATTTCCTCCAAATTTTTTTTTATTTTTATTCAAGAGAGGAAATAGTTGTTCAACTCCTTCCAAACTCTAGGTGGATAACATTTGATTCATACAATTGTTGCTTTCTTCT
The DNA here is from genome assembly GCF_004348235.1 of Phoca vitulina. Lineage (NCBI taxonomy): Eukaryota > Metazoa > Chordata > Mammalia > Carnivora > Phocidae > Phoca > Phoca vitulina. Next base: position 11,530,934 of record NW_022589730.1, on the reverse strand, counting down.
GAAATTGCCCTTTAGTACTTGGGCTAACAATGCTTGGCTGCTCTAGAAACAGTGGTTTGTTTGTTTGTTTTTAGGTTTGTAAACACAGTCATTCACATCATTGTAACACATCACCTTCACATCAGTGTAAACACATCACCTTATCATTCTCCGTGATTGTGTTCTTCTACCCTTATATTAATATTAACATCCAATATTAGCCCTAAAATGTCAATACCTTGATTCATCATTAGCTTTAAAATACAGGTCCCTTCCGGGTGGATATCTCCCTCCACCATAGTTGTGGAACTTCCAAATATTGGCTCCTGAATCATGGAGTCAATGTCTTTCTAACTCACTTTAAAATTACAGAGAAATTTTCTGGCATGTGTGTGTCCAGGAACAAAACATTGCGTGCACATCAGCTCCTCTCTTTTCTTAGGAATCCACGAACAAGCCATTGGAAGGGGTCAGCAGACCACTGCCACCCACAGACACTTAGGCAGCCCCTTTCCGATGTTTGCGGAATGTGTCTTTGATGTTTGCCAGCCCTTGTGATGTTGGCCCCTAGGCTTTAGAGCTCATGCTCGGAGTGTCACCAGCTTCTCAAAACTGAACCCTGCCACTTTCATCTGCACTTCTTTGCAGGATTAAGACTGCATGGTCTCAGCCAGGAGACTCTCGGCTTTCTCCCATCCTCCATTCCCTGTCTGCGCCTTGCCCCAGACGCCTCTGTACACATTCAACTCAGAGTCCTTACTCCACCAAAAATAAGTAAACAAGTGAATGTCTGCACTTGTCGTCCAGCAGGCTGGAGCACCGAGGGAAGATACTGTGGCCACCTCCAGTGTCCCACACCACCTGGACTTAGTGAAGCATGCCTCGATGTAGAATTCTAAATGTGTAGTCACAAAGAGAGGGCCATGTGTTTAAACAGCTCCGTCATGGTACATTTGTGGGTACTCTAAATCATGGAGGGCTCAGAGAGTTTAGATTTGCTCCCTTCATTCAGGCATATTTGGGAAGAATGTTTTGAATAATTGGCACACAATACTCAATTAAATTGTGAAATTGGAACTGGAGCATAGAATGATTGGTAATGTTGTTATCTGATGGAAGTGAGACTTTGGAGAAAGTTAGGCAAAGTTTCTCTCACCTTCAACGGATATAGAGATGGAGAGTAAACCCTAAGAATAATGAACTAAAAAAAAAATCATTTGTTAAAATAAAGATAAAGAGTTTAATTAAAGGGATGTTAAAAAATCATCTCAGAGAGTATGACTATTTAAGGAGTAAGAGAGATAAAGAAATATAGCATTTTAATTAAAAGCCAGTAAAAACAATACATATTTATATTTTATAAAACCTGTTTACATTAGAGTATAAATTCATATAAATTATAAATGGGCTTTACGTACATAGTAATTTATGCATAATACGTTATATGTCCACTGTTGCTCTAAAAAAATTTACCAAAGTCTGTGAGCTGACTGATTCCATTGTGTAAAATAATTAACTCTTATCAAGAAAATGAGAAGTGTTAATAATATGTAAAACAAGGTCTTTTCTGTATCGATTTAATATAATTTTTCTTTTTGGGAATAAAAAAATACATGCTGTTTCTGTTTTGTTTATGACTTAAAGACTGTTTCAATAATAGACAGTTCCAATTGTAGGGCCCTAGCAAGCCGAAGGAAACAGAAAATTTGCCATAATAGCATGAAGTTTACCAATCTTCTGATTCTTACTAAGAAATTCTAAAGTTATTTTAAATTATTTTGGTGTCATTTACTATCTAACTTTATCAAATTATTTGCATTTAACTTGCTAACTAGCTTTAGAATATTCATTTATTTCCTTGCTTATTATTTGCGAATTCAATCAATAAAACATTATTGAGGATCTACCTGTAGATTTTGAGTACCAGGAGAAGCACCAGGACCTATTTGTTAGTAAGGGATGGAAACTTGACTGGAACTAGCCTAAGTAGAATGGACACTATATAGATTAATATAACAATGTACAGAAAAGACAGGAGTACCTGGCCTTGGAAATCCTCAAACCAGTGGCCATTATGGAAACCTTCTTCCTTCCCCCCAATGTATTTCTGGACTGTTTCCCTCTGTATGTCAGGTTCATTCTTTTCCAGGGCAGATTTATTCCTTCCTCCCAACAGGTGCTAACAGTGTGCATTCTTCTGTTGTTTGGTGAAGGGTTCTATAGATATCTTTTAGGTCTAGTTGGGTTATAGTGTTCAAGTCTTTTAGTTCCCTATTGGTCATCTGTCTTTTTGTTCTGTCATAACTGAAAATAAGGTATTGAAGAGTCTCAAAATATTAATTGCTAAAATTTCTGCTTCTCCCTTTTCTCCCATTTCTCTCCCCTTTTCTCCCATTTCTCCATCCAGTTTTTGCTTCATGTGTTTTTGTGTAATATTGGTGTGTGCCTGTTTATGTATAATTGTTACGTAATCCTCATGGGTTGACCCTTTTATCATCATTATTAGTTTCTTTAATGACTTCTTCACTGTGTTTTCTTGGTTATTCTTTTTGTTTAATCTAGGATCTTAACATATACATCTTAATTTATCAGAACTGATATCAGATTTATACTAACTGAATTCTAATGAGTTATAGCTCCTGTGTATCCTTCTTCCCCCATATATGGTATTCCTACTAGGGGTAGCAATAGTAGTATTATATCTATGTACGTTAGAAACAATAATACATTGTTACAATTATTACTTTATATATTATTGACAGAAGGTGATCTTGTACATGATGTAATATATTGTAACTACTCTTGTAGCTGTCAAACTTAATCATTTATAAGAAGAGAAAGAAAAAAATTTCTGGCTATTTTTGGAGCCACAAGATAGAGGGTTTTTCTGATACTTACCCTAGCTTATTACTGGCAAGAGAGTCTTAAGTGGTGGCCTCCTACAGTACATGAAATAGTAAATAAAGTACTCTGTCTTAACAATAAATGTAGGTAGGAATTTGTTTCCTGACAGGGGTGAGGTTTTACCTAGTAAGATATATGGGGAAGTCTTAAAAATAAAGTCTGTTCCGAGATGCAGCAGATGGCCCACAATGAGGCTTTAGACAAGAAAAATAATAACAGGGGCGCCTGGGTGGCTCAGTCGTTAAGCGTCTGCCTTTGGCTCAGGTCATGATCCCAGGGTCCTGGGATCGAGCCCCACATCGGGCTCCCTGCTCGGCAGGAAGCCTGCTTCTCCCTCTCACACTCCCACTGCTTGTGTTCCCTCTCTCACTGTGTCTGTCTCTGTCAAATAAATAAATAAAATCTTTGAAAAAAAAAAAAAAGAAAAATAATAACAAAAATATTTGAAAGCAATAATTTAATAAAAACTTTTTGTAGAGTAACACATTTTATTTTCCAAACTAAAGAATGAAATTTCATGTGACATGCCTGATATTATGCCTATCTTTGATTTTAGACAAAATTTAAGTGAAGATAGCCTTTTATAGCTAAACCTTGACAATCCTTGAAATAGTATTTTATTCTCAAAGTATAAATTAGCATTCACATGCTTCACATTTATCTAAATATAGACTTTCACACATGATCCGGCTGATTCTAGAGTACATAACATATACTTGCATGTTATCATGGTTTTCATGTTAGTTTCCCAGTAGTATGCTAAATAGCAAAAACACACAGCCTGTAGGACATGTTTTTTAGGTCAAAGAGTGCATTTTAGGAACATATAAAGAAAATAAATGTCTATGGAGTAATTAAATTGCTTTCCTTTAATAGATTGGACAAAGAATTTCACTGTATGCCACTGAGCTTAGATAGAAGTGCTAGATGCTTCATTCAAGACTATCATGAATATATTAAATTTCATTTTCTTGCATCAAAAATTCAATTTCTAACATTTATTGTTTTTTTTCCTTATAGGCTAGATCCCACTCTACATACTTCATGGGTGCTATTCATTAATAGTGACTCCAGAAAGTCATGGTATTATTATTTCCATTTTACATATCAGGAAACAGACCCATAGATTAGAAAATTTTCCCAGTTGCTAGTAAATACTATTTCTGTCAATATTGCTATTTTTATTTTTATTATTTATTATGTAGACAAAAGTGGTAAAATTCATAAAACTTACCACACATATTTCTAAATTAAACATGATGCAAATAAAAGATCACATAGCCACAGATCTCACTTGGGTCATGTTGGATAGAATTATTTAACTACATTGCATTTGTGAAATTAACGTTCTCACATGCTATTGGATTAATCATTCTCTTTCCTCATTTTACAACTGTAAATTATTATAAGGTAAGACCAAAAATAAGGACTTCATTCTTATCCAAACTACTTACTATGTGCATATTATAGAAACATATGATTGCCATTATATTATGTTTTACTTACATGTCAGCCAACCAGTAATGGTGCCAGATGATTTATGAGAGTTTGTTGCAATGCTATACTGAATGTTGTTTACTAATATTCAAGTTAATGGAAGTGTTACTTCATCTGTCTGTTCCTGATATGAGAATGTGAATGGTAAACTTTTTCTTCTGTGTGTATTATATGTATCTTATATACATGATATGATAATATGACTTCCCTAAGAATTTTTATTCACCCACGTGTTATATATATTCATCCAAATGCATGTCATCAGTGAAGGGTATCACTCATTTTATTAGCGATACTCGTATCAGAAATTTTACATCTACAGAGAAATATTTGATTGTACATACACTTATATAATACCTATTTTACATTACTTTTGAGAATGTACTTAGTTTTAAAAAATGGAAAAATTTTAAAAGGACAAGACACATGACGTTATTATTATTATTTTTTTATATGACCTGAATTTTGTAACCAGGGAGGACAAATCTCTCCACCTGTTGGTAATCAAATGTCAATCAGAAGTTGAACAGTGTGTCTCAATTTAAGCATTTGATTTCATCTTGTGCTTCTTCTCAATACCAACATTATTTGAGTTATTTATAAATTTCCATCTAACTGATGTTGATAGACTTGGGAAGAAAATAAATAATTACAAAAACTATAAATTTCAAACTATATTCCATTGCTAAGAAGCATGTGAAAAGATACACATACTTCAAATGTTCTCTTACACATTCACATTATTTAAAAATAATTTCTATTCCTTTTTTTTTTTTTTCCCCTCACTCAGCTTCCTTTTGTTATATTTATTGGCTTGACCAGTTTCTGACATTCAGGTCAGAAAAGCTTTTCAAATGTTGTTCTTAAAATTACAGCTTTTGGGACTTAGCCACACAATCATTGAAACCAAACAAGGAAGAAACCTCCCAGATTACCAAGTCCATTTCCACTGGAAAAGTACCAACTGATTCCTAACTTTAAGTAGAGTTTTATGTGGCCTAACTACACTCAAGTATTTGTTGTTGCTGTTATTTTATTTTTAAGAAAGAGTACTAATGGTCATAAACTATCTTCAGTTTGCTTTTCAAGAAGTTCCCTTATACACATAATTCAGATTATATTAAAAGCTAAATAGTTTTTGTGACTGAAATGAGTAGCTGAAATTTGTCATAAATATGACAGCTTTTATTGCTTTAGTGTTCTATCATTAATTATTTAAAAATGAATCAAAATAATGAATTAAAACTAGAAACCTAGAAAGGTACATAGTTTGTGTCACATGAAAACATTTCCTACATAGAAAAATGACCCGTTACTTTACCTATTGTTATGTTATCATTATTTTGGAATTTGAGTTTACTGGAACAGAATGTGAATTTCTCAACTGGAGTGTTATTATATAAAAAATTCAAGTCTGAGGATTACCCTGAACTTCAAGAATCTGAGATTCATGCATGAATCAAATAAATCTGTTTCATAGACTAGAAAGTTATCTAGTATAACAAGTTATGACCAGAAGCTCAATGAAGTAAGGAGCCACATCAATTTTGTTCACCAGTATAAATGCAGCTTCTAGAAGACTATCTAGAACACAGAAGAGACAGTTATTACTAATACTTACAAGGGAAACAAAATATTACGAAAAATCGAAAAGTATACCAACTTGGTATAATTTTCTTCTCTCCAAGTATTTCCAGGTTAATAAGTGTGTTTGTAACAAGATTGTCTTCTCCATTGGAAGTTTGAGACTTTAGATTAATCTTAAAGAATAAAAATATTTAGGTAAGCAAGATAAAGGAGGGAGTGAATAATATTTAGACACATGAACAAAAGAAATAATTTAAAGGCAATGGCGGGTGACCAGAGTAACAAGGAACTGATGATAGTTAACAGGAAGGAGGGGGCTCCTTGGAGGATAGTTACTTGGAATATGCCTGTCGAGTGCTTTCTGGGCAGGGTGTCAAGGACCTCAAATGGTAGGTTGAGGAGTTTGGGCATCACTATAAGTGTATAGAGGTTATTAAACAATTTATTTGAGGAATTACATAGTAAATAAGCTTACAAGATTTTTCTAATAAATATATATTCCACAAATTAGAGGGAAATCTAGAAGCACGGGAACCAGTTAGGAACCAGGTTCAAGAGTGCTGGATGAGATAAATACAATTTTATCTTTAAACCTTTTTTAATTTAAAAGATTATTTTAGATTTTGCAAACAGTGTGTAGTTGGGGCACATAGGGTGTGCTAGGTGGCTTTGAGTGTGTGGGGAAATAAATGTGGGAGAGGCAGGGAGCTGATGAGCTGATGAGACTCAGGGAAACCTCAGAGAGTGGCTGAGTCAGGCCCTGCCTCCTGACCACCTTCTCAGAGAAAGCCCCGTGGCTCAGGATCTTGGAAGTGCTACATGGGGTGACAGGGAAATCCTGGGATAAGAAACACCTGGGTGCCCCAGGCTCCTGAGGCTCTATATTAATATCATTACAAATGTGCAAATGTGCAAAATAAAGTGTTAATCACATGAGTGATATTCTGGGGATAGGATCAACAAAACTGATGATTAATGAGGTATGAAAACAGAGAAAGGACAACCTAGCCCAAGAAACTGACATTATACATAGAAGAGTATCATGTAAATGGCTTCGTATGGAACCCCAGTAGTGAAAAAAATTTCACCGCTTAGTGCTTCTTTACTAAATATCCCTAGATACATTTATTATTGTGTATACCCTTAATTCGAAGTAGTGCTACCTTGTTGAAAGATTCTTTTCAGTGAAGAGAGGGCACAGAAAACTGCGTCTGAATCTATCCAAGGCACATTTTTATTGATTCATTTCAGAGGTTTAAGCCTTGGCATTTTCCAAGTAATTGCAGTATTTGAGTATCACATTATGTAATAATGATAAGCAACCAGAAATTCCTTAAGGAGTTACTGGAATTTTCAGTCCAAATATCCTAACGGATGGAATTTCCAATAATTTCATTAGTTATTTTCTCCTTTGAAAATATCTATACATCGAAGCAATTAGAGAATATCTATTCCAGCTATGTTTGTAATTAATGGCATTATCGCCGATGACTTGAAAAGGAAAATTGAACCACATACATCTCTCAAGGTGAATATGTCATGTTCATATTGTTAGTATTTTAAATTAGCACAAAAATATATATTACAAAGTTAACATATAGTTACTGGGCTAAAAGGGAACTAGAAAGCTCCTAAAATAGAAAATTGTATTGCAAAACAGTCTTGACCTTAAGCGCACTTGTCAGATGTGACATTTTCCTATTTTTAAATCTCTGGTAGAACAGAATCCATCTTGGTAATGCAGCAATTCTGATCAAGCCCTACTGTCAGGGTCAGGAGGTTTGAAAGAAAACCCTAGTTTCCGCCTAGAGCCAATCCAACGGAGGAACAAAATTATATTATTTGTAGTTATAATCACAATCAAAAGAGAAGCAGTTTAGTCAGGATCATTTTATGTTAACAGAATTTGGGTCCATGAAAAATACATTTATCATTTTTTTTTCTCTTGAATAACACATGATTTTTTAGGGTATGTGTGGCAAACTACTAGCAAACTTCTTGGTGGGCCCGTACTGATGAGCTCTAAGATGGAAAGTCTCATGCTGAGGTAATAAAGGTGAAATTTCCTGGGAGGTGAGGAAGCCAATTATTCAGAAATACCATCGGGTCACCTTGCTCATAATTCTCAAGCATGTCTCCGGTGCATAAATTACCAATTCACAGTTCATGTTCAATATCATCCAATCTCTGCTGAATAAAATGTTGGCTTTTACAGCCATCTAAACTGAAAAACCACTTTCGGAGGCACAGTCATGAATAATGGAGCCAGATAGACCAGGAAAAGTAGACACACCTTTTCATTGCTCATGCCCACCTCTCATTATAGGCACCAGATCCTTATTTCATCTCATCCGGGAGCTTTATTTGGAAAATGTGCCTCACGCATCACAGCGTCAAAATCACGTGGGATGTTGTAGTTAATCAATTCTAAAATATTATTTGAAATATAAAGAACAGGTTACAGGTTTTTCCATTAAAAAAAAAAAAATCCATGCTTTAGTGTTCCATGATATTAGATGAAAATTATTTAAAATGTGTGAACCCCATTTCTTTGCCTAAAATTGTTAACACACTTTGTAATAATGTATTGTTTGCATATGTTAAGAAGATTGGACTAACAATAGATTACAGTCACTCTCGGCTCTTGAAACACTCTCGTCTTCCGTTTGGATACGGCCTACTTTTACTTATTCATAAGCTACTTTGTAAAAACTGCTAAAGCAGGATATTTACTAGCCCACAACTAATCAAATACTTCCCAACGCTTTGCTCTGCCTCCTTAAACCTGAGTTAAGCATTCTCCTGAATCTCATGATTATCATTTCCTTATCTACCATTTTTTTAGGGCTTTATTTTATCTCTATGTATTATCCAAATGTAGGGTTTTTAGTTTTAGTTGTTTTTCACATTTTCAAAAGTGTACTATGTCATACATAATCTTTTCAGAGTTTTTGAGTTAATTTTATTTTACTAAGATTGATCCATATCATTGCTTATAGCTGGACTTGTGTATTGACTGCTATCTAATATTCCATTATGTTCATATATCATTATCTGTCTTTCTTATTTATGAATATTTGAATTGTTTTCAGTTTTTGCCGTGATGTAGAATGCTGCTGTGAACATTACTTTACACATAAAAAATTGGCAATTGTGTATCATTCAAATGCTGTATCTTACTCATATGTTAACATCTTTTTTCTTCAAACTAATGTTAACATTTAAAATTTTAACTAATGAAAAGTGATAACATCACTTTTGCTTTTATGCAATAATATGGGGAATTTTATTTAAAAAATACATTCTATAATCAACAGCAATATTACTAATTTTCTGAACTGATCTTTAAGTCCAAATGTTTTAGGTGCTAGAAACCAAAACCCACTTTAGTTAGCTAAAATAAAAATTAACTAGGAAACTATTATAAGGGCATCGGTATGTCTCATGGAAGACATGGACAAAAATTCCACTGGGAACAGGAATCAGGAACCAAACTCTGTTAAGAGATTTTTTACACTTGTTTTGTTTTGTTTTTGGTCTCTCCACACCACTTGTTATCCATCTTTATAATTTATATTTTTTATTCCTTATTTCACATTTATGTATTTACTTATTTTGCTTTGATTGTTTGCTGTGGTCTGAAGTTCACAGAATGAAGAAAAATGACCTCCATAAATAGCTCTTTACTACATGTCCTCAGAGCACTCTGCTGGAGTGACATTTTAGTCCTGTTTCTTAGCTGTTTCCAGAGAAGGATGATTATTGGGTGAGCTGTCTCAGTTGCCCACTCTTGAACAAGTTAAGTATGTCCAAAAGCTTGAATGACCCTATATGGTTGTGAGACTCCCATAGTAACTCTGAGGATGGATTTGGCAATTTCAAGTAGAAAAGGGGATGGAAAATTTCCTAAAAGGAGTAAAGGATGTGCTGGACAGATAAACTGATAAATGTCAGCTGCCTGTAATGGCTGTGCTCGAGCATCATCTGACTTTGTTCTTCAGCTGTTCGTAAACATGCTAGAGCATCTACATGTATCTATACCTTCATCTACCTATATTTATGTCTATATCATATATATATGTATTTGACCAACCTGCTCAGATCTGACCAATTTACTCCGGTGATGGTAGTGTGGGAACCCTGGCAGCATCCAATTATAATATATGTTATTCCTCAGGATGTTTTGAGGCTTGACTTCCTAAGTCTTGTAACATTAGATAGGCTATATTTTGAATAAGAATAAATGATTGCTGCAGAAATCTTGAGAAATTCTTTAATAAAATGCAAATACATTTTCTACTAATTTTGGAAGCTTTCACAAGGTATTTCGATAGTAGTAGAGCTTCCAACAAACATTTTATAGGAAGTTTTCTTCAAATTAATTTTAATATCTACAAATATTTTATTTTTTAATCTACAAATATTTTAATACTCTTACATAAACTAAAACAGTATTTGTGAACTACTTAAGGTCTCTCATCTTGTGAACATTAATGAATTAAACTTGTTATATAAGAAACTCATTCTAGTAAAAGTCCAGAGATTTCCTAACCAGGGTTAAATACTAAATTTCTGTTTGTGCAGTTTCAGTTGGATAACCATCTCTGACATACATGTGTCATTCTAAAATCATTTAAAGTGTATAGATACTCTTGGGGTGGCCTGGGTGATTCAGTTGGTTGAGCCTCTGAGTTGGTTTCAGCTCAGGTCATGGTCTCCCAGTCAAGAGATTGAGCCAGGGGTAGGGCTCCCCGCTCAGCACTGAGTCTGCTTTGGATTCTCTCTCTTCCTTTCCCCCTGCCCCAAGGCCCAAACCCACACCCCCCCACTGCAGCTCACGTGTGCTCTCTTTTTCTCTCTCTAAAATAAGTAAATAACATCTTAACAAAATTAAAAAAATAAAGTTACATAGATATTCTCTGTTGTTTCCTATTATCTATGTTCTTTTGGACAAAACATAAAAAGCTAATTGACTATAAGCATTGAAATGCATCTCTTTCTTTTGAAAACTTTCTCAAAGTTTTATCTGTGACTCAGCTGATTAAAAAATGTATATTTCAAAGGCATATTATTAGAAATTTTGTGCACACTCCCATAGTTCTGATCATGGCAGAATGCTCACTTGTGCAAACAATAAGCTACTAGAAACAGTGTATCAAAAAACTTTTTGTAAAGTGACACCAAATTTTCAGTAGCTATCTTTTGACTGCACAGCTTCTGCTGAAATCATTCATTTGGACTTCAGTAGAAATAATGGATGAGCAGAGGAGGAGGCAAAGAGTGAACTACGTCTTTATTGGATGGTACAGAAGAAGCAGAACAGTGAAATTTCTTATTTTCAAATGTGAAATAGCAAAAATCTGGTGTTACATATGCACAGAATATTCTAGCATAATGATTTCCTACTGTGCTCTTACAGACTTGCAGTTTCTTGGTGGTATCTCTAGGCATCCTGGCAGTAGATGCTGTAGTAAATAAGGAGATGAGGCTGGAAAACTCCAAATTATTCTTCTTTCTCTGGTTAGAATATCCCCTCTGTTCTCCTCTCTGGTCTGCTGGAGTTCAACTTACCATTTCTTTAGAAACTTGTGGTTGCTAAAAATAATTAAGAGAAACAATCTACTGGAACATTTTCATTTTACCTTTTAGAATTTTTAAATATCCCACAAGATTAGTGGTAATCAGGCTAGAAATAACCAAGAGAAAAGGGAATTCATTTGAAGTAAACCCTGTTGCTTTAAAGATTATTATGCATAAATTACTGAAAGAAAGTTAGATAAGCAATGCCAAGTAAATATCTTTACCTTATATTTATTCATCTGCTTTATGAAAAATAGAATAAAAATAATAATTAAGAAAAATGCTAAGTAAATAAGAAAAAAAGAGAAATATGAAAAAAACAACCAAAAACCATCTTGTTTAAGAAAAATTTGAAGTGTGAGTAGACAGGGAAATTTTTTTATTGGAGACAGATGTTGCACACCAAGGCACTTAGTGAAGAACCATGAGTAAACAATTTCAAGTGACTGGTTATTAAGCCCTTAAAAGAAAGGCTTACTAGAAACCAAAAGGAATTTAATTAGAATTACTGATTGAAGAATTAACCTCATTTCAAATTATAATTTGCTTGCAAATGATAGTCTAACCCACCATCATAGAGTTTATCAATCTAAACTTCAGCAAAGTTCTAAAAATACTACTATTTTTTCTGAAAAAAAAATTACATGCCCCCAAATTTGGAAAACAGAACTATAAAGAAGAAAAATACTCAGAATCCAGGAATTCAGACATAAATACTTTTAATCTGCTGCTAAATAGTTTTCCAAGATCTTTTATCTTACTGGATAATGCATCATGTAAACTATGTATATTATTTTAAATATAAATTAACTCTTTATATGTGTTTGGTCTTGGTTCTTTTTTTCAAGTACCATTATTTCATACACATTTTTCCATGTCATTACTTTTTAAAATTATAGTTGATATTTCTCCAAATAGTTTATCTGTGACTTCGCCATAATGCATTCACTCCATTTACACCTATTATTGATCATTGAATTTTTCCCCGTTTTTGCTTTTACAAATAATGTTATTAACAGGGCTATCAATTTCTCTGGTATTTCCTTAGAATATATTTATAGAAGTAGAATTTATGCAGTATGAATAATTTAAGACCCTTAACTCATGTTGCCAAATTACTTTCCAAAGTTCTTAGCCATATTCACTTACACCAGTAATATATGAAAGTATCTTTCTTACTGCACCCACATTAGCATTTAGAATGATATATTTCTAAACCAGTAATGCACTTGATGAGGTCTTTAATAAGCCCCATATGGAATGTGGGCTGGACGATAACATAGACAGGAAGATTCATAACTGTTACTTGGGTCTCTTATAGGACACAGTTCTGATCTTGAATCCTTGAATCCAGGATCACCTACTGCAGGTTCCTGAAAAATATTTTGCACACAAAGGATACTCCAGCCAAATATATCTCCTTTCCATGAGTAGGATACTGACTGAAAAACTCCAGGTAGATTTTTGTCTTGGTAAATTGAGTTGAAAGAGATGCTATAAATATAATTTTGGCCAGACAAGATATAGTCTAAACAACCTGATTTGCATTTCCCTGCAGTACAATATGGTACCCATTCCATGACCTTCTATGGGTGACTTTGTGTCCTCCCAAAATGCTAATGGGAGGTGGTGACTCTAATCTGAGTGCTTTGGCTCTTCTGGTAGCAGCTGCATGGGTGATTCTGTGACTCCTAGATAAATATTGCTAAAGACAGAACATGTCCTATAATAGTTATTACTAGCTACATAAAGCTTAGCACGTGCCCATTTTTGTTTAACTGCTTTACATGGATTTACTTATTTAATCGTCAAGAACCTAAGCGGTAAGTAACGTTATTTTCATTTTTTTTTTTTTTCCAGATTAGAAGAATGCGACAAAGCCATGGATAACATACTCACACTCCATCAGTGAGGAATCACGGAGCCCAGAGTTGAATTCGCGTTCTTTGATCCCAGTGCCTTCCTCCTTAAGCACGTAAGTGCCTCCTGCACAAACACACACACTCACAACACACACACTCACACCCAGAAAAACATATATGCACACACAGACAAATACACACAGACACACACACATTCAAAATAGATAACACTGCTTTTCTGAGAAGGATATTTTTAACATCTCTCTTCCTCTCACCTGAAGTTCTAGCTGTAGCAGTTTGTTTCATTTATGTGTTCTTGGTGGTCACCGCGATAGCGTCAGCCGTAATAAAGGAATGGATTCCGGTAGACTGGCAGGGTAGAGTGGAAGAGAAGAATAACATCCTGTTATGTCAGACCAGCAAGTGCTGCTCTCTCCCCTTTAAAAGAATAATGTCAAAACACATTACACTGAATCTTGTGATCACAGGTAATTCATATGTTTATGACTCATTCAGACATATGGGGAAGGGGTGGGTGGGACCCACCAGCAAGAAAACTTTATGAGGTCCTGATGTTGGGAGGAGAGAGAGAGATAGACAGTCAGAGACAGACAAAGGCAGACAGAGGGAGAGAGAGAAGTCATGGGCACATATCTGCAAGACAAGAGCTCTCTGTAGCAGTTTTGATTAATGCCAGGGTAGATGAATTTGGGGGTCTATCCTCATCAGGAGGATCAGAGGGACCGGGAGAGATGGTCGCCTAACAGGTGACCTTACCTGATATAGCAGAGTAAGTGCAAACACGTCTGCCAATTTCCACCCTAGCAGACGTTTAAAGGTTTAGCCAAGTGTACGTTTGCTGTGAGTGATTTAATGCTTCTAAATCTATTTCCCCTTACTTCTAGAACTGAGAGTGTGTTTTCAGTAATTTTCCGGGCTTTCTTTTGTCTTTCTCATGCTCTAAATAATTGAACTGTGCAAGAACAAGACGTGATGGAGATCTAGCCAAAGCCGTTTCTCTGAAACTACCGTGGCAACGGACAGTCCTCAAAATCAAGACTTGCCACAACAAACATTTGTGTCTTGCTCCTTTTACAAAGGGCTTTGAGTGGCTGTGGTGATTCTCATGGCAGAGGAGAATCTGAGATGGGGAGCAGAGGGGGAGGGGACAAGGCCCACAGAGCTTCCGAACATTGGGAACACATTGAGCTTCTGCTGGAGTGTGGTGTACATCACCATAGCTCACATCCCATTGACCAAAGCATGACACATAAGCCAACTAAAGTCCAATGGCCAGGATATTTATCCTGTCTATATGGCAGAACAGTAAGAGTAGCCAACACACCAGTGCTGAACACCTCCAGGTGTTTATTCCATGGCAAATATTCTATAGGATAAAATTAAGAACAAATTGCCTGCACTGATTTCAAATTTTCCTGTTGGGGGAGTTTGCTCTGTTGTTTCAATTGTTCATGCATCTGAAATCCCATAGTTTTGGGAAGAGCAGCCAAAGAGTTCCATGGGCAGGACCTAGTAACAGCTTCTGAGGGGATATTGACCTGTCTACCACCCTTTATCTTGATTTCAGGCAGAGATGTTTGACACCCAACTACTATTTTCCTTAATCAAAGCACTGAAGAGTAAGCAGCTTGTATCTAAGGACTAGCTACTTCCATGCTCCGAGGACAAAAGTAGTGAAATTTTGTACATCTTATGATAACATTTTCCAAAATATTATCAAGTACAACACAAAATGCTATTTATATAAAATTCTTAATGTGCTGGAATCATTAAGCATTGCAATCACTATTCTTGTTTCATTTCAACCCAAGAGACAAGTTAAAGCCTTTAACCTGCCATGGAGCATAGTCTCACTTTCAGTTTTTCCAATTTTTCTTCCTTCTCAATACAACCATCAAATCTGACTTGCCTGACTGGAGCAAGAGTATCCTCTTGAGCAGCTTCTGCTGGACATCATCTGTTAGAAGTACTTTTTGTTTCTTCAGTTCATAGTGTTATATTAATATTACCCAAGACCTAGTTCTGGACCCATCTTTTCAGAGTTCTAGTACACAGTCTGGGAATATAAAAGCATATGATGGTAGCCTTATAAATTAGACAACTTATTTAATCAACCCTGAATCTGGTTCTACATTTTCTTCTCTCTATTCACGTCTAGGAATTTTGGGGAAAAAATAAACATTGTTTTTTTTTTTTAAAAAAAACTTCCTTTTTATTTATTTATTTGACAGAGATAGAGAGAGAGAGAAGAGCAGGCTCTCCACTGAGCAGGGAGCCCGATGCGGGGCTCGATCCCAGGACCCCGGGTCATGACCTGAGCCGAAGGCAGATTCCTAACCGACTGAGCCACCCAGGTGCCTCTGAACATTGTTGACAATAATTTTCTGTGACTAAATTGTCTTGTATTATTCTAATCACTGATGCTTTCTTATTCAAGTACCCGTTAACTCACCTAGTTGCTATCTGAAAACTGTCTCTCCCATGGGATTAAATACCTTTTCTCTCTTCTGTCTTCCTACTATTGTATTTTTAGCTTGGTCCTTGTGTAACTTGGTGGTCAGCCAAGGTTTGGAGCAGGGATTACACTGAAATACACGGGATCACCCTCTGTTTCTTTGCTTCTAGGAATGTCCAATTAATCTCCAGCTGCTTTGCCAACCTTGGACTAAATCCTCTGACAGTTTGAGCACATATGACTTTAGCTGTCTACTAAGCTTCATTCTGTGAAGCAGAAAATTTACAAATCTTGCCGTTTTTTCAAAAACAGATGATATTTTGGTTTCTGCCTACTTTTACACCAGACCCCCTATTGTTTTTCCTTTACATACTTAACTTACCTTCAGCCAACGATATGGGCAGAATTTCATATTTATACTCTGAGTCTTATTCCTTCTGTAGTCCTCTTGCTACCAGGATTTTTCCCTTCCTATTTCAGCTGATCCATCAGTCTTGAGCTCAGGTTTTTTGTTTTGTTTTGTTTTGTTTTGTTTTTCAAATCAAACCGCAAGGCTATAGGTTTCTGTTCCACTGTTTGACCTCCAAAACCCTGGATCGTAAGCCGCATACTTAGGTCAGAAAACTCCAAATGCAGATCTTTAGCCTTTCCAATGGCAGTATATCTTAAATAGTGCTTTTTATTTCTGCTCTTGATGCTTTAAATAAAATTTAGCTATTTTTTATAATGATTATCTGCAGAGAGTTCAAGTGAACATTTCTTTCTGTCACTATTACTGAGTTTATTCTAAATTCACTCTCATGTCACCCTTATCGATTGTTAACTATACATTTTGCAGTAAGTAATTTGTAAGTAAGTACTTTGCTATTGCTCAAAGTTCTTATACTTTGATTTTAAGAGTATTTAAACAGCTGAGATATGTATGTATATATAGAAGTGATTATGTATATATATATATATGTATGTATATTCCATATATATGCATATATATACATGGAATGGAATTTAGTATAGTAATTTTCTTTTCATTAAACAGTCATTCAACCTCAGAATTCCAGACTTCCTCTAACTTTGTGAATAAGATTACAAACTGCCCAATGTAAGTGTTCTTCTCCCGGTGGGAACTTAATACATTTTGACTACAAGTGGAATATCCTTGGATTATTGAAAACCAAAGCAAGGCTGCTGTAATTTAGCTATGTACAAACAAGGGAAGAGACAATCCTCGAACAGTAAATACAAAATCAGAACCTAAGAAGCCTTGACAAATGTGTCAGGGTTGGGGGAATATTTTCTCAATGAGAAATTATAATTCTATTGAAATGTTTTATTATGGCCATATCTTGATTTTATTTTTTATTTGACTGAAATTTTTAATCAATTTATAATCTTATTACATGTATTTGTAAAAAATCATTTCATTTAAAATAAGCGGAAGGTCTAAGAAAAATAAAAAATAAGATACAAATACAGTTCCTTTTATTTTGCGGAAGAATAGAAAAATAAACTAATCATATAATAAAAAGTTTACTGATTCGTATGTATGTAACCATTTATTTAAGAGTTCAATTGTTTTTTTCCCACCAGCTACAGACAAAAATTGTATATATTTAAGGTGTACAACACAGTCAAGCTAATTAACCCATTCATTACCTCACATAATAATGTTTTTTTTTTTTTTTTTTGTGGGGAGAACACAGTATCTACTGTCTTAGCACAGTTCAAGTCCATAATACAGTATTATGAACTATGGTCACCATATGGTGCATGAGAGGCTTGTTGCCATCTGATATCACAGGCTATTCTGATGGGAAGCAAGAAATTTAAATCATAATTCACCGGCTAAGCTTTTCCTTTTGTTTATTAAAGTTTATTAACTAATTTAATGTCGGCCTCACTGACTTCTCCATAATGAATTTGTTTAAACTAATTAAAGTAATAACTGAGATTAGGAGAAAACAAAAGTAAACTTACTTAGCATCAAGGTGTGAATCAGTGAGCACATTTGGATGAAAGGGATTTGGGATTCCTTTAAAGGAAACCAGTAGCAAAAGAAAGATCAAGATGAATAAATAAGGGAATTTCCTATTTACTATGTTAATAATTCTATTTCCAGACCAAAAGTGAATTTCATAAAAATAAAACAAATGAATTACTACAAAAACATTAGTGATGGAAATGGACTACAAATATATAGGTTATTACATACATATGATGATAGAAAATATATATATATGTGTGTGGATATATATATAATATGTAAAAATGAATACCTTCCTATGTGATACATAACAATTAGAGAGAAGCCAGCAAATCTTAGTTGAATGGTCAGTTTAAATTCATTATAGCAATAATTCTTACCTAGGAGTTGAGTGAGAAGTTTAATTTCCTGTATTTTGTCATAAAGGAGGCAAATAAGATCATCATTCCCCTGATCTATAACCTAAGGAAAAAAAATGGACTTGTCCTAGATGTACCAAGTGAACATTATCAGAGTACTGGCATATACTGGGTAAATGTTTTTCTCAATCAATCCCTCCAACTGGAAGCATTTGCAATCATATTATAGCTTTTACTTATGACTGGAATTTGGTGATCCAGCCTTACCTGAATGTTAACCCATCACTATGTTTGAAGGTAATGTCCAGCTGTCCCCCCAGTAAAAGAAGAAACAGTCAATTTGTTAAAAATTTTCACAGGCCTAAGATTCAGCTAATTTGGTAACATCTGAATTATTGAACTATTTTTATTTTTATCAAAATGATGGGTATTATGTAGACCAAACCGTGTTGTGAATTCAAATTTACAACCCTATGAAATGCCTAGGGAAGCATAATAACTGCTGTATCAGCAGCAGCTACTGAGTTGGCTGCCAGGGATACCAGCCTCCTGGTGCCCACATCTTTGTGTCATCCCCTCCTCTTGAATGTGACCTGGACCTCGTGACTTGTTTCAACAGAATATGGCAAAAGTGATGGGATACCATGTCCAGGCTTAGTTACAAAAGATTTTTACTTCCATCTCCCTGGCACACTCTCTCCGTTGCTTCTTGTTTGCTTGGTTTAATGAAACCAGCTGCTATGTTGCAAGCTGCTCCCGTGAAGAGGCAGGCCCACGTGCTAATGGACTGAGGATGACCTCCAGCCATAGCCAGCAAGGAACTGAGGTCCCAATGGCATACAAGGAACTGAGTCCTATCAACATCCCCATGAGTGAACTTGGAAAGTCAAGACTTGACTATACCACCAGCCAATGTTTTGACTGCAGTCATGAAAAAGACCCAGAGGACGCAGATAAGCTGTGCACAGATTCCTCGTCCACAGAAATTATGGGGTAATAAATACTGCTGTTTTAAGCAATGAGGTTTTGGGGTAATATGTGTTATGTAACAATAGATAACGAATACAACATCTATAGGAATCTCAACAAGTTTGGCAAAAATTCATTTTGATGGATTTGTCATGATGGATTTTAGAAATATGAGGATTATTCCGAGGTATCTTATGGTTTTGGGTGCTATTGTAAATGGAATCATTTCTCTAATTTCTCTTTCTACACTTGCGTTATTAGTGTATAAGAAAGCAACTGAATTCTGTGCATTGATTTTGTATCCTGCCACATTACTGAATCGCTGTATGAGTTCTAGTAATTTGGGGGTGGAGTCTTTTGGATTTTCCACATAAAGTATCATGTCATCTGTGAAGAGAGTTTGACTTCTTCTTTGCCAATTGAATACCTTTTATTTCTTTTTGCTGTCTGATTGCTGTTGCTAGGACTTCTAGTAGTTGAACAATAGTGGCGAGAGTGGGCATTCTCGTCTTGTTCCTGATCTTAAGGGAAAGGCTCTCAGCTTTTCCCCATTGAGGATGATATTTGCTGTGGGTTTTTCACAGATGGATTTTATGAACTTGAGGAATGTTCCCTCTATCCCTATACTCTGAAGAGTTTTAATCAGGAAAGGATGCTGTATTTTGTCAAATGCTTTTTCTACCCTATGACCCAGCAATTGCACTACTGGGTATTTACCCCAAAGACACAGATGTAGTGAAAAGAAGGGCCATATACACCCCAATGTTCATAGCAGCAATGTCCACAATAGCCAAACTATGGAAAGAGCCGAGATGGCCTTCAGCAGATGAATGGATAAAGAAGATGTGGTCCATATATACAATGGAACATTACTCAGCCACCAGAAAGGATGAATACTCAACATTTACATCAACATGGATGGGACTGGAGGAGATTATGCTAAGTGAAATAAGTCAAGCAGAGAAAGTCAATTATCATATGGTTTCACTTATTTGTGGAACATAAGGAATAACATGGAGGACAGTAGGAAAAGGAAGGGAAAAATGAAGAGGGGGGAATCAGAGGGAGAGATGAACTATGAAAGACTATGGACTCAGAGAAACAAACTGAGGGTTTTAGAGGGGAGGGGAGTGGGGGGATGGGTTAACCCAGTGATGGGTATTAAGGAGGGCACTGGGTGTTATACGAAAACAATGAATCGTGGATCACTACATCAAAAACTAATGATGTGTTGTATGGTGACTAACATAACATAATAAAATAAAATTTAAAAAAATAGAAATATGAGGAAACTAGTATATTAGAGATATATTAATATTCAAACAATATATAGTTATTAACTTATGGATATAATGTTAGATGATCCTACTCCATGTCTTTGTTCAAAATATATAAAATCTCTCAATTTTTTAAAAATTAAAAGAAATTATTCATTATGAAGATGTTTTTCATTTAGATAAAACATACTGACACAACAATTGAATTTTATACTTGCATTGTGAGATGAGTTGCCATGGGTTTTCTTAACCATACCTGTTTTTATTTTTTATTTTTTTAAGATTTGATTTATTTATTTGAGAGAGAGAGAATGAGAGACAGAGAGCATGAGAGGGAGGAGGGTCAGAGGGAGAAGCAGACTCCCTGCCGAGCAGGGAGCCCGATGTGGGACTCAATCCTGGGACTCCAGGATCATGACCTGAGCCGAAGGCAGTCGCTTAACCAACTGAGCCACCCAGGCGCCCAACCATACCTGTTTTTAGATTCTATTTTCTAATTAACAAAGATCTAGAATATTACCTGTGATTGGAAAATTTTTTTAAAAAAGTTACTTGTTTATTTTCTAAGTTACTATAAATACTCTCTCACAACAGTTTATTAAACAACAATAACTAATCTACTGATTCTCAGGTCAATGCTTTTCGAATATAGGTTGTCTCAAAAACAAAGGCAACAGAAGTCGTAACTTAGAAACCCTTTAGGGATAGCACCAAGTAATTTTAAAACAAACAAACAAGCAAAGAAATAAACAAGCCCATTATTTTAGGAAATTAAAATAGTATTTTTTAAAATTTCTCTCTTAAGAGAACTAACTTGGATTATTAATTGCTCTTCTTCTTCTTCTTCTTCTTCTTTTTTTTTCCTGTTTGATCTTTTTGAGGCACTAAATTAGGGGATAAAAACATATATGCTAAAAATGCTGAAAATTTTTCAGATTTATTTTAAAAACAGGAAGAACAGACTCCTCTCTGAGTATAGGTCTTGTATATATTATGCAATGCTACCAAAACACTAAATAAAAAATACTTAAAGGGAGCCTGGGTGACTCAGTAGGTTAAGCATCTTACTCTTGATTTGGCTCAGATCATGATTTCAGGGTCATGAGATTAAGGTCCTCATTGGGCTCCATAGGGAGCATGGAGCTTGCTTAAGATTCTCTTTCCCTCCCCCCTGCCCCTCCCCCCTCACACCTGTGCTTTCTTCCTCTCTCTTAAAAAAAAAACCAAAAAGACAAAACTTAAGCATATGGATTCACCTTAAGGGACTGTATTATTTGCCATAGTCAGTACTAATAACATTTCTACAATTTTAATAAAATTATTTATTCCATCTATGGCCGTTTTATCCTGGATTAAGACTGTCTTCACAGTTGGAAGAGTGTTGTTTATTTTGAGTAGCCTCTGACTTTCCATCCTTCCTTTTAATTTTTGTGCTGAAGTCAAGACTTCTGAAGTTTAATAGATGGCTTCTTACACCCTGAGGGAAGAATAAAACTTCCTGAAAAACAGAAAATCCTAATGTAGAATCTTCTTGCCTCTTAGATTGTGGTAAAAATAAATCATTAACTATTTAAGAAAAAAGAGTTATTGAAACCCCACTGTCCACGCAGTTCTTTCCAACTGAGGAAAGGAACAGGAAAACCAGGAGTGAAGTGAGGATAACAGTTTCGTTATTTTAAAGTTGGTTCTCATCACACACATACACAAATGGTATCTCTGTGAGATGATGTGTTAATTAACTTGACTATGTTAAGCATTTCACAATGTATATGTATATTAAATCATCACATTGCACACCTTAAAAAAATCACATTACACAGTGTAAATACATACAATGTTTATTTGTCAATCATACCTCAACAAAACTGAAAAAAAAAAGATAATCCCAATTACAGAAAATCAAAGCTAATTCAGGACACCTAAAACTAAAACTCAAAGATGGAAATTTAACACCAATTAATTCATATAAGAAAATTTAGCTTTAGCAGCCTGTATTTGAAGCTATGCACTTCTATTTCATCTTTCCATTGCAAATCACATGACAATATGCAGAACAGTCTAATAAAAAAAGATTTATTTATTTATTTTAGAGAGAGAGAAAGCAAGTATTGGGGAGGGGCAGGGAGAGAGGGAGAGAGAGAATCTCAAGCAGACTCCCCACTGAGCGCAGAGCCCTACGGGGCTCAATCACATAACCCTGAGGTCACGACCTAAGCAGAAATCAAGAGTCGGTTACTTAGCCGATGAGCCAGCCAGGCGACCCTTATCTCAGTGATTTTTAACCAATAACAATTTCCTATTTTTAGCTGTGGATCCTTTTCTTTTAACAACACCTAGTAGCCAGTATATAAATCAGGCAAACTTATACTTCTTTTGCAATCTCATAACAGAAACCATTCAATTTCCACTTACAATAGTATGGAGGACTTGATACAAGTAGACCCTGAATAAAATGATACTTTTATTGCATTACTAGGCTTTCAGAAAGGAAAAGAAATCTCAAAATGGCAAAGAAAAGAAAAAGAAAGAAAGGAAAAGAAAAAATAAGAAAAAGAAACACCAAGAAGCAAACATGTAAATATAAACAAGCATCACTATTACAAAATAATGACGATAGTGTGTAATTAATAGGGCCTCAAAAGGGGGTAAAACTTAAGTGATGGAGAACAACAGCATATAAAGCAGTGAGAATTTGCCTTGAGCTCATATTCTAAAGGACTTATTGCTCAGGAATCTGATTAATATGCAAGCTTTATACTCTCCTAAGCTAATGAGAAAAGGAATTGAGGAATTATTATTAGGAAATTAAAAGTGTATGTAACTTCCAAATTGTAATGAAGAAGAAAAAAACAATGAAATAACCCACAGAAAAGTAATCAATGTCCATTTTAAGGCAGCAAGAGAAATTTAAAATATGTAGAGTAAGGCATAATTTCAATTATTACTAAACACAATAAATGTAATTGATCTAAGTTGAGGAAAAGAAGTTGTCAGAATGGATTTTTAAAAGATTAGTTATAGGTTGTTTATAAGAAATAAATCCCAAAAGATGTACATAGAACTGTAATAATGAAAAGGAAAAAGATATACAAAGGAATGGTAGCTTAAATTTTGAATTATTTATATATAATTTTCAATTAACCAAAAAGTTATAAAATAATAAACACATGAAGCTAATAAAATAGCCTGAAAATATATAAAACTAAAATTGATAAAACTGCAGGGATAAATTATTAAATACATTATTAACATAATGAAAAATTCCAACTTAGCTCTTTCAAACATAAAAAATGCTACACAAATAGAAGATTTGAAAAACACAATAGCAAGCTTGGTTTATGAGGCATTTATATAACCCTAAGCCAACAATTAGTGATATGATCTCTTTTCAGGCACATATGGAACATTTATAAGAACTAAAGGCTATAAATCAAGTTTCAACAAATTATCAGTATCAACAGAATGTAAGTTCCATGAAGGCTAAGTTTTTGTTTATTCACTAGCATATGTGTACATGAAGATAAGTACCTACCATGTAGTAGACAATGAATATTGATTGAGCAAATGCAATATTTTGAGACAAATCAATTAAATCACATGTTAGTAACTGAACATAAACAAATAAAAATTAGATATTATGGAAATAATTCTAGGTAATACATGTCAAAGAAGAAATAGTGATAACATTTGAAATTTAACTATTGAAAATGAAACGATCTTGAAAACATTGCACATTAAAATGGAAGGAAAGCAGGTAAAAAACACCTAGAAGAAAATGTGTAATCTTAAATATTAAAAGGAGAAAAACATGCTGATGGTGAACTAAATGTCTGAAATTAAGAAATTAGAGGCAAAACTAAATGTGAATTAAAAACAACAAAAATAAAGTCAAATGTTGATCCTTTGAAATGATCAAAAATATAGGCAGTTTGAAATAATCAATAAGATTGATTAAGAGGGAAGGGGAAATAAAGTATAAATAATTTATATTTGGACTAGAAATTAGGCACACGTACATATCTAACACATTAAAATTTAATGAGAATAATAGAAAAATGTAGGGCAATAAATTAGAAAATTAAAAAAAATAACTCAAAAAACCAATGTCTAGAAAAATTTTTTTAAAATAAATAATCCTAGAATTGTTAAAGAAACTTATTCAGTAGTGTGATATCATAACTTATAACAGGAAATATCTATTTGATCTTCATCTAATTTCTGGCACCAAGCTCCTAAAACCTTTGGAATTTCCTAAGTGATGAGACCAGCAAATGCATCTTTTGTTATGTTACTGAGGTGTGCATCAAAATACTGTATCCTTTTAGGAAGAACTTCCACGTGGCCAATGGGTGCATGGAAATGTACTAAATTCCTGTGGGTTTGACTTTAGACATTCACTCTAATTGCTCATAGAGTTGAGACCAATCTCACAATCTATCACAAAGTAACTCACAGAGTATTTGTTGAAAATCTAAATGAACCAAAACAAGATAATATCCTGAAGTCACTTTCTGAGGCTTGTCTTCTGTTTGAAAAATTCTATAGATCAAAAAATGTCAATAACAGCAGAGGGACGTGCTCAAGTAAAGATAAACTGATGGAGAAAAAGGATATGAGAATTTCCTGTTGTCAGTGTGAGAGCCAACATTTGAACTTGCATGTTCTGACCCTAAACCCACATGCTTAAGCATTGGGTCATACACCCTTGCATTTGGGAGAACTTATATTGTGAAGGTTTTCCCACCTCTATCCTAGTCCAAGGAAATGATATTTATAAAGGTCACAAAATCCATTTGTAATAGGTTTGGATCAGAATCCAGCCTTTCTAGTAAAATCCAGTCCTCATTCTCATAATATAGTCTACAAACAGCTGGAGTTTCTAAAACATATTATGCCAATACATAAAGTATAAGTTTAGATATAAGAATAATGTCTTATATTCAGCAGACTTATTATTTCCTGGCTTTGTGAGAGCCCTGAGCCATCCATTCTACCAGCTATATCCTGATGGCCAAACATCTCTAAAAATGTTGTGTGATGCCATACAAAGCATAAAGGATAGAATCTGCTTAATTATTTCTAATTCTAGCTTTACTATTTTTCATATCCTTGCTAAGAAAGTGACTGCATACATGTTTGCAATCTACTCACCAGATTAGACGAGACAGCTCCACCAGTCCTGAAGGTGTCACCATATCTATGTTCTCCATGCTTCTAATGACAGGTACAGTATTTGCAGATATTCTTGAAGTACACTTAAGAACAGAATATGGCAAAGAAGAGGACAGAATAGAAGGAAAGAGAGCCTGAAAAGTTGAACCAAAACTTCATAATGCTGTGTTTATGAGGCTTTTCCTTGATCAATCCTGTACTAATTGAAAAGCATGCTGTAATGTCATCCTTGAAATGTAAAGCAAATAATTTTGGCCAGCATACATTTTTTTTTCCTGTCAAACATTTCAAGGATTAGGGTCTCGTTGGCAGCTTAAAAGCCTCTGCCAAAGTTAACAGAATCTCATCTTTTTCTTTCATATGGGTTCTGGCAAAAGATGTAGATCCTCGAAAAGCATCTTTATCTAATTGTAGCTCGTCTTACCATTATTGACTCTACTTTATGGAGGAGCAAATAAATTTCCTGAAGACCTTAAATATCCTGCAAAAAAGTATATTATTGCTTACTATTTTTGATCAGTATTACACAAAAGATTGATCGACTAATTGTAGGGAGCAGGCTTAATGATGATTTCTTAGGGTCCAGGCTTGTGGAACATTCTGTCGGAGCACAACATTGCACAGATTGGGAGAGGGCAGGAGAAAAGTGTTAATTAAGGTAAGCTCTGAAGAAGCTACAGAGACGGGAACCTGGAGGGAGCAACGCAAACCCACTTAAGGAGGGAGTGCACTGCTGGAAAAAGATTACACAGTTTGGAGTAAGATAGATTTCAGGTCAATTCCCAACTCTGTCACTTATTACCTCTGTGAACTCGGACATCATAGTGTGCGTGAAGCTCAATTTTCTCATTCATAAAATGTGATTAAGAATAGCAACCTCTTAGGATTTTTATCAGGATTACATGAGAAATTCTGTGTAAATCCCTTAGTTTGGTGCTGAACACACAGTAGGTCTATTAATTAGGGCACAAGTTAAGCTGTTGGATAGGAAAAAAAACCAAAAACAAACCACAGTGCCTCAAACAGATAGCAACATATTTCTATTTCATATGACAGTCTGGTGAGCAAGGGTCCTGGGAGGATAGGCAGCTCTATTCAGTAGGAAATTCAAGAGCAGACACAGGTTCCTTTTATCATGTTCCTTTGCTGACACCTTAGCTGTTGTGTTGTCTGCATGTTCAAAGCTGGCTCTCACTCTCTATCAGAGTCCCAGCAGGAAGCACAGGACACAATCCATTGGCATATTTGAAGGGACTTTACCCCTTAGGTCAGGAACAAAACAAGGATGTCCACTCTGACCACTTTTTTTCAACATAGTACCGGAAAGTCCTAGCCTCAGCAATCAGACAACAAAAAGAAATAAAAGGCATCAAATCAGTAAGGAGGAATTAAAACTTTCACTATTTGCAGATGGCATGAAACTCTATATAGAAAACTCGAAAGATTCCCCCCAAAACTGCTAGAACTGATAAATTCAGTAACGTCACAGGATACAAAATCAGTGTACCGAAATCTGTTGCATTTCTCTACACCGATAATGAAGCAGCAGAAAGAGAAATTGAGAAAACATTCCATTTACAATTGCAGCCCAAACAGTAAGATACCTCGGAAGTGACTTTAATAAAGGGACAGTTTACAATATCAGGAGAAGGTTAAAGGAAACCAAAAAGATTTGGTCAGGAGTTTCTGGGTTGGTGAACACAAGGAGATTTGGGGAGACAGGAGCACCTGGAGAGACCATGAAAGTTCCATGCCCTTTCCCCCACACCTGGTCATACACGTCTTTTCCAGCTGGCTGTTCCTGAGTTATATCCTTTCCTAATAGGCCGGTGATCTAATTTTGCAGAGGAGGAGCAAGATGGCGGAGGGATAGGAGACCTGGATTTCGTCTGGTCCCAGGAATTCAGCTGGATAGGGATCAAACCATTCTGAACACCTACAAACTCAACAGGAGATTGAAGAAAAGAATAGCAGCAACTCTCTGAACAGAAAAGCGACCACTTTCTGGAAGGTAGGACGTGCGGAGAAGTGAATCCGAGGCGATATTCGGGAGGATAGACGGCGGGGGAGGGGCCTCCGTCGGCCGCTTCTGGCAAGTGATAGAGCCACGGAGCACAAAATCGGGACTTTCAGAAGTCTGCTCCGCTGAGGGACGTCGCTCCAGTGGCTAAGCGGGGGGTGGAACCCCCGTGGGACAGTGTGGTCTCAGGACCCTCGGGGTCACAGAAAGACCAGGGGTGCCTGAGTGCGGCAGAGCTCCCAGGGATCGGAGCAGGGAAGCCGGCTGCAGAGACGGAGCCGAGGCGCGGGCTCTCACCTCGGGGTTGTCATAAACCGTGATCCGCGGCACAGTCGGGCCACTGCTCCTCCAGCAGGGACCCAACAAGCGGCAGATCCGGGGAGACTCACCTTCTTCCCCCGGGAGGAGCGGCGGGGGAGCGCACCGCGGGGATCTGCTGGGTTTGGAGACAACACACGGGGTCGGGGGCCAGAGATAGAAACGCGCGGTCACAGGCCGGGTGAGCACGGAGTGCGGCCGGAGACCAGGGAGACGGGAGTGATTGCTTTTCTCTGGGGGCTCGCTGAGGAGCGGGGCCCCGAGTTCTCGGCTCCTCCGGGGCGGAGACTGGGAGGCCGCCATTTTCACTCTCCGCCTCCAAAGCTGTACGGAAAGCTTGCAGGGAACAAAAGCTCCGGAGAGCAAACCCGAGCAGATTACTTAGCCCGGACCGGCAAGGGCGGGGCAATTCCGCCTCCGGCAGAGACATTTGGGGACCACGGCAACAGGCCCCTCCCCCAGAAGATCAGCAAGAACAGCCAGCCAAGACCAAGTTTACCAGTCAATGAGAACGGCAGAACTCCAGCGCTAGGGGAATAATGCACATAGAATTCATGGCTTTTTTACCATGATTCTTTAGTCTTTCAAAGTTATTTTTAAAATTTTGTTTTTTTCTATTTCTATTTTTTTAGTTGAATTTTTCTTCTTTCCTTTTTCAACCAACATCTTATCAATTCCCTTTTTAAAATCTTCTTTTTAAACTTTCATTTTTACAGTCATATTGTATCCCTTCATTTTATTTAATCTTATCTTTTGTATATATAAAAGTTTTCCTTTCTTTAAAATTTTGGGATACAGTTTCTTCTAACAGACCAAAATATACCGTAAATCTACTGTATGACTTTGTCCTAGTCTCCCCCTGATCACATTCTCTCCTTTTTTATAAATTTTGTTTTGTTCTTTTTTCAAACAACTTCTTATCAATTCCTTTTTTTTTTTTTTAAAGATTTGATTTATTTATTTGAGAGAGAGAGAATGAGAGACAGAGAGCATGAGAGGGAGGAGGGTCAGAGGGAGAAGCAGACTCCCTGCCGAGCAGGGAGCCCGATGCGGGACTCGATCCCGGGACTCCAGGATCATGACCTGAGCCGAAGGCAGTCGCTTAACCAACTGAGCCACCCAGGCGTCCCTTATCAATTCCTTTTTTAAAAACTTTTTTAATTTTCATCTTTACAGTCATATTCCATCCCTTCGTTGTATTTACCCTTATTTTTGTATATATATAAGTTTTTATTTCTTTAAAATTTTGAGAGGTAATTTCTTCTAACAGACCAAAATACACCCCAAATCCAGTGTGTGGCTCTGTTCTATTCACCAGCCTGATCATATTTCTTTTTTTGCCCCCTCTCTTTCCCCCCCCCCCCCCCCCCCCCCCCCCCCCCGGTTTCAGGTATCTTCTGATTTGTTTAGTGTATATTTTTCTGGGGTTGTTGTTACCCTTTTATCATTTTGTTCTCTCATCTATTCTTCTCTGGACAAAATGACAAGACGGAAAAACTCACCTCAAAAAAAAAAGAACAAGAGGCAGTACTGTCTACCAGGGACCTAACCAATACAGACATTAGTAAGATGTCAGAACTAGAGTTCAGAATGATGATTATAAAGATACTAGCTGGGCTTGAAAAAAGCATAGCAGATACTAGAGAATCCCTTTCTGGAGAAATAAAAGAACTAAAATCCAACCAAGTCAAAATCAAAAAAGCGATTAATGAGATGCAATCAAAAATGGAGGTTCTAACTGCTAGGATAAATGAGGCAGAAGAGAGAATTAGTCATATAGAAGACCAAATGAAAGAGAATTAAAAACGCTGAGAAAAAGAGAGATAAACAACTACTGGATCATAAGGGGAGAATTCGAGAGATAAGTGATACCATAAAGTGAAACAACGTTAGAATAATTGGGATCCCAGAAGAAGAAGAAAGAGAGAGAGGGGCAGAAGGTATATTGGAGCAAATTATAGCAGAGAACTTCCCTAATTTGGGGAAGGAAACAGGCATCAAAATCCAGGAGGCACAGAGTACCCCCCTCAAAATCAATAAAAATAGATCAACACCCTGACATCTAATAGTAAAACTTACAAGTCTCAGAGAAAAAGAGAAAATCCTGAAAGTAGCTCAGGACAAGAGGTCTGTAACCTACAGTGGTAGAAACATTAGATTGGCAGCAGACCTATCCACAGAGATCTGGCAGTCCAGAAAGGACTGGCATGATATATTCAGAGCACTAAACAAGAAAAATATGCAGACAAGAATACTATATCCAGCTAGGCTGTCGTTGAAAATAGAAGGAAAGATAAAAAGCTTTCAGGACAAACAAAAACTAAAATAATTTGTGAACACCAAACGAGCCCTACAAGAAATATTGAAAGGGGTCCTCTAAGCAAAGAGAGAACCTAAAAGTAACATAGACCAGAAAGGAACACAGATAATATATAGTAACAGTCACCTTACAGGCAATACAATGGCACTAAATTAATAATTTTCAATAGTTACCCTGAATGTAAATGGGCTAAATGCCCCAATCAAAAGACACAGGCTATCAGGCTGGATAAAAAAACAAGACCCATCAATATGCTGTCTGCAAGAGACTCATTTTAGGCCCAAGAACACCCCCAGATTGAAAGTGAGGGGGTGGGAAACCATTTACCATGCTAATGGACATCAAAAGAAAGCTGGGTGGCAATCCCTATATCAGACAAATTAGATTTTAAACCAAAGGCTATAATAAGAGGTGAGGAATGACACTACATCGTACTTAAAGGGTCTCTCCAACAAGAGGATCTAACAATTGTAAATATCTATGCCCCTAACATAGGAGCAGCCAATTATATAAGCCAATTAATAAGAAAATCAAAGAAACACATCGACAATAATACAATAATAGTAGGGGACTTTAACACCCCCCTCACTGAAATGGACAAAAGATCAACAAGGAAATAAAGGCTTTAGATGATACACTGGACCAGATGGACTTCACAGATATAATCAGAATACATATTCTTTTCTAATACACACGGAACATTCTCCAGGATAGATCACATCCTGGGTCAGAAATCAGGTCCCAAATGGTACCAAAAGATTGGGATCATTCCTTGCATATTTTCTGACCACAATGCTTTGAAACTAGAACTCAATAACAAGAGGAAAGTTGGGAAGAACGCAAATACATGGAGGCTAACGAGAATCCTACTAAAGAATGAATGGGTCAACCAGGAAATTAAAGAAGAATTTAAAAAATTCATGGAAATAAATGAAAATGAAAACACAACTGTTCAAAATCTTTGGGATGCAGCAAAGGCGGTCCTCAGAAGAAAGTATATAGCAATACAAGCCTTTCTCAAGAAACAAGAAAGGTCTCAAATACACAACCTAACCCTACACCTAAAGGAGCTGGAGAAAGAACAGCAAATAAAGCCTAAACCCAGCGGGAGAAGAGAAATAATAAAGATCAGAGCAGAAATCAATGAAATAGAAATGAAAAGAACAGTAGAACAGATCAACAAAACTAGGAGCTGGTTCTTTGAAAGAATTAATAAGATTGATAAACCCCTGGCCAGACTTATCAAAAAGAAAAGAGAAATGACCCAAATAAATAAAATCATGAATGAAAGAGGAAAGATCACAACCAACATCAAAGAAATATAAACAATTATAAGAACATATTATGAGCAACTATATGCCAGCAAATTAGATAATCTGGAAGAAATGAATGCATTCCTAGAGATGTATAAACTACCAAAACTGAACCAGGAAGAAACAGAAAACCTGAACAGACCCATAACCAGTAAGGAAATGGAAGCAGTCATCAAAAATCTCCCAACAAACAAGAGCCCAGGGCTAGATGGCTTCCCAGGGGAATTCTACCAAACATTTCAAGAAGAATTAATCCCTATTCTTCTGAGACTGTTCCAAAAAACAAATGGAAGGAAAACTTTCAAACTTGTTTTATGAGGCCACCATTACCTTGATCCCAAAACCAGACAAAGATCCCATCAAAAAGGAGAACTACAGACCAATATCCCTGATGAACATGGATGCAAAATTCTCACCAAAATACTAGCCAATGGGATCCAACAGTACATTAGATGGATTATTCACCACGACCCAGTGGGATTTATTCCTGGGCTGCAAGGTTGGTTCAACATCCGCAAATCAATCAATGTGACACAATACATTAATAAAAGAAAGAACAAGAACCATATGATCCTCTCAATAGATGCAGAAAAAGCATTTGACAAAGTACAGCATCCTTTCTTGATTAAAACTCTTCAGAGTGTAAGGATAGAGCACACATACCTCAATATCATAAAAGCCATCTATGAAAAACCCACAGCGAATATCACACTCAATGGGGAAAAACTGAGATCTTTTCCCCTAAGGTCAGGAACATGGCAGGGATGCCCACTATCACCACTGCTATTCAACATAGTACTAGAAGTCCTAACAATAGCAATCAGACATAAAAAGAAATAAAAGTCATCCGAATCGGCAAAGAAGTGAAACTCTCACTTTTTGCATATGATATGATACTTTATGTGGAAAACCCAAAAGACTCCACTCCAAAATTGCTAGAACTCATCCAGGAATTCAGTAAAGTGGCAGGATATAAATCAATGCACAGAAATCAGTGGCATTTCTATACACCAACAACAAGACAGAAGAAAGAGAAATTAAGGAGTTGATCCCATTTACAATTGCACCCAAAACCCATAAGATACCTAGGAATAAATCTAACCAAAGAGGCAAAGAATCTGTACTCAGAAAACTATAAAATACTCATGAAAGAAATTGAGGCACACACAAAGAAATGGAGAAACATTCCATGCTCATGGATTGGAAGAACAAATACTGTGAAAATATCTATGCTACCTAGAGCAATCTACACATTTCATGCAATCCCTATCAAAATACCATCAACTTTTTTCAAAGAAATGGAACAAATAATCCTACTATTTGTATGGAACCAGAAAAGACCCCGAATAGCCAGAGGAATGTTGAAAAAGCAAAGCAAAGCTGGTGGCATCACAATTCCAGACTTCAAGCTCTATTACAAAGCTGTAATCATCAAGACAGTATGGTAGTGGCACAAAAACAGACACATAGATCAATGGAACAGAATAGAGAAGAGCCCAGAAATGGACCCTCAACTCTATGGTCAACTAATCTTCGACAAAGCAGGAAAGAATGTCCAATGGAAAAAAGACAGTCTCTTCAACAAATGGTGTTGGGAAAATTGGACAGCCACATGCAGACGAATGAAACTGGACCCTTTCCTTTACACCAAACACAAAAATAGACTCAAAATAGATAAAGACCTAAATGTGAGACAGGAATCCATCAAAATTCTTGAAGAGAACACAGACAGCAACTGCTTTGACCTCAGCTGCCACAACTTCTTCCTAGAAACATCACCAAAGGAAGGGAAACAAGGGCAAAAATGAACTATTGGGACTTCATCAAGATAACAAGCTTTTGCACAGCAAAGGAAACAGTTGACAAAACGGGTATTAAAGACAGCCTGTATTGAATGGAGCACTGGGTGTTATATGCAAACAATGAATAATGGAACACTACATCAAAAACTTATGATGTAATGTATGGTGATTAACATAACATAATAAAATAAAATTAAAAAAAATAAAAGCAAAAAAAAGACAACTGACAGAATGGGAGAAGATATTTGCAAATGACATATCAGATAAAGGGCTAGTATCCAAAATCTATAAAGAACTTATCAAACTCAACACCAAAAGAACAAATAATCCAATCAAAATTGGGCAGAAGACATGAACAGACAGTTCTGCAAAGAAGACATCCAAATGGCCAACAGACACATGAAAAAGTGCTCAACATCACTCAGCATCAGGGAAATACAAATCAAAACCTCAATGAGATACCACCTCACACCAATCAGAATGGCTAAAATTAACAAGTCAGGAAACAAC
Source organism: Phoca vitulina (assembly GCF_004348235.1). Classification (NCBI taxonomy): domain Eukaryota; kingdom Metazoa; phylum Chordata; class Mammalia; order Carnivora; family Phocidae; genus Phoca; species Phoca vitulina. The sequence goes on along the minus strand of NW_022589730.1, from coordinate 11,497,008 downwards.
AGATGTTGTCGAGGATGCGGAGAAAGGGGAATCCTCCTGCACTTTTGGTGGGAATGCAAGCTGGTGCAGCCACTCTGGAAAACAGTATGCAGGTTCCTCAAAAAGTTGAAAATAGAGCTACCCTACAACGCAGCAATTGCACTAATGGGTATTTACCCCAAAGATATAAATGTAGTGATCCGAAGGGGTACGTGCACCCCAATGTTTATAGCAGCAATGTCCACAATAGCCAAACTATGGAAAGAGCCAAGATGTCCATCAACAGATGAATGGATAAAGAAGAAGTGGTCTATATATACAATGGAATATTATGCAACCATCAAAAAAAGTGAAATCTTGCCATTTGCAACAATGTGGATGGAACTAGAGGGTGTTATGCTGAGCGAAATAAGTCAATCAGAAAAAGACAAGTATCATATGATCTCACTGATATGAGGAATTTGAGAAACAAGGCAGAGGATAATAGGAGAAGGGAGGGAAAAACAAAACAAGATGAAACCAGAGAGGGAGACAAACCATAAGAGACTCTTAGTCTCAGGAAACAAACTGAGGGTTTCTGGAGTGGAGGGGGGTGGGAGGGATGGGGTAGCTGGGTGATGGACACTGGGGAGGGTATGTGCTATGGTGAGCGCTGTGAATTGTGTAAGACTGATGAATCACAGACCTGTACCCCTGAAATAAATAATACATTATATGTAAAAAAAAAAAAAAGATTTTGTCAAACGTGCAAGGGGAGGCCATGGTGCAGAGCCTCTGGCCACTTTCTTGAAGGTAGAAAAAGGAGTATTCACTGGAATCTGTAGGAGCAGCCATTCAACAGCACTTGTGATATTTGGCAAAGTGAAGCAACAACACACAGCAGTCCTAGAATGAACAGAACCAGGGGAATAAATACCCAACCTCATTTCCCTCTTATCCTCTGATCAGTGTCGCCTAGTGGGGGGACACCATCCATATCTTGATCTCAAGTATGAGTGATCCCATGTAGACTGTTCAGATCAGCCTCCCAGAGCACAGAGTATAACAGAGGGGCAAAGAGGGAAAAAAAAAAAAAAAGATTACCCACAGTTCATTACTTTTCTCCATCAGAAGCCATTTTTGTTGTTTGTCCTGAAGAAAAAATAAGTTCCCCTACCAGACAACATACTAACTCTCATTGGCTATTGTGTATTCGCAGGACAATGTCAATTTGGTCACACTCTGATTGGACAACTAAGTGCAGTTACTATCCACACTCGTCATACAAGGTAAGAGGGAAAATGAAGGGATAATGGACAATGAATTAACATAAATCATAGCTGCTATTGGTCCCTCTCCTTTTTCCATCTTTCTCTTACCTTCTGCTACTAACTTGGGTGGACTGGATTCTTTACATGATTGGCTAGCCCAAACTTCATTTCTTCAGTATCTATTCGTCCTGTCTTTATTGGTTTACCATGTTTTTCCATGATTAAGACTGATGGACAGAAAAGGACCAGGACCTGCCTTAGTGAATATCCTTTGTTCCATATAGTTCTTCTTGCTGTTTTACCACAGCTCAGTTTCCCTTCAGTGATTGAGATAGAACACTCTGACCAACGAAGAGACTGTCTTTTTTATTTTATTTTATTTTATTTTTTTCAGGACCGTAAGGAGATAAACATTACCAAGTTGTGGTCCCAGCTTCTCATTTAACAGAACTACATTATTGTCAAAACCCTGCCCTTGTTAGGTACTAGAACCTTTAAATAAACTGAAGTCTTAGTGATAAAAGGATAGAAACAAACATTTTTACAGTTCTTTATGTGGAGTAATAGTGAGAGAGGCCATTCCCACTTCTACCCCTTTGGTTATGGGGAAGAAGGTAACCTGCAAAGTGTTGTCTCCTATAGATGATCCTATAACTGAGCCTTTAGAAAGCAAACTTACCATTATACAAAGACAGTTGCTTCTGTGTGACAGAACATGTGAAAAGGCAATATAAGGAGGGAGCTCAGGGCATCCCTTCCTTACTCTGCTGTGAAAGGGATGCGCCTGTGCAGAGCCATGTTGTCTGTTATACTCTGGCAATAGTACGATAGTTTTTAGGTCCAGGTATGGGAATTAACTCCCATCTCTGTGATGTACGTGTCTTGCTAAGTCATTTATGGTATTTCCTACCTCTTGCTCACCAAGCATAATTAGGACGAGATTATTAAGGATAATAAGTATAAAGATAATAATTCAGTTTGGGCTGTTATAATAGAACACCATAGAGTAGGTGGCTTAAACAACAAACACTTTTTGTTCGCAATTTCAGATCCTGGAAGTTCAAGATCTAGATGCCAGTAGATTCAGCATCTGGTGAGAGACCTCTTCCTGGTTTTCAGATGGCCACTTTCTTGCTGTATCTTCACATGGTGAGAGAGAAAGAGCGTGAGTGAGCTCTGGTCTTTCTTCCCCTTCCGTGAAGGGCAGTAATTCCATTATTCCATTCATCTAAAGTTAAATTACCTCACAAAGGTCCACCTCTAAAGACCATCAAGTTGGAGGTTAGGGCTTCAATATATCAGGTTTGTGGGAACACATCCAGGCAATCCATAGCAGTTATACAGAAGCTTGGGAGGTCAACTGATTCTCTTTTCTTTTAGTGATACAAATGGGAACAATAATTTTCGGTCATGGTGATTTTCTCTAGTAATTACAATCTTTCCAGAGCCACAGCTAACAATGCCATCAACATCATAGTAAGTTTGCCGTAATCTCTTGCTCCTCAAAATGTACCAGGCCCCCAGGAGCATTTGTATTTATTTACTGGGAATGTGTTAGAAATGTGGACTCTGACACTTCTTCTTAGACATTTTCAATTAGAATATGCATTTTAGCAAGATTCCCAGGTGATTTTTTATACAGATTGTTGTTTGGAATGATAGTTAAAAACTAGTCTTTTTTTTTTTTTGTCAGTATCCATTTTGGTCTTGGGCCAGTCAACCAGTCAGTTTAGTGAGGATCTTAGCGAAATCAACATCCCTCTTTTTCATCACTTTGTGGAGGGGAGGGGTTATAATCTCTGCCATTCCCCAAAGAGGCAATATTGTTGTTGGTTTCCTATATTGCATATTGATGTAAGTGTGGAAGACATTTCCACTCTTATATTTTTCTCCCCTCTACCATGATAGGCATCACTTCAACATTCAGAAACAAATGTCTCCTTAAATATGTCAAATACCTTAGTAGTCTGCTTATCAATGTCATTTCTTGGAATTTTGGAATCAGTTAGCTATTACAAAGACCTCATCAATCAAAACACTTTGAATACCATGCTTGTTGCTAATTGCTACCATTTTATCCTAGTGACCACTTTGTCTCTGTTTTTAAGTGCCATAAGATGGTCTCTACCTACTATGATCCCCTTCTTCTCATTTAGATCAGGAACCCAAACTGTTTGTGGTATTCCCCATTTTCATATCTAATCTAGAGAGGAGTCACCCCTGAATTCTGCCTCTGTCTCTAAGGTATGTTTTACTTCTATTGTGAAGACAACACCCTCCTGGATTCAACCATTCCAGTAGGTAAGGCTTAAGACCAGGTTAGCAGTTTGCACACAATAGACCCACTTCAATATTCTCACTTTTGAGCCTGTGTACCCCTTCCTTTAGAATATGCCAGAGCACAGCTGGTATTTCCTTTTCATTGACAAGAAGTGAAACAATTAGCCCCTCCCCCAGAATACAAACACCACTCCCCTGGGCTCAAGCTAACACTTTAAATCTAGAGGCTTTAGTAAGTACAGCCATGCCAGTAAGGCACTATGTTTTGTCTGCCTTCTCTAACACCTTCGGTATACGGTCTCTTTATAATTGCCGAGTTCGTGTTGATCAGTTTTGACAATGCCAGGCAAGTCCTTCAGTAGAGAAGCTATTTTCTGTCAGCTCTTCTCCTTTTATATTAACAATGTGCTAGGAACTATTATTGTGAACTTGGAGGAAAACGAGGGGTTGTCAGGGTGGGTTCTGGGGAGAATCCCCTTAAAAGGTAACTGCCTAAAATAGAGTAATTTAAAGATTTTTCAAGTAGGAAAAAACCTAGCTCCTTCATTCAGAGGGGATATAGACTGCTTTGACCAGAAAGGGAAATCCCACATAATTTGAGAGTTCAATTTTTCAGCTTCAAATGCCCCAGATCCAATATCCGGGTCTCAATGGTTCTCTATCACTTCCCTTACCCTACCTGGCATTACCTTACCTGGTGGGGAGAAGCATTGAATTGGTGCTGTGCTTCCATGGCCCATGAAATCAGCCTCTGGGCCTGACCCTCAGTGTTCTCTTCCTCACAGAGATTTTCTGCCTTTGCCTTCATAATTTGAATTAGACATCCAAGGTCATCATTTTGGTATTTTTCCTGTGCATTATTTTTAGGCCAACTGAAGGAACTAGCTTACCTTATAATCCTCACATTTACTATGATCTCCTGAGCAACTAACTCAGTGCCCCATACTCACTTTATCTCTAGATGCTTTTATCTATCTCCTTTTTTTCTCCCAGCAAGGAAGGCACTGAATATGTGAGCAAATGTATCTCATAAATGTATTTAAGTGTTTGTTTCTTAGTGCAACTTCTGGTACTATTCACTGTATCAGTGAAGGTGTCAGAAAGTAGTGGTGGTGGTCAGGTCACACTCAAGCTAGTTACAAAAGTATAGGTGGGATTAAATGAACTCAACAATAAAAGAGCTATTATCAAGCCTATATACTTATATGTTAATTTCAAAATAGAAAAGAAATTAAATTTAATAGTCCAATATTTAAATAAATAAATGTATGCAGAGGGAGTCATTATAGCTACTTCTCCCTAGTTGAGATGGTATACAAGCTTTAAATAATCAGACACAGATAATTTCCATGAAAAATACAAGAAATAATTTTCAATGCATTTGTTTCTGGATTCCACAATAAAAGAAAACGTAATAGCTTTTCACTAAAAATATAACACTGTCAATCACTGGCCTAAATTTATTTATTTTGTTTTAAATCATTCAAGTTCTAATGAAAGATAAATTGTTGTTCTTGATGGATATGATTTACTAAGTCATATTTATGTTTCAAAGAGGTGAATGGGTCAAAAGAGATCATTGGAGTGAGTTAATGCCTTCTCATGTTCTATTTTACTTTATGTTTTCTACGGGAGATGATGGTCATTTGTTTGAAAAAAATGAGTGTTATTTGACCGATTTGGGTAACAAAACTGACATCAGCTTAAATTCTTTGGTGCTCAGTGATTTTATATCCCATATTTTGGTTTTACAAAAGTATGAATTAATTCAATTTGTAAGGTGCTGTAATAGAACAAAGGTAATTATGAAAGATGTGTCAGCCTCAGCTAAAATATGACTATCTTAATGTGCCTCTTGAAGAGTATATCTTACCATAATTGTGGTGAAAGAAATAATATTTTTTATAAATCTCTTTTTTGGAGGTAAAACATATCAAAAGTGCATATTGTTATACAATAATATGCAAACAGTAAATAAAAACATTTCTACCTTGCTTTATATGCAATCAAAGGGAGTAGGCATAGCTAATTAGTCTCACTGGAAATAGGAGATACAAGTAAAAAAATATATATGCCTACTTATTTATACATGTTAGAACATAGAGCTAACTGGAGAAGCATTATGTAGAAATAAATTTTAACTTAAGTCCTTGAAGAAGTGTAGAAAATACCTGATGAAGAAACCTCCACAAAAACCATAACTAAAGTTTACTTTCAAACCTGTGTTCTTCTTAAAGGACTAATCTTCAAATATTTTACCACACATACATGAAACACACACACACACACACACACACACACACACACACACACACACACACATTCTTTTTTTCCCTCTACACTGATTCTCTATTTCCGATCTCCATTGGCTATATTTGCAATTTTTGATTAAACAAAGTAATAAAAAAGTAAAGTAAAAGGAAGACGACGTCTCTTTCGTAGTGGGATATATTGAAGGCTGTGGAAATAAAATGCTGAGTGTTTACTTATGATACAATAAACATATTCCTCTGTGACTCTATTATTTACAGTTTTGTTTTCTAGTTTAATTAGCATAACTTCTATCAATCATGAGTTCTTGAGGGAGAACGTTTCATCTGTTGCCAAGTTTCTTGGAATTGACTCTAACAGGAGTTACTCTCCTCTTTCGCCTACTTGGCTGGAGTCCTGGAAGTTGGTGATTCTAGATATGTGTATCTGCTATGCTAACCCAAACTTTCTCTTGGGCTGTTCTGACCTCTAGACCTTGGGGGGATGATATGATTAAGGAATCTATATTCATAGAGCGAAGCCACATTCAATATTGCAGCTTTAGCAGTTATGAAGATTTTATTTTTATCCCAATTTATTCTTTTTTCTAGTGACCTACTGCTGTGTAACAAATCACTTTAAGATCTCGTGTCTTAAAACTAAAACAACAATAACATGTCCCAGCTCTGAATCAGTAATTCTTGCAAATCTCAGTGGAAAGGGCTCATCTCAGCCCCACAAACATCACCTGAACATGGAGAATCTACTCCCAGAATGACTGGCTCACATCTTTGGTAATATGGTAGTTTGTTAGTTGTCAAGTGAGAACTCAGCTGGGATTGTTGGCTAGTTGCTTCTCTGTAGGGTTCCACGTGAGTCGTGCTGGCAATTCCTCATAGCATAGGGGCTGAGCTCCATGATAAAGTGTTCCACAAGACTAGGAGTGAAAGTGTATTAATCAGGATTTTCCAGAACTAATAGGATACTAATAGGATAGATATATATTAGATGAGATTTATTATAAGGATGTGGCTCACACTCTTATGGAGGCTGAGAAACCCTAAGATTTGCCATTTGCAAGCTGGAACCCCAGGAGAGCCAGTAGTGAAATTCAGTCCAAAGTCCAAGGACCTGTGAACCAGGGAGCCAAGGGCAGGAAAAGATTGCTTTCTCTGCTCAAGCTCTTAGGCAGGACAGGCCAAATACTTTCTTCCTAGGCATTTTTGCTCTATTTAGGCCCACAGCAGATTGGATGATGCACACCCACATTGGAGAGGGAAAACCACTTTACTGAGTTTGCTGATTCAAATGCTAATTTCATCCAGAAACACTCTCACAGACATACCCAGAAATAATGTTTAACCAAATATCGTGATACACCTGTGATCCAGTCAAATGGGTACATATCATTAACCATCACAAGAAGTCACCTGTTTCTTAAGGCCTGGACCCAGAAAATGGCAAAATGCAACTTCCACCATATTCTGTTGATCACGTAGTCCCAGAAACCAACCCAGATAACCCAGGAAGGGACACAGACCCCTTAGGAGCCGTTAGAAGGCACCACATTTGTAGCCTTCTTTCATCCACCACAGTTCTCAGCTTAGGAGGGGATAGAAGAAGTGTTTTTTATCAGCTACCTGACAATGTCGTCCACTATTACTATTTGTGTAATATAAATTGGTCAATAATATATTTAGGGTTTTGTTTATGTTTTTCTTAATAAATGGTGAAACTGGGACATAGGTGATTCATTTACTTTATCTGGTTCTCCCAGTGAATCCATGGCTCAAAAACAATGAACAAATTATGATCTAGAATACTTTGGAAGTAATTTAAAAGTACATGTTTGCTTAATTCGATTAAATATATATTGCAAGCCCATCATAGATTTTAAGACACTTGCAGCCAAAAAAGTCATCTGATCTCAAGAAAGGGACAATACAGGATAATGACTCATGAAAATAGCCATAATACAAGCCTGAAAGAAATAAGCCCTCAATTCAATGCCATTATATACTCGGGGATGTTATACATTTGTGTTTTCAAATGGAACACATGCTAGAATTTCTTTTTATACTTTTCACGAGCATGTTGGAGTTCCTCAAAACACACAATGAAGACCTTTTTCCTTCTCACTTTTTTTTTATTTGAAAATCTCATTCATGATGCTGCTTTATTCAGCAAACCAATGACTTTTAAATTTTTATTTCCTGTCCTGATTCCCCATCTTTGCTCCAGACCATCTACCCAATTGCCTACTTAAGATTTCCACATAGAGGGGCGCCTGGGTGGCTCAGTTGGTTAGGCGACTGCCTTCGGCTCAGGTCATAATCCTGGAATCCCGGGATCGAGTCCCACATCGGGCTCCCTGCTCAGCGGGGAGTCTGCTTCTCCCTCTGACCCTCCTCCCTCTCATGCTCTCTGTCTCTCATTGTCTCTCTCGCAAATAAATAAAAAATCTTAAAAAAAAAAAAAAAGATTTCCACATAGAAGCTTTAAACACACGCTAATTGCTCCCAAACTAATTCCTGTTGTTTCCCTCAAACCTGGTCTCTCTCCAGCATTCCTTGTCATAGTAGTCAAGGACCTGCACAAGTGCAAATCAGGATTTATCGTTGACAATCCTATGTCCCTCAGTGTCCATACTCTATTTGTCTCCTGTGTGGTAAATCCCACAAAGACAAAAGTGTTGACACTTCTTGGTTATCCTTGCATCCCTTGTGCCTGGCAGAGTGTTGGTGTTCAGTACATTCTGCTGAATGAAATCATTGTCCCTAACTGTCTTTATTTTGGAAACATTTTTGATAAATTCATAAAAGCAAACGGAGTTCTGGAGTACATATGGTAAGAAACACATAAGAATCTATTTTCTTAAGTTTAAACATTTATGGAAAAGGACCAGAGTACAGTAGGAATTGTTAAGGGCTATATATATATATATATATATATATATTTGTGGAAAGAATTACATCTTGTAGATACTGGGGTAGTTTCAGGATTCTTTAGGGACTGTACAGGCTTTTTTCCAAAGGAAGCACTAAATTTAGGACACTGAATTCACATCACAAAATAGGAGATTTTATAGTTCAGTCACCAACAGAGAGAAATGGCAAAATAGCACAAAAGACTGTTTCTCACACAGCGTAAATCATGTAGCAAGAATAAGATTTTTCTGTTTTCTATATTATCAATATAGCTGAAAGAATTTCCTCTGAGACAGGTAACACAGAAGCAGACAGGCCATTCAGATGTCATTTAAACCTTCAACACTGGTTTGTGTTGGACCAGGTACTATTATTGCTCCTTTTTCCTATTTATCAAGTTTCAAGTAACCTCATAAAGTTTTTATCCCTTCCTGTCAGGGAATCATTTCCCTAGTCTCTAGATAAAATTTCTTCACTCCTAAATTCCTTTATAAAAGGGGCTCTGACAATCCTTTTTCCCTTGTCCTCAGCTCCAGTAAGTTCTAATGATACCTTCAGTTGAGCAATAATTTATTTACTTTTTTGTTGTCTCCAATAGTCAGGTTCTTAAGAGTGAATATAATGTTTTATATAAATATATATAAATAAATATATATAAGAATATATATAAATATACATATATATATTCTTGCATTTTCTATGCTTAACACAGTTCCTGACACACCATAGAAGACTGATATATGCCTACTTCAAAAAAAAAAAAAAGAAGAAGAAAAAAGAAAAAGGAACATGCTATCCAGATACAATTTAGGAAATGAAAGCAGAATGCTACTCTGAAGGACAAAATATAGGAAGTAATAGACCATGCCACTATAAGAGAAAAGTAATAGGGAGAATATGGAGTCATAAAGCTCACATAAATAGTTTGCAAACTTCCATTTAATTTTTACTCTAGATTTAATAAGTTCATCAGATACATTTTAAGTTCTTTTAGAGTACTGTCTTTTTTAACATATTTTCCACAACTTATATTAAGAAATATATTATATGGGGCACCTGGCTGGCTCAGTCAGTTAAGCATCTGCCTTCAGGTCCTGATCTCAGGGTCCTGGGATGGAGCCCCGTGTCAGGCTCCCTGCTCAGTGGGGAGTCTGCTTCTCCCTCTCCCTCTGTCCCTCCCCCTGCTTGTGCTCTCTCTCTCTCTCAAATAAATAAATAAAATCTTTAAAAAAAAAGAAATATATTATGCATAAAGACTATTCAAATACACACACGCAACTGAAGAAAACATTCACAAATGATACATATTCTTACTTTATGTGATGACTTCCAAGATTTTGCCATTATATTCTGTCCTGTGTTGGTTTTATAAATTGATTTCAAAGTCGTTAGTGGGTTATGACTTATAGTTTGAAAATACAATAGATGAAAAGTGTTCTGGATGCACATATTTAAGGCAGCATGGTGTTGGGCATCGTAGCTACAATAACTAGCAGCTGCAGGTGACCCTGCGAGTGGTTCTTCATTACCTGTCAGTGGTGAAGCAGTAGTGACAAAGGTGAAACAATGAGCCCAAGGTCTTCTTTCCCTTAAGATTTTATTTTATTTATTTTAGAGAGAGAGAGAGAGAGTGTGTGCGTGAATAGGGGGAGGGGCTGAGGGAGAGAGAGAGAGGATCCCAAGCAGACTTCCCGCTGAGCGCAGGGCCCCGCGTGATCTGGGGCTCCACCTCTTGACCCGGAGATCGGGACCTGAGCTGAAACCTAGTCCCACGACCAAGCCACCCAGGCACCAGCACCACCACCCCCCGTTTTTGTTTTTGTTTTGAGTTCAGAGTCTTTAAATGTATGGGGTCTAGACTTTTGTGGAATCTCTGCCTATGGTAAAACCACAAAACTCCTATAAAGAGATTTCCTGACTCATTTAATCATTTATATTTCAGGTAAATAATTTAGGTAAATGACTTTGAGTCATTATGTCTTAAATAAGCTCAAAATATTTTAGAGGGGAAAAGGACATATTTGATTAATGCCTGATTTATGAGTATTAAATATTTTTCTTTTCCCATCCGAAGGATTCCTTTTAATCTATTTGTTGTGATTAAACTCTTCCTTACTAAGTTTCACAAGCTGATTTTATGTCACAAAGATTGAATGCATGGATAGTATAACAATTTTGAACTAAAAACACTGACATAGGTAGACCTCTTATCTTTCTGATAACAATTATTGATGTAAGAAAAAATAAAAATTCTTTTGGGGCACCTGGGTGGCTCAGTCGGTTAAGCAGCTGTCTTTGGCTCAGATCATGATCCCAGGGTCCCAGGATGGAGCCCTGGGTTGGCTCCCTGCTCAGAGGGGAGTCTGCTTCTCCCTCTGCCCCTCCCCCCACTCTCCCTCTCTGTCTCTCAAATGAATGAATAAAATAAAAAGAAAAAATAAAAATTCTTTAGATAATTTTTTAAATTAAACTGAAACAATTTTAAAGAGGCTAAGAGACTTAAAAATCTATACATTTCTCTTTTGAAGATTTACATAAATGTTGAGGAGCTACAGAAATACATATAAGGTGGCAGGTCAAAAATAAAGAATATAATTACTCAAATGGCAACAGGTGAAGTTTGGGGCAATACATTCAGACACATGCCTCACAGTAGTCTAATTTTAAAAAAAACACAATTCTGGAGATGCTGCTTACATTTTCAGTTCAGATCTGGAATGCAAGAGCATATCCAAAAATCAGAACTGGAAATGTAGTCTCGATATACTTCATTATGGCACATATACTTCCAAAGATATATTCACTTTAGATTTTTTTTTTTGTGAAAGAGTAAAACAATATAACACCGTGTAACTATTACTGTAAAAAGGAATTGCTGAAAATATAAATCGCTCAAAGAGCTGTGTAATTTATTGCGAATCACAAACGGAAATATAATGATCTTGAAATAGAGTTGACAATTTTACTTAGACCCAAATTATCTGCTAATACTTAGAAAAGGTAAAGGCCTTTCTCTACCCAAGTTCTCATCAGATTTCCACTTTGTCCTTGATTTGTTGCACATTGAATATTGATGACACCAGTTAAAAATAGACAGTATTTTTGAGGCAAAAATTGAACAGAAATATGTGTGAAAAAGAAATTAAGTCTACAAACACATTTTCACCATATTGTTAAGAAGATTATCATATATGGGAAAGCTTTTTAAATGGCAAAATACATAAGTTTATGGGGATTGTATATTTCAGAGGTTTTATGATGTTATATCTGTACCTATTAGAAAAGTTTGATCAAAAAAAAGTTTGATCAATTCAAAATGCAAACAAAATGTAAAAATGATCAAATTGGCAAAAAATGACCAACTTATGATCGAGTTTTATTTCACTTTTTCACCCATGAGTTTGATATTGTAACCAAATAAATATTTAGCATATGTTTAATTAAATTTCTATTTGGATAGTTGAAATTACTGGAAACTAGTAGCTAAGGGCATGATCCCTGTTCTATAATATTACAAGGAGGGAAGAATATTTAGGTCCCAGCCTACTTCATTCCTTGGAACAAAAAATAAGATCAGCATTGGTTTGGAATATCTTGATAATGTGAATACTTTTAGCAGTTTTCAGGAATAACCCTAAAAGAACGAAAAGAGCCAGGATTCTCAATAACCAAGTTAAAAAGAAATCAAAGTCAAAATAATTATAGTGAAGGGAAACATTGCAGTTTTGAAATTACAATTTCATAATGACAAAAAACAGTTCAAGTGGAAAATAAAATGTTTCCTGTAAGCAAACTTGATTGTGTATTCTCTCTCTCAGAAAATGGAAAAGAAAGAATAACAAAAACAATTAATTAACTGCATTGTCCTGAAACAGAAAACAGAAGAGGACAGAACAGGACTAATAGTCCCAAATAATAACAATGTAGAAAGTTTGTCAATAATTGATCAGCTCATGTGAATATTCACAAATATAACTACATACATCTTAGTCCTCATGTCTCAGGAGATATATGTAGATGACAGCAAAATCCATAGGCACAGTCCAACAGGTCACATAACTAAGGCTGAGACAGTATCTTTGTCTTACATTTGGTTCTGCAAGAAGATTGTAACTCTGTAAAGGTACTTGAATAAATATGTCACCAGCCACAGGGAGGTACCAAAAATAACTGAGAAGTTAAATCTAGGAAGTTTTAAAGTAATAAATAATGATAATATAGCTTTAAAATAATAATAATGATAATAATAACAATAATAATGGAAGTAGTAATAGTAGTGATTCGAAAGATTGCAGGTGTAGAAAAGCAGTTATTAAATTTATCATACTTTTGTAACCAGTTTGTTTTTGCTTTGTAATCATTGAAATATTTTATAAGTTTAGACTATTTTTAAATGCATCTAAAGTAAATTTATAATTATAGTAAAATTAAAGTTTAAAAATTAAATTATTTAAAATAATATTAAGAAAAATCTTACTAAATAATTTTATTTTATTTTATTTTTTTTTTAAGATTTTATTTGTTTATTTATTTATTTGAGAGAGAGAATGAGAGAGAGAGAGAGCACATGAGAGGGGGGAGGGTCAGAGGGAGAAGCAGACTCCCTGCCGAGCAGGGAGTCCGATGCGGGACTCCAGGATCATGACCTGAGCCGAAGGCAGTCGCTTAACCAACTGAGCCACCCAGGCGCCCCTTACTAAATAATTTTAACTAATGTTTACACATCTGGGAAATTTAAATGTTAACTGTTTTTTTTTTCTTTATTATTTATGTTACTTGCATTTAAATTTTTAAAGGAATACTGGCTAAACAATTACGTAAAATGAATCAATTGTACAAAAATATCTTGGATTAAAGAATTTAATAATGTACAATTTCTCTATAACTTAAAAACCTAAGGAACAAGTTCATAATATTAGTATATGAGTAGCCCAGTGTCCTGTCTTTTTTTTAATCTTATAAAACATTGTATCATATAAATAGTTTGAGATGGAGAGAAATAACCAATTTTCCAGTATTGTAACGATGTCTAATAAATTTACATCGGAGATGGTAATTGTGGTACAAAGAGAATAATCTTCCTAGCCAAATGATAGCTATTCTGAAAAAGATAGCATTTTTTATTTTTGAGAATTAAATTCTTAAGTAACGTTTTCAGTAAAGGTCTTCTGCAACCTTTATTTTTTTTTTAAGAATTAAGAGCAAAATTGAGTGAGTAACCTCGGAATGATTACACTGTATAGCACTGAAAATTCAAAGTCTGTTGGATTTAGTTAGTTTTTTTATCTCACAGCCATGTTGTACACTTGGGACTGTTTTCCAAGAGAAATAATTGATATGGCCCTTCATGCTTTATAACACTTATGAGTTAACACTTGTGAGTGACAAAATAATAGTGATAAAAATATTAATATACCTCTTATCTTAAAAGATGCCACACGATTTTAAAAGTGTTGAAAGGAAATCTTTTGCTCTCAATATGACCTTCCTCTTGTCATCTAATTGTAATATTTAAGAATAATCCATCAAATGGATGGTTATGCTATCATAGGTCAATCATTTTACTTTGTATTTAGAATGTGTAAGGAAAAGGCAAAATAAAAGATTCGGTTTTATGGACAGTAGTTCTAGAGCTTTCCAGAAAGTTTTTACAGAAGGTGAACATCATTTGAAAGGATTTGGGAAGCCAATTTGCCTTCTTAAAATAGCATGGTCTCTTCGCTGGCTATGATATATGCATGGCATATCACCCTGAGATATCGCCACCATGCAGACAGCATTACTTATATTCTGCAAGAGGACCCCATTTTAATAAAGGAGAGTATATTAAAGGACACGCTGAATTATTTGCATAGTATCCTTACATCTACATGATGTGGATTGTATTTGGCTACAACCTGAAGCAGTGCCTCTTTTGGAATGAAGCAAGTGGTGTTCCATGCAGACAAGAGCTAGAGTCGGGAGACTCAGTTTCTAGACCTGGCTCCACCACACTTCAAGCCACCAGTTTTGGTAAATATGTTAATCTTCATGATACTCAGCTTTACCATCTGGAAAATGATAGCAAGATTACATCAGTGGGTTTCAATCTGTGCTCTGCAGAGTTCTAAAGGATTCAGAGTCGCAATCTGGGGGCCCCCATGTGGGGAGTAGAAACTGAGCTTTTATATGATTTTTATATTGGAGTTTGCCCAAAGATTTTGAAGTTTGAAAAGAGTACAAGCTGGTGAAAATAAGTGGATTAAATGGTATCTGTGGAATGTATTTTCATCCTCACTAGAGTTGTTTCGTTATATTAAAAAGATTCAACTGGAATTTGATTTACTGTATCTGCTTAGGGGCATGATGTTCTATTTTTTGACTGAAAGCTCCCTAGGAAGGTCTTCCAAAGCCGATCTCTTGTGACTTATTACAGAATGGATATTCATTTGAGAGTTGAATAGATCTGACATTGTCCATTTTTAAAAATTAAGCATTAAATAAAAGTTTTTTCTCCATAAATCCTATAATTATCCTCAAAGAAAACATGTTATAACATATGCCACTTCAATTCACCACTTTCTGTTAGTCTTCAAAATTCCTCCAGATTAGCTTTGTTTTAGAGTGATGAATTTTTGTACTTAAAATATCCCATTGGGAAAGCAATCTACAGCATGAGGACAATTTAAACTCTTTTTACAACTGACTAAATATAAAGTTACAAATCTGAAAGCATTTATGTCTCTAAAGGAGAATATCAGAGTTACTAGAATAAATAAGTTATATAATATTCATATGTCTTACTTGGTGAGGCTACTGAAATTTTTTTCTATAATGTTTATATATAACATTTATCCTTTTTAGAGTATAAGTTATTTGTACTGAGGGGTATGTCTTTTGAATAGTTTAGCATGTGTTCAAATATAGAAACTTACTAAGATATTCCCTCCAAAATTATAAAGTAAACAAAGAAACAAAAGAAATCAAACTATAAGGACAAGTCAACGTTCATTAAAATAATGTGAGTAGTTTAATGTTTTAGAAACAAAAATTAAAATTTAGAATCTGAAAAATTGAGTAAATTAATGAGAATTCCTGGAAACTCTAAAAGTTCCTTTTTCAGTTTTTGTTCAAATAATCACAGGGATTTCTACCTTTGCATAATTAGAAGAATGACTAAAGAATATTTGGGGGATAAACCACATTGTATAAATTCTTCTTTATATACATATAAATATTATATACATTTATAACGTTGTATATATATAAACATTATGTATACACACACACATACACACACACTTTGTATTTGAATCCCAGCAACCACCACAGGCTGGGGTAACAGCTGCTGTCATCGACCCACTCTTGCACACGCCACCTCAAAGCCCATTTCTCTCTGTGTCTTTGCTTGAGGGGTTTTTCTAGTCTCCTGAGAGTTTTCTCAATCTTCCCTTAGGTCAGACAAGAAGCACCTGGGGTTTAATATTGCCTAGGAGCATGCTGCATTAGACCAATTGGGGACAGGATGTTCTGGGAAAGTTTAAGGTATTGTTGTAGTTGGTTTCTCAGAATGTCCCTGTGAGACCGAGCCCCAGTTGCTCACAATGGCAACCTGATCATTAACATACCTTTTCTTGACTTCTCCTTTCCCTACTTCCTCTCTTATGCTTCCTGAAGTCAGATCCCAAATACACAACCTGCATTCAGATCCTGTCTCAGGATCTGTCTCAAGGGAACCTAAGGTAAAAAAATTAGTTTTACTAAATTACCAACATATTTCCAAATGAGACCTTGTATCTGTATAACGGGCCATTGCTTTATGGAAATATTACTTTAAGTGGAATCTAGAGATATTCCTTTGTCTTGATTTTATAGAAATGCCAGAGGAATCCATAGCTGGAAACGCATTAACAAGGATTAAATCCAATTTATAATCTATGTGAAAAGCTGAGAACCAGAAAATTGAAATTTATATGGTACTCCAGGGCAAATACTAATTAGTAATTGAACAAGAATCTACAATTTCCTTTTCTAGAAGAGTTTTGTCCATTTTATTGAATCTGTTTTAACTGTAGATGTTCTGTTTTTATAGATGGACATATCAATATGAAGTATAGAAATACTGTTTAGTTTCCAAAAGAAAAATCATTTGTTATCTTAATTTTCTTTACTCCTTAGTTTACAGTGCTCTCCGTAATTTTAAGTGGCCTTTTTCAAAAGTCAGTATTTAATTTTTGTATCTTATTTTTTATTGAGATACAAAAACTTGCACATATTTACTATATGTAATTTGAAAAGTTTGGTCATATTCATCTGTCCATGAGAATCATATGCTTTTGAAGAATATACTTGGGATAAGAGAGAGAAGCAGAGAAGTCAAGTAAGTAATTTTGAAAACACAGGTGAAAAAGTCTATGTTAAGTATGCATCACTATAAACTAAAACTAAAACAGTGAACTATTTACAAAAGTTGATTTGAGAAATAACATTTTTTTTATTCATTGACTACCCTTTTAGCTGGTTTCACCTTCCTATTATTTCTCAGGGTTCTGAATGACTGTCTTTCTCACATTTGAAATCCATCTTTGATAAACCCAACTTTTCTCTCTAACATATATATAAATATTAACATACTTTAGGGTATACTTTCCAATCACCTCTGAGAGAAAATAAAAAGAATTCTGGAGGCCTATTTACTTGGCTGAAAAAAATCAGGCTCTATCTCTTCTGTGGTGGAGCAGCTAACATTGCTCTTTACTTCTTTTAGGCTAAGTTGGGTACTTGGATTCTGCTCCATGCATGCACTATTTTGGGATCATCCCAAGATGTGAATAGAGTTTATTTTCAGAATTTGAAGATATACCTCTCTAGCTTTCTCCTTTTTCAGATTTTTGTCACATTCGAGCTACCGAGCTCACCCTAAAATGTTCATTATGATTTCTCAAGAGAGTGTTAGGTTCTATCCTATCTGGGTCTGCCTTCAGACAGGAAGCCATGAAAATGGGAGAGTGATCTCCTGTTCCTGTTTAGCATCAAGTCTCCTCATGTTTCTGCCTATTTTTTTTTCATTGTTCTATGCCTTTTGTAGTTGATTTTTTAGACATTTTTCCAGAGTTTATATTTGATATCTCTGGGAGGATTGGTTTGGTAAGACCACTCCCTCTATTATTATAAGTGTAATACCAATTCTGCTTTGATTGTTATTTTTATCTCATAATGAAATCTTTTTCTACTGGCTGACTTGGATTTGATACTACTAAAGCTTTGTTAACTCCATAGGGTGGATGTTAATAAAACCTTCTAAAAGTTTTAATTGTCCCTGCTTTCCTTCTATCCAATTCACTTAACTCATAATAACCCACTGAGTGTGTTCCTTATCAGTTGCATGTTTGCTCATTCAGGTGGTTTAGCTCTTTCCAGAGGCACTCTACTGTCAAATGTTTACAACTATGTACATTTTCTTCTTGCTCAACCAACTCTTGCAAGGAATTATATTTGTAATAAATCTCCTTTCCAACAGCTTTTCTTACACTTACATGTCCTTTGCTCTGTCATTTTTCTAGTTCCTTATAAAACAAGAATATCCTCTCCATTAATGCTTTAATTAACTAATTTTGTCCAATATCTCTTCAATCCTCTCTCTCCACACGTACATATTTTGTTGCACAAAAGAATTTAGGTAAAGCTTTTATTCAATATTCTTCTAAATTTTCAAAACTAATTAAAAATCCAAACTATCCAAGTATCTATAATGATCTCTTAGCAAAACAAACAAACAAACAAACAAAAAACTCCCACCAAAACAAAAACAAAAACAAAAAAAACCCATCTTTTATATCCAGTGATTCTAACCTTTGGCTTAAAAATTCTACCAGTATGTTTAAGTTGGTAATTCACTTTCATCAAAGTTTTTGGGTTTTTAAGTGTAAGAATACATATTGTGTGAATTATGAAATGCCAACTCAGTAGCTTACATCCTGTAGAAAGTTCAACAAATGATAGTAAAGTTCATAAAATAAATTAATGACTTCGTAGTTTATGAAAGCAAATCAAAAGAAATGACCTATGTATCCTAAGTTGGAAAAAGAACTTTTATTGAAGTTCTTATGCTTTCTGAAACATTTCCTTGAAGTTATCAGATACCAGGGTGAAAACTGATCATAAACACAAAAATGAAACTATTACAAATTTTGATAACTTCCACAAAGACAAAAGAAGGCAGAATAAAAGAAGGGGTACTTTAGGCAGGAGGGGCAGAGAAGGCTCATTGAGCTGTCATTAAACAAGAGATCATTTGTGATAAAAATTCAACCATGCAGAGAATGATCAGTGAGTAAGGACTGGAGAAAAAGTTAATGGAGCCAAACAAAGCATTGAAAACCACTGTGGTTCAGCATTTTATAAAGATTTTTTTTAATGTCTGGATTCCAGGGAGAAAGGGAAGAAAAGAGGGAGGGAAATAGGAGTGCATTGCAGGAGATGATTTTGAGGGTGAGTAGGAGCTAGATCATAGCATGACTTGTAGGCTAATGTAAGGAATTTAGACTTTATTCTGAATAAAATCACAAGCCTTTGAATGATTTTAAATTGGGAAATGATATGATGTGATTTCTGTTTATTCAGAAACATTCTGGCTTCTGAATGCAAATGGACAAGAGAAGGATTCCAAGTAAAGTGGGAGAGAACAAGTTCTTTCCCACGATTTCATTTATATTTCTTCCCTCACTTGAGATCAGGCATGCCCATCCTTGTAGCCTGTCCCTCGGAGAGTCATGCTTATTCCCTCAAATCCTTAGCCATCGGGTCCAAATTTGTTAAATTAAGCTTTTATCTCAGAGGATTTGGTAACCACAGTAACACAGCATACAAAGTGTCAGTTATCTGAGCTTCTTTCTAAATGCCCCACTTTGTAAGAATTAAGCCTGGATAAAACTTTTGGTTGAGAATCAAAAGACTCTTCTGGAAAATATGCTATTTTCTACAGAATGAATGTCAAATAGAACTGGAGAATTGCACTTAGTTTTAAACATATGTAATAGTTACCAATGCGTTACAAGTATAATGTATTACATAAATAATGTAACCCTGGTTCAGGATCGACTTGTCTTATCTTCCCCACACAGCCATGATAAACAGTTTAGGGCTTTCTCTCTCAGCCTCTGAAGTTCCTTTTACAGCCCTAAAGTCTACTCCTGACTACTGTTGTTAAGGAAAAAGAATTTTTTATTCTGACAACTCTGATATCCTTGCATTTTCTACAAATGAGTGAAAGGAAGATATTGTGTGGAGGGATTTGATTTGTGGCACAATAGCTGCGTTTCCTCAGCTAAAGTGGAGAGCATGGAACAAATTTACATTAAGTGTGTGCTCTTATGAAGGAAGAAATAAGCATTTGGATTTGAAATATGTCGAACATTATTTTTATGAAGGGAAAGTCATTTCATTTAGCTATGATTTTAGTTCTAACTAACAAAGGCTCACTCCAAGCATTCATTTCTACTTCTGGATGTTTTGTTGGTTAAGCTTTAAATCTTCCACATTGTCCCTTTCTTCCCTGAGAGGTAGATTTCAGACAATGTTAGCTCTGCTGTTAAATTTTACAGCTTGGTGGTAATAAAATATCAAGGAAGCTATTTCATGGCCTTTTAGCAATGTAGATAGATGGATTCAGAACAGAGAAATGTATCTGGCCAGGTAACTCATCTAACTTATGCCCTCATTTTATTACCTGTACAGTATAGGCCTCAAAATGGATTTTGTGCATCCATCCTACTTATTTTTTTTCCTCTCAATGAAACATTTGAAAAATACTGAAAGGTTAAACCACTGGTGGTAATAGTTAATAGGAAACATTTGAATTGCAGATGGTGGGATAAACCACAAATGCACAGCTTGAGTAACTTCTTGGGCCCCAGGAGACAGAATAATGGGCTCAAGCATAACTGTGTCTCATTTACTAAAACACATGTTACCTTCCTTGCTTTCAAATAAAAGGAATTCACGGCTATATCAACAGCAATAAAGGAACACTATAGATATGAAGATGGTACCATGGTCTTATTCTCATTGTCTTTCTGTTTGTTTTGATGACTGCCAATGACCCTGAACTCCTTATATCGTATTTGTGTTAGACCAGGTAATATGGCTTCCAATGTAGTTTTTGGCAACAAAAGAAATTACTTGATATTTAAGGTCAGCTACGTAGGTTAGTCTGCGTGGCAGTATGCTCTGAAAGTTTTTTCACACCATGGAGAAATTAAGTTGCTTTTGGCTATAACAACATGAGAAGTCCAACTCAAATTACTTTTAAAAAGAAGAAAATATAATAGTGATTCCTATAAATGGAAGTGCAGAGATGGTTACCTTTACAGTTGACTTAATTATTGAAGATTTCAAGGTCCATTTAATCATATTTCTCTCATCTCAGCCCTCAGTGTTCCTGGTCTTAACCTTAGTGTGTCTGACCTTAATCACAAATGGAAATGGGAACATCACACACACTGTGCCTTCACCCCTGCCTTAAAAAATGGGGATTTCTGATGTGAGTAAACAATATGCAATCATTAAGATATAGAGTTTTCACTGAGTTGGAGGCTGGGGGTCAGAGAAAATAAAGCTCCCTCCACTGTTACACTCTGTTCGGTTTGGTCTATCTTTTACTCCATCTGGTAGTGTAATAAACTCAGTTCCTTTTATTTGGAAAGTCCTCCTGGCATTGAAAGGTTTGGAAAGGCCTGGGTGTTGTAACAGCAGACACATAAATATGACGTCTTTATTCTAGACCCATGAAATAAAAGCCTCTGTTTTCTTGTTTTATCTTAGTAAGAACTAAAGGAACAGAAACAGACTACACCCTAAAAGAGAGTTGCTAAGAAAGGAAGGAAGGAAGGAAGGAAGAAGAAAGAGAAAGCAAGCATTAGCCTGTTTCATATGTAGGTCAAAGCCAAACAAAATTGCTTCTCATATATTACCTAGCATGTATTGATGGAATAAAACATTATACAGAATTTTGATCATCATCCATAACTAGTAAAAAAAAAAAAAAAAGAAAGTGAAATCTTATGAATTTGGTGAAATGGAAGGTGGGGAATGTAGGGTCATAGCCTCATTGCTCTCTTTCCTAAAGCCTTTAACCTATCTGGGTTAGTATATATGATCTAGGATTTCATATCTTACCTGTGTAGTGTATATAAAATATGAAATCCCATTTATATGCATCTACCTTAAATTATAAAATACCATTTTAGGTTATAAAATGATATATTATTTTGATAATAATGATATATATCATTTACCCTCATATGTAGCAGCCTTTCTTTCTTTCTTTCTTTGATACACGTCTTTCTCTGATTGACTTATTTCGCTCAGCATAACACCCTCCAGATCCACCCACGTCGTTGCAAATGGCAAGATTTCATTCCTTTTGATGGCTGCATAATATTGCATTGTATCTATATACCAAATTCTTCTTTATCCATTCATCTGTTGATGGACATCTTGGCTCTTTCCACAGTTTGGCTATTGTGGACATTGCTACTATAAACATCAGGGTGCACGTACCCCTCCGGATCCTTACATATTATCCAGCAATTGCACTACTGGGTATTTACCCCAAAGATGTTGCTATGGTTCTAGATCGTTATAATTACTCCCCTGACCTGTCAGTTTAGGGTCATTATGACTCTATGTATGATTTTCTCTTGGATTTTAGAAGGTATTTTTCTTTGAGTTGTGTATTTTTTTTTATAAGTCCTTTTATATATATCTGTAACTCCAGACTCTAAAAGAAAAGATGAAGTAGAAACATATGCTCTCTTAAAAAGTGTTAATGAGAAATTAAATGGAAATTGTTTTACCTGAGAAATGGCACTATCCTCGTTAGTCTACTTATCTTCTTTAATGTTTTTAAAGTAGAAACAGAGAAATTATCTTAATGAGGAAATATTTTAATTAAGGAGAAATAGATCATTTGGGGGAAATTAGCTGACTGGTTTTTGATTTAAATTTTCAAGCACAGATTTTTTTTTTTTAGCTCCTGAGCTCCCAGATCTACTAGCAATTTGCTTTCTGTGATTCACAAAATAGGTTGAGATAAAACTGTTCAACATCTGAATTTTGTTTCACTTTATGTTCCCCACATACTGATCTAGAACTCTAAACTCACAGGTATTTAGAATATTTGATTCAAAGCTGAATTGGTTCTACTTTACAGATGATGAAGATTATATATCTGTTAGTATGAGTTGCAAAACAACTATAAATGACTGAAAAAAATAACTTCAAATATACCCCTATTACTCTGTAAGTAGCATGCAGTTTTTTTTTTTTTTTTTTTTTGTTATATTTTAATTGAAGAAACCAAGGGAAGAGTATTTGTTTAAAGTCACACAAATCAAGCAAGATGCTTGCTGCTAAATCACATCCTCAGGCTTGGTGACAGGGGTATGGGGATGAGCTCTAATAGAGGACCCTCAGATTTCCCACCACTTCATCTGCAATCAGCACTCACTAAGACCCCACCATGTAACAAGTGAAAGGGCTTCTACCTTTGCCTCATAAAATCTGAAGAGATTTCAGTGCCATTGAATAAAATCAATTTTCCTTTTAATAAATAGATATTAATATGTATCTGAGTTACTAAATGGCCATTTTTTCTTAGCAAGCATATTTTCCAGACAAAAAAATGGAAAGAGAAAGAGGAGAAGGAGGAAGATAGCGGGTGGGGAAAAATATAAGGACAATTTTAGATCTCATAATCATAACAAATTGTAGGAAAATCTCCCATTCTCTACAGTTTCAGAAGTCTGATAATTTAGGGGCATTCAGGAAACGCTATGGATTACATCAAAGAGATGTTGGTTGGTGAACTAATCTAGAAGATTATTGCTCTCTATCCTTCCTTATTGATAGTCAAAAATCTTCAAAAAACAGTCAAAATCATAATGTTCCTGATCCACCAAGTATCAAATTACCAAGTTATCCATCTCCAGAAGGCATAATAATTTTCCAAATTACTAAATTAAATCCCATAAATGCTTTAATAAAACAAATAAATCCAAACTGTAACAATTTGAATTGTCTCAAGTAGCTTTACTGTGTATTTATCATTTTCACATTTATCATTTAAGGAGTGAAAAAAAAATAAGAATCAAAACTTGTTGTTTGGTGAAGCATTAATAGATGTATCTTTAAAATAATTTCCAATCATTTTGTTAATTCAAAAAGAATAAGTTGTTTAAAAAAAAATGAATGATGCATTTGGTTGAAGATTCCATGTAATCCAATGCCAGAGGAAATATTTTGAATGTTTCATCCTCTTAAAAAGCACTGTGATATGTGATTTGAATTGAGTGTCTACAAAAATATGCATTTTTCTACCATTTCTATTTTAACAAGCCAGTAAAAATTGTGGAGGTGGTGTAGCTGTTTTTGGAACTTCCTTGGTCTCTGGTGTAGCAGATCAAAGGCAACTAAATAAAGTCAGGTTGTAAATATGAAATTAAAAACTGCATTAGGAGGTTTAGTTACTAAAGTAAGTCCAGAGAATAAAGTTCCATTCTTTGTCAAAATTAGTGTGGGCCTAGGAAAGTTAGAGGCCTAATTAATACATTTCTTCCTGTATACTTCCACTGAATGTATGAGTTCACATTATTGAGTACTTGCTATATATACCAGATACTTTCCTTGTATTTTCTCAATCTCTTCAAATAACCAAATTAATTTAGTGCTGATATTATACAAATTTTATGGATAGGAAACTGAAACTAAGAAAGGAAAAGCAAATATCCCAAGGCCACAGAGTTAGTATCTGTTAATCTGACTCAAATGCGTGTAACTCCAGAGTTTAAACTCTTAAAAATCTTGCTAGGTTTTCTCTCTACTTCTTCCAAATTTTAATCATGATTAAGTCTCTGGAAAAACTGTGTTGCTTATAACCAGACAAATTCACATTAGAATAAAGGTGAATTTAACCCATCCACCACCACACGTGAGAAAGCAACTTCTTTCGAAATTTTGAAATGAATTACAAATGTGCCATACCCTTCGATATCCTAAGGGTACGACATATTTTTTTTTCTCATTCAAATAGCAAACACTGAAATAATGGTTAAATGAGTTCTAATCAGACTTACTTAAGGAAACTACACCTTGGCCTTTCAGAATATAGAGATATAATTCATATTAGAATCTCAGTCATTATTATGAGTGACATAACATATTCAAAATGTTAAACTGATTTGAGGTAAGCAACATTACAAATACAAATCTGATGCCTTTCCATAGGATGTCTTGGCTACCTTTGACTTGCTACATGGCTAGATCTTTGCCAAGTCTTTCTGTCCTCTCTCTATTATTTCTCTGGTAGCAATAACAACAAATATAATATACTTCTTTTGAATGACACCTTGTAATTTTGCCTTTGAGGAATTGACAACTGCCAAATGAAAACATATTTTAGCTAAAAGTACCCAGGTTTTCAAAGCAAGTAAAATAGAATTTAAAGCACCTTATTTGTAAGGTTGTATCATTCTTGTGAGTGAAAGAAAATGCTAAGGGGGTCCTACTCTTTTTTCTATGAACCAGCTTATATGTTGAACTAACCTCTTCTTGTACATAAAGAATGAGGCACTGTGTTCAAGGTTGAATGAGATGGTAACACAGAAAGATAAAACCAAAATCTTTTTATTTTTCAAGATGATGGACCTACCATTTCTGAAAATTTTCTCTCAAGTAGAAAAATATAACAACAAATATTTTTGAGCATATCTTTAAGCAGAAAATATGATCCAGTTTCTGTGGTGGTGCTGAGATTATAAAAATGAATATGACATGGTCTAAATATTGGTATAGCTTAATCTTTGAACAAAATAACTGCTTGCTGAACCATATCTCATGGATTGCACATCTCCATATGTGCAGTGAGCCAAGAGCTTGCAAAGTCCAAATTATACCCAAATAACTTCCCTAAGGTAATTTTTACCACTGAAAACTTCACCACTGACACCATCCTTTTGAATATGGTCACCATTTCCAAGATGCTACCCTTTCTAGGAAGGATTTAAGCAGCATGTCTATGGTCTTCCTCACAGGAAAGAAAGAAGACGAGAACTGGTCTAATACATGGGGAAAATAAGAATGACAGGATTCCTGAAAGACAAATGCAATGGATTTTGCTCATAGGAAGGTCATGATTTATGCAATGCTTTTAGCAGAATATGCCTCATTCTTTATTTTTTGTTTCAGCTTTATTGAGGTGTAATTAACATATAAAATTATAAGACATTTAAAGTGTACATCATGGCGATCTGATATTCACATTGTGAAAGGATTCTCTCCTTGTAGTTAGCACATTTACCTCCTCCCTTTTTTTTTTCTTGGTGAGAACATCTATTGTACTCCTAGTAAAATTCAGTTATACAATATAGCATCATTAACATGGTCACCGTGTTTTACCTTAGATTCTTAGACCTTATTCATCTTATAGCTGAAAGTTCATACTCTTTTTACTAACCTTTCCCTAATTCCCCCATTTCTCAGCCACCAGAAACCACTTTTCTACTGTTTCTGAGTTTAAACATTTTTGGTTTTTTTACATGTAAATGATACCATGAAGTATTTGTCTTTCTCTGTCAGAGTTATGTAACTTAGCATAATGTCCTCAAAGTCTATCCATGTTGTTGAAAATGGCAGAATTTCCTTTTTTTCCTCATGGCTGAATAATATTCCATTGTCTATGTACCACATCATCTTTATCCATTCATTCCTTAAATTGTTTCCATATCTTGACTATTGTAAATAATATTGAAATGAACATGAGAACGCAGATATCTCTTTGAAATCCTGTTTTAATTTACTTTGGATATACCTGTTTCTTTAGAATACTTATGGTAAGTAAGTTATTAATCTATGGTTTCTAGGGCCTTGACTCCCGGGAAAATACCCTATCAGTCATATAATTATATGAATAAAAAATGAAGATGCCAAATGAACTAAATGACACCTTTTTGTGTGTAAGTGAGGTGATCACATTACTAACTGGAAACTGCATCTATTATCTTGGCCAAGATACATCAGATATGCAAAAAAAGGACCTGGGGACTTCCATTAGTAATGCCTGGGTCTTGAAAAGATCTTTGATTATGGTCAAAACTGGATTGATAATTTGATCCTCATATCCTTGAGAGTATGAGATATAGATCATCCAGCAGAATAATGTACTGAAACATGTATATGTGATATTTTTTCTCCATATATTTTTACCTTTTCTCCCTGCCCTCAAACCATCTCACATATCAATTGCTGTCCAGATATTTTATGAAATTCCTTGACTTGCACATTTTGGTGAGACATAAAGTAGAAGCATACTAAATAAACATTTAGTTCTTAAGAAATTATTTTACCATATGCTGTAGAATGAGGGGAAATTGTTGTGGTTTTCAAGAAGAATGGAACCTGTGGTGTTGCAGAACAGTGCTTGGTGAGGAGCCATGATTCCAGGTAAGCTGGTCTTTAGACATAATGTTCCTAGCTTTAGCAAAAAGCACAACAAAACAAAAACCTCTAGTATCTGACTGATATGCAACTGATATGCCAGGAAAAAGACTGCTGACAGATTTTAAGGGACTGTTGCAAGTCTTAAAACAAAGCTATTGAACACTAGTGATCAGAAGTTCTTCCCATGTTCTCTATATATTACCAACTTATCCCAGATGATAGTGAAATTCTGATAGTGGGTGAGAGTCCCAGTAATGACGGATGGAATTTCTCATCAACCTAGCAAAAAAGTGGCTTCAATACATATATAAATGACAATAAAGGAAATGTGTTTTTTCTACCTGGATTTTTTTTTTTTTAAATATATTTATTTCTGTTAGAAAAGCATGGACATATTGGTGAGGAGGGGCAGAGAAAGAGGGAGAGAAGAGAATCTCAAGCAGACTCCCCACTGACCATGGAGCCCTACTCCGGGCTTGATCCCAGGACCCTGAGATCATGACCCTAAGATCATGACCCCAAGATCATGACCCCAAGATCATGACCTGAGTGAAATCAAGAGTCCAGTGTTTAACTGACTGAGCTGCCCAGGCCCCCTACCCATATTCTTAGACTGGGATATACATGAATCTATGAGTTATTTACTACTGAGTAAGAAATAATTAAAAAGAAGATAAAGAGGTAATAAGCAAGAAGGTAGATATATATTATTTTTTTTAAAACATCAAAAAGAGTGAGAGAGATGGAGAGATATCAGCATACCAATACAATGATTTTTAATATTTGTTCTATGGCATCCTATGATTCTATAGAGGTCTGTAGGTTTTGTGGATGTTGGGGTATAAGTGGAAAAGGCACTGAATAGTCTTTCCTGACTTTATTCTGAAGATCTCAAATTTCCTTCAAAGCTGGCAAAGGCTTGCCAAAGACCTCATATTTTAGTCCCTCTCACTTCTTTTTTTGTCATCAGCCAGAGAAAGCTCTCCGCTTTTAAGGATTCATAGGATTAGGCCAGACCAACCCTGAAAATTTCCCTTACTGAAAGTCAACTGTACTGTATATTACAACTGAATCACCAGACTGATAGCTCATAATATTCACAGTATTGGGGATTAAGTTTGGAATCTTCCAATAGGGTCATGCTTTTTAGAATTCTGCTTCCTACAGATGTCATGGTTGGTTAAAATGGCCCCATTTTTTGAATTCTTATCTGCTCAAAGTTGTGACCATGGACAGAATTCCACAGTTCTAAGGGTACATTATTTGAGATCTCTAGGCAATTTTAACTATGGATGGGAAGGAGATAAAAATGCAAATATATGCTCTAAGAATTTCCTGATAAGTTATCTTGTCCAACAATGGAACAGATTAAATTTCAATATAATAAAATTGTTATTGAAGAACATATTTGACTGATAAAAAAATCATCCCCTGGTATGGATATTGATGTTAAGTCTTTGCTGTGAGCAGAAAGACTACTGAGTGGTCTTCAAGTTTCCTTCTGACTGATATTGTATAAGTCAATGACTTTGAGGATTATTCACTGCATAGCCTCCTAAATGTGAATTTTCATGGTTTTAGTATTAACCTTGAATCAGTTAAAACTGAATTTAAAAAAATAGGAATTTTAAGAAGAAAAGCACATAGATATTATCTAAATTTATCACATTTTACATATATGAAGATTAAAGCCTAAAAGAAGCAAATGACTTCACTGGTTTCCTCAATAACACATTTTGAACTCTAACCTAGATATTATGCTGCTATTCACATAAGGTTTTGAATATATTTGGCTTCTTCTTGGCCACATTAGAACAATAGAGAAAAATGTCATGATGAATAATGCCTAATTTTGACAGTGGACTTTTTCACTCTCCTTGCAATTTTTACAACTGAAAACTATGGAAAAAAAAAAAAAAAAAACAAAACTAGATGAGGCTAGCAGATTCACCTCTATGCTGAGTACAGAGACTCAACAAGGACAAGATGGACTTGAAATGAGAAGTTAATAAGAGAATTCCTCACTAAATGGATATAAAAATAATTAATTAAAAGAAGACATATTGGCTTTTACTAAGACATTTCTGGAAGGAAGCTGAAATTCTATGCAATGTAGTCTATATGACCTAGGATTTTGTAATTGAAAATGATGGAATTGTTTGAGAAAAGAGATGATGCAAGCAGAAGGCATGGAGTAGTAGTAGTTTAGAATGTTCAGCAAGGTGAACATGGAGGGAAATGTTTCACTGATAATCTTTCCAATATGTCAAAAAGGCAAATGGGCAGTGATTACAGAATAGTAGATATTAAAAGAGAACAAACCCTATGGCATAAAACATTAACCATCTGGCACATATTGATGGATATTAATTTAATTAAACAAGCATTTATGAGAGGCTACTATGTATACATCCTCAAATTTGTCACTGGGTAATAAAACAAAAAACAAAAAACAAAGAGCTTTGACCTAGTAGAAAAGGGGGTAAGTTCACTGGTAACTAAAAAACATTACAGTTATAACAAATTATGTAATGTAATTATAAATAAAGTATAATGGAAGCACAAATGAAAAAGTAATAAATCAGCCCAGGAAGGTCATAAAAGGATTCCTAAAAGAACTAAAATCTGACCAAGTTAAAATAAAAAATGCTATGAATGAGGTGCAATCAAAAATGGAGGCTCTAACTGCTAGGATAAATGAGGCAGAAGAGAGAAGTAGTGATATAGAAGACCAAATGATGGAGAATAAGGAAGCTGAGAAAAAGAGGGATAAACAACTACTGGATCACGAGGGCTGAATTCGAGAGATAAGTGATACCAAAAGACAAAACAATATTAGAACAATTGAGATCCCAGAAGAAGAAGAAAGAGAGAGAGGGGCAGAAGATATATTGGAGCAAACTATAGGAGAGAACCTCCCTAATTTGGGGAAGAAAACAGGCATCAAAATCCAGGAGGCACAGAGAACCCCTCTCAAAATCAATAAAAATTGGTCAATGCCCTGACATCTAATAGTAAAACTTACAAGTCTCAGAGAAAAAGAGAAAATCCAGAAAGCAGCTCAGGACAAGAGGTCTGTAACCTATAATGGTAGAAACATTAGATTGGCAGCAGACCTATCCACAGAGACCTGGCAGGCCAGAAAGGACAGGCATGATATATTCAGGGCACTAAATGAGAAAAATTTGCAGCCAAGAATACTATATCTAGCTAAACTGTCACTGAAAATAGAAGGAAAGATAAAAAGTTTCCAGGACAAACAAAAACTAAAAGAATTTGTGAACACCAAATGAGCCCTACAAGAAATATTGAAAGGGGTCCTCTAAGAAAGAGCCTAAAAGTAACATAGACCAGAAAGGAACAGAGACAATATACAGTAACAGTTACCTTATAGGCAATACAATGGCACTAAATTCATATCTTTCAATAGTTACCTTGAATGTAAATGGGATAAATGCCCCAATCAAAAGACACAGGGTATCAGACTGGATAAAAAAAACAAGACCCATCAATATACTGTCTGTAAGAGACTCATTTTAGGCCCAAAACACCTCCAGATTGAAAGTGAGGGGGTAGAAAACCATTTACCATGCTAATGGACATCAAAAGAAAGCTGGGGTGGCAATCCTTATATCAGACAAATTAGATTTTAAGCCAAAGACTGTAATAAGAGATGAGGAAGGGCACTATATCATACTTAAAGGGTCTATCCAACAAGAAGATCTAACAATTTTAAATATCTATTGCCCCTAACATGGGAGCAGCCACTTATGTAAGCCAATTAATAACAAAATCAAAGAAACACATCGACAACAATACAATAATAGTAGGGGACTTTAACACCCTCCTCACTGAAATGGACAGATAATCTAAGCAAAAGATCAACAAGGAAATAAAGACTTTAAATGACACACTGGACCAAATGGACTTCACAGATATATTCAGAACATTCCATCCCAAAGCAACAGAATACACATTCTTCTCTAGTGCCCACAGAACATTCTCCAGAATAGATCACATCCTAGGTCAAAATCAGGTCTCAACTGGTACCAAAAGATTGGGATCATTCCCTGCATATTTTCGGACCACAGTGCTTTGAAACTAGAATTCAATCACAAGAGGAAAGTCAGAAAGAACTCAAATACATGGAGGCTAAAGAGCATCCTACTAAAGAAGATTGGGTCAACCAGGAAATTTAAGAAGAATTAAAAAAATTCATGGAAACCAATGAAAATGAAAACACAACTGTTCAAAATCTTTGGGATGCAGCAAAGCAGTCCTAAGAGGAAAGTATATAGCAATACAAGCCTTTCTCAAGAAACAGGAAAGATCTCAAATACACAACCTAATCCTACACCTAAAGGAGCTGGAGAAAGAACAGCAAATAAAGCCTAAACCCAGCGGGAGAAGAGAAATAATAAAGATCAGAGCAGAAATCAATGAAATAGAAACCAAAAGAACAGTAGAACAGATCAACGAAACTAGGAACTGGTTCCTTGAAAGAATTAATAAGATTGATAAAACCCTGGCAGACTTTTCAAAAAGAAAAGAGAAATTTGTGAACACCAAACCAGCCCTACAGGATAAATAAACCGTGAATGAAAGAGGAGTGATCACAACCAACACCAAAGAAATACAAACGATTATAAGAACATATTATGAGCAACTATATGCCAGCAAATTAGATAATCTGGAAGAAATGAATGCATTCCTAGAGACATATAAACTACCAAAACTGAACCAGGAAGAAATAGAAAACCTGAACAGACCCATAACCACTAAGGAAATGGAAGCAGTCATCAAAAATCTCCCAACAAACAAGAGCCCAGGGCCAGATGGCTTCCCAGGGGAATTCTACCAAACATTTCAAGAAGAATTAATACCTATTCTTCTGAAACTGTTCCAAAAAATAGAAATAGAAGGAAAACTTCCAAACTCATTTTATGAGGCCACCATTACCTTGATCCCAAAATCAGACAAAGACCCCATTAAAAAGGAGAATTGCAGACCAATATCCCTGATGAACATGGATGCAAAAATTCTCACCAAAATACTAGCCAATAGGATTCAACAGTACATTAAAAGGATTATTCACCACGACCAAGTGGAATTTATTCCTGGGCTGCGAGGTTGGTTCAACATCTGCAAATCAATCAATGTGATACAATACATTAATAAAAGAAAGAACAAGAGCCATATGATCCTCTCAATAGATGCAGAAAAAGCATTTGACAAAGTACAGCATCCTTTCTCGATTAAAATTCTTCAGGTGTAGGGATAGAGGGTACATACCTCAATATGTAAAACATGAAAGCCATCTATGAAAAACCCACAATGAATATCATTCTCAATGGGGAAAACGGAGAGCTTTCCCCCTAAGGTCAGGAACATGGCAGGGATGTCAACTATCACCACTGTTATTCAACATAGTATTAGAAGTCCTAGCCACAACAATCAGACAACAAAAAGAAATTAAAAGGCATCCAAATCGGCAAAGAAGAAATCAAACTCTCACTCTTTGCAGATGATAGGATACTTTATGTGGAAAACCCAAAAGACTCCACTCCAAAACTGCTAGAACTCATACAGGAATTAGTAAGGGGCAAGATATAAAATCAATACACAGAAATCAGTTGCATTTCTATACACCAACAACAAGACAGAAGAATGAGAAATGCAGGAGTCGATCCCATTTACAACTGCACCCAAAACCATAAGATACCTAGGAATAAATTTAACCAAAGAGCCAAAGAATCTGTACTCAGAAAACTATAAAATACTCATGAAAGAAATTGAGGAAGACACAAAGAGTGGAAAAATGTTCCATGCTCATGGATTGGAAGAACAAATATTGTGAAGATGTCAATGCTACCTAGAGCAATCTACACATTCAATGCAATCCCCATCAAAATACCATCCACTGTTTTCAAAGAAATGGAACAAATAATCCTGAAATTTGTATGGAACCAGAAAAGACCCCGAATAGCCAGAGGAATGTTGAAAAAGCAAAGCAAAGCTGGTGGCATCACAATTCCGGACTTCAAGCTCTATTACAAAGCTGTAATCATCAAGACAGTATGGTACTGGCACAAAAATGGACACATAGATCAATGGAACAGAATAGAGAAGAGCCCAGAAATGGACCCTCAACTCTATGGTCAACTAATCTTTGACAAAGCAGGAAAGAATGTCCAATGGAAAAAAGACAGTCTCTTCAACAAATGGTGTTGGGAAAATTGGACAGCCACATGCAGAAGAATGAAACTGGACCATTTCCTTACACCACACACAAAAATAGACTCAAAATGGATGAAAGACCTAAATGTGAGACAGGAGTCCATCACAATCCTAGAGGAGAATACAGGCAGCAAACTCTTCAACCTCAGCTGCAGCAACTTCTTCCTAGAACATCGCCAAAGGCAAGGGAAGCAAGGACAAAAATGAACTATTGTGACTTCATCAAGATAAAAAGCTTTTGCACAGCAAGGGGAAGAGTCAACAAAACCAAAAGACAACCGACAGAATGGGAGAAGATATTTGCAAATGACATATCAGATAAAGGGCTAGTATCCAAAATCTATAAAGAACTAATGAAACAACACCCAAAGAACAAATAATCCAATCAAGAAATAGGAAGAAGACATGAACAGACATTTTTTCAAAGAAGACATCCAAATGGCCAACAGACACATGAAAAAGTGCTCAACATCACTCGGCATCAGGGAAATCCAAATCAAAACCTCAATAAGTTACCACCTCACACCAATCAGAATGGCTAAAATTAACAAGTCAGAAAACAACAGATGTTGGCCCAGATGCAGAGAAAGGGGAACCCTCCTACACTGTTGGTGGGAATGCAAGCTGGTGCAGCCACGCTGGAAAACAGTATGGAGGTTCCTCAAAAAGTTGAAAATAGAGCTACCCTAAGACCCAGCAATTGCACTACTGGGTATTTACCCCAAAGATACAAATGTAGTGATCCGAAGGGGTACGTGCACTGCAATGTTTATATATAGCAGCAATGTCCACAATAGCCAAACTATGGAAAGAGCCAAGATGTCCATCAACAGATGAATGGATAAAGAAGATGTGGTATACATATACAATGGAATATTATGCAGCCATCGAAAAACCAAAATCTTGCCATTTGCAATGACGTGGATAGAACTAGAGGGTATTATGCTACGCGAAATAAGTCAATCGGAGAAAAACATGTATCATATGATCTCACTGATATGAGGAATTCTTTTTTTTTTTTTAAAGATTTTATTTATTTATTTGAGAGAGAGAGAATGAGAGAGAGAACACCTGAGAGGGGATAGGGTCAGAGGACGAAGCAGACTCCCTGCCAAGCAGGAAGCCCGATGCGGGACTCGATCCAGGGACTCCAGGATCATGACCTGAGCCGAAGGCAGTCGCTTAACCAACTGAGCCACCCAGGCGCCCGATATGAGGAATTCTTAATCTCAGGGAACAAACTGAGGGTTGCTGGAGTGGTGGGGGGTGGGAGGGATGGGGTGGCTGGGTGATGGACATTGGGGAGGGTATGTGCTATGGTGAGCACTGTGAATTGTGTAAGACTGATGACTCACAGACCTGTACCTCTGAAACAAATAACACATTATATGTTAAAAAAAAAAAAAGATAGTAGGAAGGGAAAAATGAAGGGGGGAATCAGAGGGGGAGACGAACCATGAGAGACTGTGGACCCTGAGAAACAAACTGAGGGTTTTAGAGGGGAGGGGAATGGGGGGATGGGTTAGCCTGCTGATGAGTATTAAAGAGGGCATGTATTGAATGGAGCACTGGGTGTTATACACAAACAATGAATCATGGAACACTACATCAAAAACTAATGATGTATGGTGATTAACATAACATAATAAAATAAAATTAAAAAAAAGAATTCCTAAATATAGGAAATTTGAGCTGTATTTTTTTTTAAGATTTATTTATTTATTTGTGGGGTGGGGGAAAGCAAAAACAGCAGGAGTAGAGGGAGAGAGAGATAGAATCTCAAGCAGACTCCTTGCTGAGTGTGGAGCCTGACATGGGGCTCCATCTCAGGACCCTGAAATCGAGACCTGAGCTGAAACCAAGAGTTGGTCACTCAAACAACTGTGCCATCCAGGTGCCCCTGAGCTGGCTTTTAACAAGATTTCAATAGGCTAAAATGAGTGGAATGAAATGCTAGTTAGATGGAATAAAATGGAATACCATGAGGAAAACCATGGAGCCATTCCCAGTGCATGCTCAGGTCAGAGGAAGAAATGCTAAGAGGAAATAAACAATAACGTATTTTAATATTTTTTTTTTTAAAGATTATTTATTTATTTATTTATTTGAGAGAGAGAGAATGAGAGACAGAGAGCACGAGAGGGAAGAGGATCAGAGGGAGAAGCAGACTCCCCGCTGAGCAGGGAGCCCGATGCGGGACTTGATCCCGGGACTCCAGGATCATGACCCGAGCCGAAGGCAGTCGCTTAACCAACTGAGCCACCCAGGCGCCCAACAATAACGTATTTTAAATCTGGAGTAGAAAAGGTCTTGGTTATTAAATATATTGAATATTCTTCATTACTTAAGGGGAAATCTGACTTTTTGACATGAGAGATATATAAAATATACTATTCTTAAAATAATAATCTTAGTGGAATTTTGAAGGATAGGAATATGAAGGACATTGAATATAATGCCTTAGAGACCAGTTGTGGCCCTACTCTAGAAGTTCAGGCCACTTATAATAAGGAATTCACATCAAATGATGCTAGACAATATGAAAAGAGGCTGAAGGATTGAAAATATCTCATTTCTTCTTCTCTGGTTCTATACTACCTTTTTACTTCCTTGTGTTCACTTTTTATTTTGAATTAACCTGATCAGAAAAAGGTGTAATCAACACAAATAAATAGCTTTACACTTTAGAATGGTGGTATCACCTTTGATATTTTCTGCCTATTCTCATTGGATTGTGTTTTAGCTGCAATTATATGAGACCATTTTCTAAAGACTTAAAAACTTGTAGTAAAGACAACCAAAGTTCTATCCACAGGGAGTTAAGAAAACATATTTCTTTCTTTATTCAGAATTCAAATTATAATATAGTCTTTAACTAAGCAACTGATATGCTCTGTGGATTTTACCTATAGTGGTCACATTCACATACTATGTATAAGCCTTCAAATAATAATTCTTCCTCAAAATACAATAATGCTGTAGATTAACATAGTAAGTTTTTAACCTGCCATCTTTGTTGACCTGTTTTCAAAAAATGCTCTTTTTAAATAAGGCTCATACATGATGGCTGAGTAATATTGCATTGTGTATATATACCACATCTTCTTTTTCCATTCATCTGTTGATGGATATCTGGACCCTTTCCATGTTTTGGCTATCCTGGACATTGCCTAGAGGAGAACACAGGCAGCAACCTCTGTGACCTCAACCACAGCAACTTCTTGCTAGATATATCTCCAAAGGCAAAGGAGACAAAAGCAAAAATGAACTATTGGGACTTCATCAGGATAAAAAGCTTTTGCACAGCAAAGGAAACAGTCAATAAAACTAAAAGGCAACCTATGGAATGGGAGGAGATATTTGCAAAAGACTTATCAGAAAGGGCTAGTATCCAAAATCTATAAAGAACTTCTCAAATTCAACACCCAAAAAACAAAAAATCCAGTCAAGAAATGGGCAAAAATCATTATTTTATATTATTGTGCTTTTATTGAACATAATAAGGGTACAATATATTTAGCATGAATTCTTGATTATGTTTTTTGGAGAAGTAATGAGAAATATTTTTCACATCAGTCATATGCCTTTAACAACATTCACTTGTTTTAGAATATTTTTTTTTTATTTTTATTAGTTTCAACCTCATCTACTGCCACCTCTAGACATAAGCCCTTATATCTTCACAAGCCTAACTCTTCATGTAAATCGGCACAATAATGACAACACAATAGGATTCAGGTATTTCACTAAATGATTGATACTGTCTTACTAACTTCTCATAAATATGCAGATAAATCGATATTATTTCATCATTTAGTAGATGAGAAAATTGGTTCAAAGTAACTAGAAAATCGATTAAAAGTCTCTGTTAGTAAACTGAAGTATCATGATTCAAATCCAAATCTATCTTCTCATTATCTCCTTAGTGTTCAGAACACCATCTTCTTCTCCAACAGACCACACTTTGTTTGGGGTTAGAAAAGTGTACATTTGCAAATACCTTGCAAGTACTCACTTATAGCAATCAATTGCCCTTTGATCAAGGGCAATTGATTAATTACAGATAATTAAATACAGATAATTAAATATAAATGAAAGTCTACTCTTTAAATCAAATCTGTAAGATTTCTGGAGAAGCTATCCTCTTCCTGTTTAAAAGTAAAAACAGACAGGTCAGACATCTTTCCACTTCTCAGTTGTGATTGCCCGACACAGCAACCTCATGGACAGAATGAAGACACAGCCACAGCTAAAGATGGCAGAAAGAAAAGAAGACTGGGTCCCTTGTGACATAGTGGAATGAGTCCATGCACTTCCTGCATCTGAATTACTTTCTGCATGAGAAATATATAACTCTGTTTCAATAAGCCATTGTATTCAGGTTGCTATTAAATGCAGCCAAAAGTCATAGAGATGGTTGGACATGACATTAAATAGGAAGACAGATATTATAAACTGCAGAATTGAAATGAGTTAGTTAACTTTAATTGAGCGATTCTTCGTTTTGAGTGTTTGCGCAAAGTTATCAAGGAAATACATTTGGTTATGTAGAAATAAGAAAATACAGAACATTGTGAGCAGCAATAGGAATAGCTTAACATTTAGAGAATGCACTTTCCGAGAAAAATGACACTAAGTACTTCATTTGCATCATCTTTAATCCTCAGCACAATAAAGACTTTACATTAATTGAATAGTAAAGAAAGTACAAATGATACACACACACACACACACACACACACACACGTATATATTAGGGTTCATTGCATATAGAAATATAAACACACATATATGGAGATCTACATAATGAAAATGCTACCTGTGGTCATTTTTTATAATGGGATAATGACTAATTTTTTAAAGTTTAATGAGTAACTTTAGTCACTAACTATTCCCCTAAAGTTAAAATTATAATGTTTGCCCAATCAATTTTTTTTGTACAACCCATATTAAGATAATAAAAATAACAGCAGCAACACCAATGATGATGGTACCCTCTTCCACAATTTTGTCTCTCAGTTCTCTTCATAATCTCACAGAAATTCATAGATGCAATTATTTAATCAAAGTGAATTAAGTGGTCATTATCTGTTCATTGTGTATTCTACCAACTCTGAAATGTTATCAGTACTGGAATGTCCTATTAGTCACTGCGGCTGCTTTGGAATAAGTGACACAATATATGGGGGTAGGAGGGACACAAATTTTCAGAATCCAGGGATATACATTGGCCAAAACCATAGGCATATTAAGTCAATTTCCAGGTACAACTTGTCTTTACAAAAGTTTATATTATCTAGACCTGTTCCCATCAGTTGAAAATCTCAGAAATAACTCCATAAACTCTTCCCCAATGGAACCAAAATGGATAAGGGGAATTTATTTGTTAAAATGTTGTTAGAACTTAGATTTTTCCCTCTTTACCCTTCCCACTTCTTTATAACCAGTTTGGTGATGGTTTTATTTGGTCAGTTGTTCAACTTCTTTTTCTTTTGAGTGATACAGAACTCAGCGTTCTTGAGTAATTTGGCATTGGCCAATTCATAGTTCACAGCCTTTATGTAAGTCAGGAAACTGCAGTGTTGTAGACCAGTGATATTTGACTTCCCAAATTCCATCAGCAGTATATAAAATAAACAAAACCCAAAAATACAAAGTGTGAAGACATAAGACAATGCCAGATGATATATAGCAACAATAATTGTCATCATCATCACCACCACGCTTATCAGCATAACCAAGACTCTTAACATACTCTATGAGAGATGAAGGTAAGGCAACCTGGTCAGATGATCCAGCTACGTTTCAAGTGCTTGATCCTCATGTCCCTAGTGGCTATGGTACTGGCAGAATTCTAGATAACCTAGATAAAGTTTGTCAGGCTTATCTCGGTAAAATTAGGAATTTATCTTTTAAAGTCCTTTAATTAATATTTTAAAACTTACTTTATTATCTTTTAATGTATTTTATATGTTCAGAAGTCTTTTTTTTTTAAAGATTTTATTTATTTATTTGACAGAGAGAGACACAGTGAAAGAGGGAACACAAGCAGAGGGAGTGGGAGAGGGAGAAGCAGGCTCCCCGCAGAGCAGGGAGCCCCATGTGGGGCTCGATCCCAGGACCCTGGAATCATGACCTGAGCCGAAGGCAGACGCTTAACGACTGAGCCACTCAGGCGCCCCTATATGTTCAGAAGTCTTAAATTTTATGTAGTTTACTCTTATGTTTTTATTTATTCCATTGCTTTTATACTTAAAATGTTCTTTCTAGCAGAGCATTTTTTAAATATAGTTTTTTATTTATAGTTTTTTTTAAGATTTTTATTTATTCATTTGAGAAAGAGAGATACAGAGAGAGAGAGCAGGAGCAGGGGGAGAGGCAGAGGGAGAGGGAGAAGCAGAGTACCCACTGAGCAGGGAGCCAGACGTGGGGCTCAATCCCAGGACCTAGAGATCATGACCTGAGCTGAAGGCAGACCCCTAACCATCTGAACCATCCAGGTGCCCCTATAGTTTTTATTTATAGTTTTTTATAGCTTATTCATAGTTTATTTTTTATAGTTTATTTTTATATGTTTATTTATTTATATTTATTTTTTAAATTTTTAGTTTATTTTTTAATTTATCTTTTTAATAGTTTATTTATTGTTTACTTTTATCTAAGCCTCTTAAATTTATCTTGGCTGTATATTTTTATTTTTATTTTTATTTTTATTTTTATTTATTTATTTATTTATTTTAAAGATTTTATTTATTTATTTGAGACAGAGAGAATGAGAGAGAGAGAGAGAGCACATGAGATGGGGGAGGGTCAGAGGGAGAAGCAGGCTCCCTGCCGAGCAGGGAGCCCGATGCGGGACTCGATCCAGGGACTCCAGGATCATGACCTGAGCCGAAGGCAGTCGCTTAACCAACTGAGCCACCCAGGCGCCCCTATTTTTATTTTTATTTATAGTTTTTTATTTATAGTTTACTTTTATTTTTTTATTTGTAGTCCTTTTCAGATATTTCACTAAATGATTGATACTGTCTTATTTTGTTTTACTCCCTCTGCCCCTCCCCCTTCACATGCTCTCTCTCTCTCTCTCACTCACTCTCTCTCTCAAATACATAAATAAAAAATCTTAAAAAAATTTATCTTGGCTGTATTATGATATATGTTGTAACATAAATATCAGTAATTTTCTTAAATTTAGATAATTTTCTTAGCAACTTTTTTTTTAAAGATTTTGTTTATTTATTTGAGAGAGAGAGAGAGCAGAAGTGGAGGGAGGGGCAGAGGGAGAGGGATAAGCAGACTCCCCACTCAGCCAGGAGCCCAACCTGGGGCTCAATCCCAGGGCCCTGAGATCATGACCTGAGCCAAAGTCAGAGGCTTAACTGACTGAGACACCCAGGCACCCACAACATTTTTTGATTAATCTTTTATTTCCCCATTGATTTGTAACATCACCCAATACATGAATTCTAGAGAGCTATCCTCTTTTATTCTCTTTATGATTACTTTTGAAATCAATTTTTGTAGATATAAAACACATTGGAATTTTTATTGGAATTACATGAAATTTGTAATTTACATGGAAAGAATTCTTACCATTTCTTGATTAACCTATGTTTCACTGGCACCCCCAACCGTGATAGTTCAATATGCCATCTGCTAACCTGTGTCCTATTTAACTTTCTTCTTGGTACTCTTCCCCACCTGACATTGTATTGGTTATTGTTTATGATTGGTATGACCAAGTAAGTTTCATTAAGGAAGTCCTATAAAGCACAGTATCTTTAAAGCCTAGAGAAATATAAGCATGTAGTAGATTCTCAATAGATATATGATGAACTAGGAAAGAATGGAGAATTTACAATGTTTGTTTCTTTCTCCAAGAATCTGGAATTAGAATACTATAGACTGTTGAACTAGTATTTAACAAGAATAGATATATGAAGTTATAATTAAAAAAAAATTTAAGGGAAATAACACTTATTGAGTGAATACAAAATGCCAAGAATAATACTGGAAGCTGTATATACATTTTCTCTTTGCTTTCTCAGTTACCTATAAGACTATTTGTTTAGTTTTAAAGGTGAACTATCTGAATCAAGGTCAAAGTCAGTATGTAACTTATTCCAATTTAAAGTAGCATATGGGAAAGTTCAAGTCCAAAGGTTTTTTGTTTTGTTTGCATTTTTTTACCTGTTCCATGTGCAAATGTATGAAAGAAACAAACCACGCAAGAATTTGCTCTTGAAGATGTGCTAGAAAATTTCACATACATCATTTCTTTTAGTTTCTATAACAATGCTTAAAGTATTATCTCCATTTTTAAAAATAAAAAAAAAGAAGATAGTTTGAAAATCAGTCCTATAAATAAGAAAGATTCACAGTAGAGATTGACCACATATCTAATTTGCATGGTGACAATTTATTATGAATGACCATTTTAACATTTTCAGGAAAATATTTATTACCTCATTCTTTGTCACAAAAGGATTTAATGCAAATAAAATTTCCTTGATCAATTCCATTCTGAAATGGTACAATGAACAATATTGCAAGCGAAGGAAGTTGAGGCCAAAGAGTTCTCATATAAATTTCAAAATTGTTCCAAGTTTTCCCCTTTTCAAATTAATTAAAAGGAACTATTTTTAGAAAAATATGTGGAAGACATAAAACATTGAATCTTGGTATGTCTTCCTCACAGTGACTGCTTCATTTTGTGCCAGTGTATGTACAACTAATAACCTACTCCACAAATTCATTCAAGCTACAGTAATTTAACAGGGATCTGCATCTGCAAGTTTTAATTATCTGTTTAATCAGGCTGTGAATAAACTAAAGTAGGTTAATTTTTAAAATCCTACTTGGAGCAAATGTTTTGACTAAATTTGAAACTTAGCCAACACCCGGTGAGATTATAGGAAAGAAGTAAAGCAGACAAACTGACTGAAATTATGTTTGCCATTATCCATCACTTGGCTTTGTTTTGATAAATCAACAGTTTTCTAAACACAACACTTGCAATTAATTAAAAGGGGGTCATTAAACCAAATGCTGTGTACTTTTACATGTGATTATTTGATAATGATGTGTTGTTATATTATGTCAATTCCAAGAACAGACACTCTGAAATGTTAGTTGAGACAATATTAAGACGAACCAGCATAGTTCGGTACACTCTGAATAGTTACAGGGCCATGTCCTCCATGACGGGTCCTCCTAGGTCTGTTGGTGTAACTGATTCTGTAGAATATTTAGACTGTTCAAGGACTATGTATATTTTTATGACATTAAGATGTAATATTACAAGGTGTCCTATTGTGTGTAGTTAATCTCAATGCTCATTACTGCAATTCTTTAGGGACGGCAGTGCACAGTGCAATGTGAATGCTAATTAATTTCAATATTCAATACTTAGAAACTGTTCTCTTTTCAAAATTATTTTGCCACAACCATTGTATGGAAAAAGCAAAAGAATTATTTTCAACTACAGAATTGGGAAAGGAAGTTCAAACGCACTCAACATTTCACTCAACACTAGGGAAAATATTGAACATTTATTACAGCAACAGATGATACTGAAATTCTGTCTTTGAAGGTTGTATATTGATTCCCCAGAGAAGCAGTAACCAGCTATTTTAGTATGATAAAGGAAAGAGTTGTCTTGTTTTAGTACTTGATCGAGGTACCTACATTTGGAAATTTTATGATCCAAACTCAAGATACAGCATTTTTTAGCAACTATTTCACTTAAAAGCTAGAGACTGGATTCTCCAGGCACATTATTCTCCTTGTTGTGGAGAACATCTGTTGACTGCAAAGAGAAATGGCATAAAAAGAGAATTAAAATCCTAACTCAGGCTGAAGGGAATTATACAAACGTTATCAGGAATAAACAAAATAGCCTTGTATTAAGTGGTATTGGGACAGGTTTATTATCTTTGGGTAGTTGATATTCATCGTAGCTACATAAAATACAATATTATTTTAACAATATAAATGATAACTACAGAAATTATTTTTATGCTGAATACTTAAAGTGACCATAATTGATATGTTCTTATATTTTATTAATTAAAATTATGAATTTAATACTGAGTAGGAAATATTACTTAACTTGAATGTATACCTACTTTCTGAAATTGAAAGTGTGTAATTTATAGAATAAATTGTATGTTTACTTGAGATATTTTTCTAGACTTTATATATAATTAGTATGGATTTAGCCAAACAAACTGTGATTTTGATAGATTTTTAAATATCTTTAATGCCAGTTATAAATTATTTTTTATTTATTGTGTCTGCAATATGGTTGAAATGTATAATTCTGCTTGTCACAATATCTGTAGTTGACTTCAAAATGTCTTAATATAGACAGCATGGCATTACGTGTTTGTTTTGTTTTGTGTTTATGCAAGGGAGATCCACTCTCCAAATCAGAAATAAACACTGCAGGAATGACTAGCTAGTGCTCAATAAAGAGACCCCACTTAAGTGGAAGCTGTTAGATGTCATTATTCTCCTTTTTCTGTAATCAACAAAATAGACCTTTCTAATTAGTAGCATAAATATTCAACATGAATTTTGGATGGTGTAATCAATGTCTTGTTAATCACCCCCCCAATGGGTATTAAAAATGGTTTTCACTGGTGAAATT
Organism: Phoca vitulina; assembly: GCF_004348235.1. NCBI lineage: Eukaryota > Metazoa > Chordata > Mammalia > Carnivora > Phocidae > Phoca > Phoca vitulina. The sequence continues at coordinate 11,452,960 of NW_022589730.1, read as the reverse complement.
AGTATCATGAACTGGATATAAGAATCTAGCTTTTCACCTTCACCCTAAGGAAAGCAGCCCAGCTTTGATCCCTGAATAGCCCTTTGATTCTTGATCTCCTAAACCTGATTAGATGGTTAGTTGAATACTGACCATTTTGCCTCAAGGGGACTCTTCATTCTAGGTGCTCTCAGGGTAGCAAACCAGGCAGAGCACTGTGACTTTAGGGAACTTATAGACTTTTTTTATGTCTACTGAAGACTTCCGACTAAAATGTCTTATGTGGGCATAATTTGGTTTGAGAATCTTTTTCCATTATAACCTTGAAGTGAGGTTGTAGAAAAGTAGCTTATTTACATTGACCTGCAACTATACTTGCACACTGGTACCTACCAAGAAATACTTGATATTTTTTTTGTGTTCCAAAATTGGCTTGAATCAGTTCTCAAATCTAGTGAAAGAGTCTTTGGTCTGGTTTCTGTGCACAGAGTCCTGGTTGAGAGGCATTAACTTGGAGCTCAAGTTCAGTCCTCTTCTCTCTCAATAAACTTTATTCTTTCAGGGTTACATCATCCCAGAGGGATGAACCTTATCAATTCAGATAAAGGCCACTGAATTTCCATTCTGGTTCCTCATTCTCTTCAGCCACGGCCCTAAAGCTTCTCAAAGAACAGTCACCACAGGACCCAGCTGTATACCTAGGACCCTCCGAACTAGACAAATACACACCTTATGTTCTCAAGTAAAGTAGTTAAATTAGTGAAGAGAAAACCCCAAATAGGGGTTGATATTATAAATTTATAAGAGAAGAATACTGGATAACAATGAAGAATATAGCTAAAAATTATACAGAAAAGGAAATGAGAAAGGAATCAGAATGGTACACTATATATATATATATATATGAAATGGTACATATATATATATACACTATATATATATATATATGAAATGGTACATATATATATACACTGTATATACATATATGAAATGGTACATATATATATATATATATATATATATATATATATGAAGGCAGTAATGGAGGAATTGAAAAACAACAAATACATGACATGCAGAACAAATAACAATGTGGCAGAAGTAATTTCTTATCTGTAGTTACTTTACAGGTAAATGGATTAAATGCTCCAATTAAAAGGAATGGCCAAATGGATAAAAAATAAAATTCAATGATATGCTATCTATAAAAGACTCAAATGTGTATCCCAAAACACAAGTAGATGAAAGTCAAAGGATAGAAAAAGATATTCTACACAAATAGTAACCCAGACAGAATTAGAGTGGTTCTACGAAAATAATTTCAAATAGACTAGAAGTCAAAAATGGTTACAAGAGACAAAAAAAAAAGGACATGGCATTATATATTGACAGTAGAGTCAGTCTGTCAAGAAGATAAGAATTATAAACATACAAACAACTAACAATACTGCATCAAAAGATATGAAGCAAAAATTCACAGTATTGAAGGGAGAAGTATATGATAATATTGATGATAATAGCTGGAAACCTCAATATCCCATTTTCAGTAATGAAGAGAAAAACTAAGAAAAAGATCAACAAGTAAATTAAAAACTTGATCAACACTATAAACCAACTAGCCCTAACAGAAAAATACAGAACACTCCCCCTCAAAACATAAGAATATAGATTTTTCCCAATTGTGCATAAACATTCTCAATGATTAAGCATCTGTTAAATCACAAAGCAAAGCTCAATAAAAATAAAAAGATTAAAATCATAAAAAAGTGTTGTTACAACCCCAAGGAATGAAATTAGAGATAAAAATATGAGGAAAATGGGAAAATTCATAAATATGTGGAAACAAATGCCATTTCACATCCACTAGATGGTGATAATACTAAAAAACAGAAAATAGTAAGTGTTGGCAGGAGTGTGGAGAAATTAGCACCCTCATAAAATGCTGGTGGGAATGTAAAATGATGCAGTTTAGCAGTATCTCAAAAAGTAAATGTAGAATTACCATATGATTCAACAATTCCTCTTCTAGGTATATGCTCCAAAGAATTGAACCCAGGGATTTCTAGCAGATACTTGAAGCTCAGTGTTCATTGCAGCACTGTTCATGATAGCCAACAGGTGTCAACAACCTACGGATGTATGTGTCTATCAACAGATGAGTGGAGAAACAAAATGTGGTATGTACATGCAATGAAATATTATTCAGCCTTAAAAAGGAATGAAGTTTTGGGGCACCTGGGTGGCTCAGTTAAGCATCCAACTCTTGATTTTGGTTCAGGTCATGATCTCAGGGTCCTGAGATTGAGCGTGGGGCTCTGCACTGGGTGTGTAGCCTGCTTGAGATTCTCTCTCTCCCTCTCCCACTGCCTGCCCCACCCCCACGCCCTGCACTCTCTCTCCGAAAAGAAAAAAGGAATGAAGTTCAGCTGCATCCTAACTATAAGTGGATGAACAGTGTGGACGAACCTAAAGCATCCAGACTCAAAATGTCACCTATTTATGAATCGATTTATATGAGATATCCATAGTAGGTACATCCAGAAACAAAAAGAAAGATTAATGGCTGCCAGTGGCTGGGAGGAGTTGTTGACATGGACTGACTTGATGGTATGAGATGTTCTTTCAGAATGATGAAAATGTTTGGAAACTTGATAGAAGTGTTGGTTACACAACATTGTGATGTACCAAATGCTTAAATGATTAATTTTATGTTATGTGAATTTCATCTCAATTAAAAAAAAAGCCAATTGTGTTTTCTGCAGTGTCGTGGTATGAAGAGTAGTCATGGGAAAGCTTTTGGGTCACATGACTCATGTCCTCTCAACCTTTAGAAAAATATTCAAGAGTCTGTCTTGATGCCAACACCAAATAAATAAACTATACAAACTACAAACCCCCCTTATGAAAATAAATAGCATCTCATTTGTTCTTTTACTGTAATTAAGCAAACCCACCAAATGTAGAAAACTTTCCCTGAATAATGACTTCTCTTGCTATCAGTTTTATGAACACTTAGTTGCCTTTAGTATTACACCTTAATGAATTTACTTTTCAACCATTTTGTCAGTACATATTTAGTAAGTACTTATTCTCTGTACTTGGAATACCTCAGTGAATTAAACACAGATTCTCGATTATACAGAGTTTGCATTCCAGCAAACAAAGATAGACAGTAAAGAATGAATATAATAAATAAATTATGTAATACATTCATAGAGGCTACAGAAAAAAAGTTTAGATTACAGCAAGGAGACTATGAGATTGTGCAGTGTATAACTTTTAATAGAGTATAAGGTTCGATTGGGCAACACCAGTGCTGCCTTCTTTCATTTGATGATAGAATATTATAAAAGTTCATAAATTACTTAAAAAATAAACTGTTGTCCTCAAGCTTTTATTTTTTACTTGCATGATTCCTCTTTTAGCATTTTGGAAAATTAAGACCAATATTTGTTATATTTGTTTGCCTCCTTAAATTGTGACATAGATCATATAACAAATTTATAATTTAAAACCCACCAAAACAGCAAAAAGTAAAGAATATACTGTCATGACATTAAAATCTGTATAGTAATTAGTAGTAAGGTTGAACCAATATTCTTGTATGCTTTTTTGTCTCCTGGATTTCCACTTTTGTGTAGTGCCTGTTTATCATTCATCATCAATTAAGGGTAGATTGACTTTGAAAATGTGAATATTTAAATTAACCTTTGCTTGGGATATTTATTAAAATAAACATTTAGAAGTAGTTACAGACATGTTTTGCACTTGAAAATCTAAATTACTTATTGACATATCATTTTACTTTATTCAACCCTTCTTGAAAGCAAGCCAGTTCAAACAGAATTTACCCACATTTTTGAATCCACATTTCACTTATGCATGCTGCACCTGCATTGGGAATCTTTCTAAGTTCTTCACATCTGTTGATACAAGTGAGGTTACATTAGAATCAATATCCCACATTTTCTGTTTCTATTCCTACAAGCAAAGAGAGGACCTTCAGGACTCTGGAAAATTCTCACTAATAATATCTGAGGAGGTTATGGAAGCTCATAGATGGATCTACCCACGAGAGTCCCCACTCTGTTTCTGCCCTGTTCTTTGCTCTACCCCAATTCACTGTGGGAGCTGCCTGGGGCTGCTTCCCTGCTCTAGTTGCTTTTGTGACTCACAAGAAGACAGTATCCACACCAAGGGTGGGAGACCAACCAAGGCTTTCGAAATCTATCCTCCTCCTGCTGTTGTTGTGTTCCTTACAGAAGAGCAAAGGATCCATTCCCACCAATTTTTTCAAGATCACCAGGAACCTGAAGCAAGTACTCAGGGCACACATTCTAAAAATGGCCTTCAAGAACACAACTTCTTCAGCACCTTGCCTTTATTTCCTCCTTTCACAGGGAATGGGATTCAGTTCAAAAAGGTCAAGCAGAGCACAGATTCCATACTTCCCAATCTATTTATTTTGTCTCCGTCTGCTAGCTGGGGCATCTCCTTATCCAACATACCACAAGCAGTCAAACAAATACTTCTCATATTTGCCCACCCTTACTAGTAGATTTTGAGGCAGTATCCACTAGCTTTCAGCAGGCAATCTTTAAATCACCACTCTGCTGCAGGTGCGTCCTGGTTAATTTGGACAGGTTGCCTTTGAGGCTGCCATTGATGGCCTATGACCGTTGATAAACTTCCTGATCTTGCTTGTCAGTTCCCCTCTTTAAAAATTGAAGAGAATAATAAGCTTGTATATCAACGGAATTAAGTAAGATAACGCATATAAAATGTCTTGAACATAGGCAAGTGTATATTGTTCATATTTAGTACATTTGTCTTCAGCAAAAAGATGACAGGGATTTAGATTCTATTAATTTTGAACTTTAAAAAATTCAGAAATGTTTTGCTATTTTTCTTTGTATTATAGTTTCTTCTTTAAATGTGAAATATATAATAAACATAACATTTAAAACCCATCAATTCATCAAAAATAATTGAATGATACATTAGAATATTTTATGTAATGAATAATGATGTTGATTATATATGCTTATTTTTTCCTTTTTTGTAAATTCCCATTTTTGTAAAGGGCCTGTTCAAGCATATTGTCCAATTTTCATAAGTTTTTTTTTCTACTTGCTTAGATGAGTGCTTTATGTATTTTCTATACGAAATTTTTGTCAGTTATATTTGCTACAAATATCTCCTCCCATTCTATAAAAAATTTTTATTTCCTCTATTTATCATGTCTTTGATTTAATGTGGTTAAATTTATCAATAGTTTTCTTTGCAAAATATTTTCTTTACTTTCTGCCTCATTTAAATAAATATTTCATATATATGTATCTATACATACATCTACATGTATGTGTGTGGGTGCAGTGTATGATAAGGGTGCAATTGTTTTGACTGGTAGGGGTTTTAGATACACATTATTTTTAGTACTGCTCTACAATGTCACTTCTGTCATATAATGAAGGGCCCAGGTGTGGATACATCTCTAGTCTTCTCTTTTTTGTACAATTGGTACAATTGTTTCTACTTGTCCATAGCCATATTTATCAGAATGTCTTTAAAAATAATTACATTGTGGTAGAGAAAAATTCTTCCACTTCTTCCTTCTCCTTTAATATGAGATTTATTTATCCTTGACTTCTGATATCACATATAAATTTTAGAATTAGCTTGTCAAGTTCAACAAAGTCCATTAAGCAAACTTAAACCTTGACTGGTTTGTACCAAACTTACAAATAATTTTGAGTTGAATGTGCACTATCTTATATTTTTGCACAGCATTAGGGTATGTTCCTCCATTTACTTATCTTCTTTACTGTATTTCAATAGAATTTTATATTTTCTCCATAGAATTCTTTGCATCATTAAAAAATATTTCTATTTAATAACACTTGTATTTATTTTAACTGGCATCTTACTTACTGTGAATTTTATCTGTTTGTTTTGAGTATGTATGTATCAGAGTTGGCAGACTACAGCCCAAGGCCAACTCTGGTCCTTTGTCTAGTTTTGTAAATAAAGTTTTATTAGAACACAGCCACATACATTTGTTAATGTATTGTCAATACTACTCCTGTGCTATAATTACTGAGTTGAGTAGTTTTGAGAGAGACTTTATGGATCGTAAAGCCTAAAATATTTGTTATCTGGCAATGAACAGAAAATATTTATTAAGCTTTGTCATAGGGGATATATCGATAATATGAGGGTTTTTTGTTTTGTTTTGTTTTGCATGCAGTAACTCTTCCAATCCCATTAATTAAGTGTACACAATTACCTCATCTGCAAGAAATAAGAGGTATGTTTCCTTTTTGCGATTCTCTCTCTCTCTCTCACTTTACTAAGTGTCTAGAACCTCGAGTGCAATGTAGAGAAAAAAAATTTGAAGTCTATCACATGGATAGCATTGTTTTTTGTTTTATGTTTGAATATTTGTTTAATTAAGAACATCTGTTTATATTCCCAGTTGGGTAAGATATTTTCTTTTAACTCTGGCTTCTTTTGAAACTGCCTTTATTTTCCCATTAGTTGAGAGAATTACTGGACATTTTTTATTTTATCTACTAATGTGGTAGAATATATCAATTGGTCATTTGCATTTCCGGCATAAATCTAACTGCATCAAGATATAATTTTTTATCATTTTTTAATTTGGCCTAGTTCATTATAATTTTTTCAAATTTTTGATGGTCTCAAAAATTCTGAGTTGTTTTCAGAGGGATGATTAGTCTGAAAAACCTAGTCTGTATTACCAGAAATGAGATCTTTTTTATGATTTTGAATATATTAAAATGTTCAAAGCAGTATCATCTTCTGTACAATTTATCTTTAGACACTTCCAGAAGGGGAAGTTGACTTAAAATCTGTAACTTTTTCAATTTAATTTAGATGTTAAGTAACTTTTTCAATTTAATTTAGGTGTTAAGTTAATTAACTTGAATGTTAAATTTAACTTAAACTTAACTTTTATATTAACTTAAATGTATAACTTAAATGTTAAGTGTTAATTTAAATATTAACTTAATTAACTATATCACAAATACTATTTTCCATGTATTTATTTCAACATAAACATACAGCAAGTATCATTTATAAAATATCAAATGTTTGGACATGATAATTTTCTCTCTAAAAAAAAAAATATCTGTGACTTGCATTTTGCTAAACCATCTTGATCTGACCATGATTTTGGATGAAACTGTCTATTCTACTAACCCTGCAGTCCTGTGACTTTTATTGGTAAGAACATAAAAATTCACTGTGTTTCCTGTTCTCCATTGGGTGCTTCTAATTTTGCCTCCACACAGTATTCTTCTGAAGCTTGCATTTGTGAACAGCTTACTAGGATTTAGCTGCTTAATTTGTGGTTTAATTTTAGGATTCAGAACCTCTTGGATTATCCAATCTTCTACATCTCCCACAATGATGATTTGAAAGTTGACTCTTCATACCATTTCCTGAATAGAGACCTTAATGACGGTAGACCATTGTCCTTTCTTAGAACTTCCTGCCTTACCAGCACTATCCTACAACCCAAATACCATCACCACCTCAACAAGGATCAACCTGTTCATTTTGTTTCGTTTCCAATATGCATTTAGGAAATATTATGTAATACGAATGTGTACCAAATGGAATTAAGTGAGATGAATTAGATATTACTGTGGTATGACTTTTGCTTTGGTTCATATAGATTATATTTGAACTAAATAAACTTCAACCTCTTAAAACATTTTGTTTTGCATCTTCAGCCCCACTGTGAGAAAGTGAAACCACTTATTATTCAGTTCATTTAATTGCTATTAAGTTGTAGATTTTTCTAAACCACAAAGGAAGAATATTTTTTATTTCAAGATTCTCAGAGACTAGCACAGAACCTGATTAGATAAGAGTAGTGATCACCTGCTTTACTCAACGCTTTAATTAACCATGTAGGTGTTTGCCAAATTAATTAACAGGGTATTTTCTTATTTAATCTTATGTATCATAATATAATATTTCCCTACTTTAATCAGTTTGTAACAAAATTCTTGTTGGAATTACTCTGCAATTTGCTAGGACAAAAATTATGTATGTGCTTATCATTAGTATAATGTCTGTGTATGTGTGTATAAATATTGTCAATCTTTTTAGAGATTGAGTGGGTTGTGTGCAAACAGTCAAGACCACAAGCTGTTTAAATTAGGCAGCACCATCTACTGACCTTTTTGTCCTAAACACTTGCCTGTATTAATGGGATGTCTCAGATGCTTCCTGTTTTAATTCTGTTTGGCCTATAGTGTAGCCAAGGTTTGAGCTGATAACTTCGTGAAAATATCCTCTGTAGATCAGCATAGGCAAGGACATGAGTTGCAATGACTCAACATTTTAATACTATAGTATTTGTATAAAGATTTGTCTCAAACACTCATATTATAAGCAGAGCAATATTGACATTTTAATATCATTGCTAACATCTCATTTTATTTCTATGTTTAAGGAAAAGAATCTATGAGTAAATTCTCAGCACCATTTTTTTCTTCTATGTTTATATCTTAAGAAGAAAATAAATATTCAAAATTTACATTTTCCTACTCAAGATGAACCTTTGAGAAAAAGTATCAGTTATGTCTCCTTTGGTTACAGCACAGCTCACTAGAATTTTAAAAGAGTACTTAAGATTCATCATTTTCTATAGGTGGCTCTTTATTTATAGATGATCTTTTCTATTATTACACCAAATTTTATAGTAAATCAGCTATACTCAAAAGAAAAAAAGTCTTTGAATTCTTTAATGTTTATCCTTTAATGTTTTATGGTGATGTCTGTGTTGCTAAAAGAATTATAATATCAAACTAGAGGAATTAGATTTTACTGACACATACATATGGTGACAAAATCAATAGGCCCAGATGTAGAATAACCAGATTATGAGCCATATTTTCACAATAAAATTTAGAAAAAAAGTAGAGGAAGCTAACCTTCATTTTAACTACAATTACTGCATTAAACTGACAGCAAAAGAAATAAAATTAAGAGACACGACAGTATTTGAATAAGATAGAAAAAGAAATGGAAAGGATGCAACAGGTACCAATAAATGCAAAACTCGACTGTGAAAAGCATTACGGTAGGTGCTTTAAAATATATTTTACTACAACACCTTAAATTATTTTTCCACTTCCACTGATAAGAAATTAAATTAGTTACAAAGCCCTATCACTCTAAAGGGCAAGCCCAGGGCTTTATCTTGACTCCAAAAGCTGTGCTCTTTGCTGTGTACTACATCGTTGAAGAAAGCAGTTTTTGAGATGAAATCTTAGAGCAATCTTTACTTTGTAGATGAAAATGAATCACTATGAAGAGTACAAAGGCAATCCACTATGAAGAGTACAAAGGCAATGTGCATGTCACAGAGCACACTTAGCACTTTTTTTGGCTTTCAAAGTGATTCACTAATAAGGCACCCTAGCTATAGAGTGGAATTACGGTTCTTGGATCAATGGGAAAAACTCATTCAATCATGCCAAGTTTGAACTCAGAAAACCATAAAAAAAAAATTACTCATTTGGTATCTTTCTTAAAATGGAAAATAATTTATCACGAATAGTTGGCGCCTATAGGCTTTACGCCCGACATTTTATGGTCTTTGGCAAAAATCCAGTCACGTGGCTTCTTCCAAAGCTGCCTCTGTAATCTGTGCGGAAATACAAAATTAAACATGTTGCTCACATGTCCCTTCAATCATTAGAGAGAAAAGTAGTTTTTTAAGTACCCCACTACCCCAGAGTATGTCATGCCTTATTTTCAAAAAGATACATAAAGGATACTACCTTTTAATATTTAATGACTGGATCATGTTAGAGCCAGGAACTGTGAGATGTGGTGCAAATAGTCCTCGAGCCCGGTTATCTCTTAGGAACACACTGTAGGACATACATGATTTATTTCTCCTAAACGCCTTGTAATTTTCTAAAACAGTTTAATATCTGTGGTGTCAGAAGATAAAAATAAAACTTATTTTAACTCAACGATAGCAGTATTTTAAGTTTATATTCATGGAGTGGAGAGGTGCCTTCCTGGACTAGTAAGTTATAAAAGCTAAAAACATTTAAAATGGCTTCCTAAATTATGGTTTGTAACTCGGAGAGTTTTTTTTTTTTCCCTAAGACTATAAATAAATATTGGTTGATTCATGCTCTTCATTAATATATACAATTGATTTCCAATATTGAAAAGTCAGTACTCACTAATATTAATTATATAAAAATATATGGTTATGTGGTACTATTACTAAAATTCATTCTTAGAGAATACTTTTCAACCTGTAAGCTGATCTTCAAACAGAAATAGCAATTCGAGATGTTTTGTATTATTTACTACTTACTTTGCAAGAAGAAAGACAAAAGGCAGAGGATACATTTTGTATTAGGTAAGTGACCCTATTTGTCCCCAGGGATCAGCTTAGTCAGAGAATATGATTGACTATAAACCTTACTATTTGAAGCACTAGAAAAAGCAGAGATGGAAAGAGATATAATCCTTAAACTCTAAATTCTGCTTGTAGTCTAAAGTAATACTGATTTCAACAAGAAAGAAAATGCAAAAAGCAACCCCCATGACACCAGGAAGCCAAAGCTCAAGCCCCGTGGAAACCTATCTGGTCTAGACTCAGGGGCTTTCCCAGCAGACAAAATTTGGCCCGTCAGACTGATGCTCACCCTTTACCCCTTTATTCAGATCCCGGAGTCAGAATCCCACAATCACACATGCTCATCAGTGTGAAAGTTATTGTCCTTTAATGTTTACATTTTAAAAATTCAAATAGTAATGCTGCTGAGTAAAGGAGATTCATACATATTATATACCTGGCAAAATACAGACATTTAAAAGAGGCTGACTTTCCTCTTTTCACCTGTGTATCTGAGGTTGTATCTATATAAGTAGGTATTTATACACACGTATACCACAATCAAGAGAACACTGCTTATAACTTGGGAGCTTTATTAGTTATGAAATATGTATATTTTTCTTGGTCAATTTTTATTAATGCAAGCACACTATAAGGGAAAGCAAATAAGTGTAAGTTTAAATAAGTGAGTTTCATATAAAAATTGACACTTTGACAAATACTTGCACAAGCATTACTCATTTAATTCAAACATGTTATGGCTTTAGGTGTACTAGAATTCCAATTTTTTAAAAATTTTTTATTGTTATGTTAATCACCATACATTACATCATTAGTTTTTGATGTAGTGTTCCATCATTCATTGTTTGTGTATAACACCCAGTGCTCCATGCAGAATATGCCCTCTTTAATACCCATCACCAGGCTAACCCATCCTCCCACCGCCCTCCCCTCTAGAACCCTCAGTTTGTTTTTCAGAGTCCATCATCTCTCATGGTTCATCTCCCCCTCCGATTTCCCCCTCTTCATTCTTCCCCTCCTGCTATCTTCTTTTTTTTTTTTAACATATATTGAATTATTTGTTTCAGAGGTACAGATCTGTGATTCAACAGTCTTGCACAATTCACAGCGCTCACCATAGCACATACCCTCCCCAATGTCTATCACCCATCCACCCCATCCCTCCCACCCCCCACCACTCCAGCAACGCTCAGTTTGTTTCCTGAGATTAAGAATTCCTCATATCAGTGAGGTCATATGATACATGTCTTTCTCTGATTGACTTATTTTGCTCAGCATAACACCCTCCAGTTCCATCCACGTCGTTGCAAATGGCAAGCTCTCATTCCTTTTGATGGCTGCATAATATTCCATTGTATCTATATACCACATCTTCTTTATCCATTCATCTGTTGATGGACATCTTGGCTCTTTCCACAGTTTGGTTATTGTGGACATTGCTGCTATAAACATCAGGGTGCACATACCCCTTTGGATCCCTACATTTGTATCTTTGGGGTAAATACCCAGTAGTACAGTTGCTGGGTCTTAGGGTAGCTCTATTTTCAACTTTTTGAGGAACCTCCATATTGTTTTCCAGAGTGGCTGCACCAGCTTGCATTCCCACCAACAGTGTAGGAGGGTTCCCCTTTCTCCACATCCCCGCCAACATCTGTTGTTTCCTGACTTGTTAATTTTAGCCACTCTGACTGGTGTGAGGTGATGTCTCATTGAGGTTTTGATTTGGATTTCCCTGATGCCGAGTGATGTTGAACACTTTTTCATGTGTCTGTTGGCCATTTGGATGTCTTCTTTGAAAAAATGTCTGTTCATGTCTTCTTCCTATTTCTTGGTTGGATCATTTGTTCTTTGGGTGTTGAGTTTGATAAGTTCTTTATAGATTTTGGATACTAGCCCTTTATCTGATATGTCATTTGCAAATATCTTCTCCCATTCTGTCAGTTGTCTTTTGGTTTTGTTGACTGTTTCTTTTGCTGTGTAAAAGCTCTTTATCTTGATGAAGTCCCAATAGCTCATTTTTGCCCTTGCTTCCCTTGCCTTTGGTGATGTTTCTAGGAAGAAGTTGCTGTGGCTGAGGTCCAAGAGGTTGCCGCCTGTGTTCTCCTTCAGGATTTTGATGGACTCCTGTCTCACAGTTAGGTCTTTCAACCATTTTGAGTCTATTTTTGTGTGTGGTGTAGGGAAATGGTCCAGTTTCATTCTTCTGCATGTGGCTGTCCAATTTTCCCAACACCATTTGTTGAAGAGACTGTCTTTTTTCCATTGGACATTCTTTCCTGCTTTGTCAAAGATTAGTTGACCATAGAGTTGAGGGTCCATTTCTGGGCTCTTCTCTATTCTGTTCCATTGATCTATGTGTCCATTTTTGTGCCAGTACCATACTGTCTTGATGATTACAGTTTTGTAATAGAGCTTGAAGTCGGGAATTGTGATGCCACCAGCTTTGCTTTGCTTTTTCAAGATTCCTCTGGCTATTCAGGGTCTTTTCTGGTTCTGTACAAATTTTAGGATTATTTGTTCCATTTCTTTGAAAAAAGTTGATGGTATTTTGATGGGGATTGCATTGAATGTGTAGATTGCTCTAGGTAGCATTGACATCTTCACAATATTTGTTCTTCCAATCCATGAGCGTGGAACGTTTTTCCATTTCTTTGTGTCTTCCTCAATTTCTTTCATGAGTATTCTATAGTTTTCTGAGTACAGATCCTTTGCCTCTTTGGTTAGATTTATTCCTAGGTATCTTATGGTTTTGGGTGCAATTGTAAATGGGATCGACTCCTTAATTTCTCTTTCTTCTGTCTTGTTGTTGGTGTATAGGAATGCCACTGATTTCAGTGCATTGATTTTATATCCTGCCACTTTACTGAATTCCTGGATGAGTTCTAGCAGTTTTGCGGTGGAGTCTTTTGGGTTTTCCACATAAAGTATTATATCATCTGCAAAGAGTGAGAGTTTGACTTCTTTACCAATTCGGATGCCTTTGATTTCTTTTTGTTGTCTGATTGCTGTGGCTAGGACTTCCAATACTATGTTGAATAGCAGTGGTGATAGTGGACATCCCTGCCGTGTTCCTGACCTTAGGGGGAAAGCTCTCAGTTTTTCCCCATTGAGAATGATATTCGCTGTGGGGTTTTCATAGATGGCTTTTATGATATTGAGGTATGTACCCTCTATCCCTACAGTGTGAAGAGTTTTGATCAAGAAAGGATGCTGTACTTGGTCAAATGCTTTTTCTGCATCTATTGAGAGGATCATATGATTCTTGTTCTTTCTTTTGTTAATGTATTGTATCACGTTGATTGATTTGTAGATGTTGAATCAACCTTGCAGCCCAGGGATAAATCCCACTTGGTCATGGTGATAATCCTTTTAATGTACTGTTGGATCCTATTGGCTAGTATTTTGGTGAGAATTTTTGCATCCATGTTCATCAAGGATATTGGTCTGTAATTCTCCTTTTTAATGGGGTCTTTGTCTGGTTTGGGAATAAAGGTAATGGTGGCCTCATAAAATGAGTTTGGAAGTTTTCCTTCTATTTCTATTTTTTGGAACAGTTTCAGAAGAATAGGTATTATTTCTTCTTTAAATGTTTGGTAGAATTCCCCTGGGAAGCCATCTAGCCCTGGGCTTTTGTTTCTCAGGAGATTTTTGATTACTGCTTCAATTTCCTTAGTGGTTATAGGTCTGTTCAGGTTTTCTATTTCTTCCTGGTTCAGTTTTGGTAGTTGTACATCTCTAGAAATGCATCCATTTCTTCCAGGTTATCTAATTTGCTGGCATATAGTTGCTCATAATATGTTCTTATAATTGTTTGTATTTCTTTGGTGTTGGTTGTGATCTCTCCACTTTCATTCATGATTTTGTTGATTTGGGTCATTTTTTTTTTCTTTTTGATAAGTCTGGCCAGGGGTTTATTGATCTTGTTAATTCTTTCAAAGAACCAGCTCCTAGTTTCATTGATCTGTTCTACTGTTCTTTTGGTTTCTATTTCATTGATTTCTGCTCTGATCTTTGTTATTTCTCTTCTCCTGCTGGGTTTATTTGCTGTTCTTTCTCCAGCTCCTTTAGGTGTAGGATTAGGTTGTGTATTTGAGACCATTCTTGTTTCTTGAGAAAGGCTTGTGTTGCTATATACTTTCCTCTTAGGACTGCTTTGCTGCATCCCAAAGATTTTGAACAGTTGTGTTTTCATTTTCATTGGTTTCCATGAATTTTTTTAAGTCTTCTTTAATTTCCTGGTTGACCCATTCATTCTTTAGTAGGATGCTCTTTAGCCTCCATGTATTTGAGTTCTTTCTGACTTTCCTCTTGTGAATGAGTTCTAGTTTCAAAGCATTGTGGTCTGAAAATATGCAGGGAATAATCCCAATCTTTTGGTACCATTTGAGACCTGATTTGTGACCTAGGATATGATCTATTCTGGAGAATGTTCCATGGGCACTAGAGAAGAATGTGTATTCTGTTGCTTTGGGATGGAATGTTCTGAATATATCTGTGAAGTCCATTTGGTCCATTTAAAGTCTTTATTTCCTTGTTGATCTTTTGACACATTTCCTTGTGTCATTTAAAGTCTTTATTTCCTTATTGATCTTTTGCTTAGATGATCTGTCCATTCCAGTGAGGGGAGTGTTAAAGTCCCCCACTATTATTGTATTGTTGTCAATGTATTTCTTTGCTTTTGTTATTAATTGCCTTATATAATTGGCTGCTCCCATGTCAGGGGCATAGATATTTACAATTGTTAGATCTTCTTGTTGGATAGACCCTTTAAGTAGGATATAGTGTCCTTCCTCACCTCTTATTACAGTCTTTGGCTTAAAATCTAATTTGTCTGATATAAGGATTGCCACCCCAGCTTTCTTTTGGTGTCCATTAGCATGATAAATGTTTTTCTACCCCCTCACTTTCAATCTGGGGGTGTCTTTGGGTCTAAAATGAGTCTCTTGCAGACAGCATATTGATGGGTCTTGTTTTTTAATCCAATCTGATAGCCTGTGTGTTTTGATTGAGGCATTTAGCCCATTTACATTCAGGGTAACTATTGAAAGATATGAATTTAGTGCCACTGTATTGCCTATAAGGTGACTGTTACTGTATATTGTCTGTGTTCCTTTCTGGTTTATGTTGCTTTTAGGCTCTCTCTTTGCTTAGAGGACCCCTTTCAATATTTCTTGTAGGGCTGGTTTCGTGTTGGCAAATCCTTTAGTTTTTGTTTGTCCTGGAAGCTTTTTATCTCTCCTTCTATTTTCAATGACAGCCTAGCTGGATATAGTATTCTTGTCTGCATATTTTTCTCATTTAGTGCTCTGAATATATCATGCCAGTCCTTTCTGGCCTGCCAGGTCTCTGTGGATAGGTCTGTTGTCAATCTAATGTTTCTACCATTGTAGGTTACAGATCTCTCCTCCCGAGCTGCTTTCAGGATTTTCTCTTTGTCTCTGAGACTCATAAGTTTTACTATTAGATGTTGAGTTTTGACCTATTTTTATTGATTTTGAGAGGGGTTCTCTGTGCCTCCTGGATTTTGATGCCTGTTTCCGTCCTCCTGGATTTTGATGCCTGTTTCCGTCCCCAAATTAGGGAAGTTCTCTGCTATAATTTGCTCCAATATACCTTCTGCCCCTCTCTCTCTTTCTTCTTCTTCTGGGATCCCAATTATTCTAATGTTGTTTCGTCTTATGGTATCGCTTATCTCTCGAATTCTGCCCTTGTGATCCAGTAGTTGTTTATCTCTCTTTTTCTCAGCTTCTTTATTTTCCATCATTTGGTCTTCTATATTGCTAATTCTCTCTTCTGCCTCATTTATCCTAGCAGTTAGAGCCCCCATTTTTTATTGCACCTTATTAATAGCCTTTTTAATTTCAACTTGGTTAGATTTTAGTTCTTTTATTTCTCCAGAAAGGGTTTCTCTAATAACTTCCATGCTTTTTTCAAGCCCAGCTCTTATCTTTAAAATCATCATTCTGAATTCTAGTTCCGACATTGTACTAATGTCTGTATTGAGTAGGTCCCTGGCAGTTGGTACTGCCCCTTGTTATTTTTGTTGTGGTGATTTTTTTCTGTCTTGTCATTTTGTCAAGAGGAGAATAGATGAATGAGAGAACAAAATGCTCACAGGGTAACAACATCCCCAGAAAATATACTCTAAACAAATCAGAAAAGACCTGAAACTGGGGGGAAAGAAAGGGAAAGAAAGAAAAAAGAAAAAGAAAAAAAAAAGAAAAAGAAAAAGAAAAAGATAAAAACAATCAAAAACAGAACAAAACAAAAAAAACAGAATATGATCAAATATGATCAGGCTGGTGCATAGGTCAGTGCCACACACTAGATTTTGGGTGTATTTTGGTCTGTTAGAAGAAAGTGCCTCCCAAAATTTTATGGAAAGAAAAATATATGTACAAAAATAAGGGTTAATACAATGAAGGGATGGAATATGACTGTAAAGATGAAAATTATAAAAGGAATTCATAAGATAAGAAGTTGTTTGAAAAAAGAAAGAAGAGGATTTAAAAAAAAAGGGAGAGAATGTGATCAGGCAGGAGACTAGAACAAAGCCATATACTAGAGATTTAGGGTATGTTTTGATCTGTTAGAAGAAACTGTATCTCAAAATTTTAAAGAGAGAACAACTCTCTCTATATATATATGCCAAAAATAAGGGTAACTACTGTGAAGGGATAGAATATGACTCTAAAAATGAAAAATAAAAATGTTTTTTAAAAAAGGGCTTGATAAGATGTTGGTTGAAAAAGGGAAAAAGAAAAATTCAAAAAAAAAAAAAAGTTAAAAAAAATTAACTTTGAAAGACTAAAGAATTGGGGCGCCTGGGTGGCTCAGTCGTTAAGCATCTGCCTTTCGCTCAGGTCATGATCCCAGGGTCCTGGGACCAAGCCCCACATTGGGCTCTCTGCTTGGCAGGAAGCCTGCTTTTCCCTCTCCCACTCCCCCCCCCTTGTGTTCCCTCTCTTGCTGTCTCTCTCTGTCATAAATAAATAAAATCTTAAAAAATATATAAAAAATAAAGACTCAAGAATCATGGTAAAAAAGCCATGAATTCTATGTGCAGTGTTCCCCTAGCGCTGGAGTTCTGCCGTTCTCATTGATCGGTAAACTTGGCCTTGGAGGCTGTTCTCGCTGATCTTCTGGGGGAGGGGCCTGTTGCCGTGGTTCCCAAATGTCTTTGCCGGAGGCAGAATTGCCCCGCCCTTGCCGGTCCGGGCTAAGTAATCTGCTCGGGTTTGCTCTCCGGAGCTTTTGTTCCCTGCAAGCTTTCCATACAGCTTTGGAGGCCGAGAGTGAAAATGGCGGCCTCCCAGTCTCCGCCCCGGAGGAGCCGAGAACTCGGGGCCCCGCTCCTCAGTGAGTCCCCAGAGAAAAGCCGTCAGTCACTCCCGTCTCCCCGGTCTCCGGCCGCACTCTGTGCTCACCCGGCCTGTGACCGAGCGTTTCTATCTCTGGCCCCCGACCCCGTGTGGAGTCTCCAAACCCAGCAGATCCCTGCCGTGCGCTCCCCCGCCGCTCCTCCCGGGGGAGGAAGGGGAGTCTCCCCGGATCTGCCGCTTGTTGGGTCCCTGCCGGAGGAGCAGTGGCCCGACTGTGCCGCGGATCCCGGTTTATAGCAACCCCGAGCTGAGAGCCCGCGCCTGGGCTCCGTCTCTGCAGCCGGCTTCCCCGCTCCGATACCTGGGAGCTCTGCCGCACTCAGGTACCCCCGGTCTTCCTGTGACCCCGAGGGTCCTGAGACCACACTGTCCCACGGGGGTTCCACCCCCCGCTTAGCCACTGGAGCGACGTCCCTCATCGGAGCAGACTTCTGAAAGTCCCGATTTTGTGCTCCGCGGCTCTGTCACTTGCCAGAAGCGACCGACGGAGGCCCCCTCCCCAGCCGTCTATCCTCCCGAATATCACCTCGGATTCACTTCTCCGCGTGTCCTACCTTCCAGAAAGTGGCCGCTTTTCTGTTCAGAGAGTTGCTGCTATTCTTTTCTTCAATCTCCTGTTGAGTTTGTAGGTGTTCAGAATGGTTTGATCCCTATCCAGCTGAATTCCTGGGACCAGACGAAATCCAGGTCGCCTACTTCTCTGCCATCTTGCTCTTCCCTCTAGAATTCCAATTTATGAGATTATGAAATTATGGGAGTTCAGTTGTATGGATGACTTGAGCAGGATCATATAGCCCAAATTAAACAGAACAGCCTCTTAGGACAGTGAATTCTTGCTTATCTTCATGTTCCACCCCATCATACACACTTGCATGAGGTGTTGCAGATAGGCATGGTGACAATTTCTCATTGGTCACTTATGTTGTTGCCTGCTTGAATCTGAAGTCACAGGTGGGCATATTTAGAGGCTAGGAGAGAAGAGAGAATCAATAGTTACTTTAAAAAGAAAAACATTAAAATGTCCATATTCAGAAAACTTGGTAGAGAGCTTTAAAAATTTTACTGAAGATAAGCAGTTAGGCACAATAAATAAAGGAAAGAGGAAATACCTAAACAATTATAATGATAATTTCCAAATAAGACCTCAGTAGTAGAGAAGCAGCAGAAACAAAGTAAAAAAAAATGCTTTATGGAAACAGAAAGTTATAGTGATCTGGATAGAACAATGATGCATTTCTGACTTGAGGATCTGAATGAAGGGAAAAACAGGATTCATGGCAGGGATTTTTGCATGAGAATGACTTTGCCTTATTTATTTGTTTAAATATTTATTGACTTATTATTTTAATGGTATTTAGATGTTTCCTTTTCTTTCACAACCATTTTATTGAGGTATAATTGACATGTAAAATGATGTACATATTTATTTTACATAAATCAATAGGTTTGGGGATAAGAATACATCCATAAAACCATCACTAATTAGTTAATTAATTAATTGGTTAATTAAATGATTAATTAATTAAATTCATCCATTCATTCTACCTGTCTGCTTCCTAGGCTCCTACTTGGATGAAGCTGTTGGGTGAGAGCCCAGGAACCCGCAGTTTACCAAGGGCACCTGATTAGCCTGAAGCAGGTGAGAACCCTTTCAGACACTCTGCTTTCAGTGGTGGTAAGCTGGTGAAAGGGTAAAGTTGAATGTTTGGATAATTTCAGCAAGCAAGGTCGAAATAAGCAAAATGATATATATATATGTATACGTATACATATATTTTTGTAGAAGACAGGGGTTAATGTTTGACATTGTGTTTCACATCATATTGAGTAAAGGGTCACCTGTACTCAGAAAATTACTGAATTTGGGTAGAGACGTGACTTAAGGTTTTAGCGTCTCATCCAAAGTCAAGGATTAAGGCAGTTTGTTTAGCAAGGAAAGAATACAAGACAGCATGGCAAATGGCCAGATCACGTGACATAACTGTCATGCCTGCACTTTCAATATATTTATATGAGAGGCTTTTTGAATACTCTATGTTTAGAAGCTGGGTTTCTCCAGGCCAGGGTCTTCAGAAGATTTTGCCCAGTTACTTATACATTCAGTTTCCACCATTAAAACCACAATCTTCAGGCTGCTTACAATCTAACAATCTTGATATACAATTTTTAAAAAAAGAAATGTTATTAAAATATACAAGCAAAGATAATTTGTACTTTTTCAAACTATTAAAATCTACAGTTTGAAACTAGTACAATTATAAGTTTAATCTCTCTGGATCTAATTTTCCTGAAAGACAGGACAGAGTGGAAGGAAAGGTGAAGAATATGAACTTCACAGTCAGAGTGCTGGATTTACATACTGGATGGATGGCTGGGAGATGTTGATGTGGGGTAAATTACTTAGCTCAGTTCTCCCATCTATAAAATGAAGATAATGATATCACCCCTTATAAGTTTGCTCTTAAGTGAGATCACAAGTGACAAGGGTTTAGATCAGTGCCTGGTACAAAGTACTCAGTATATTTTAGCTGCTCTTAAAAATGATTGTTATTATTAATGCCCCCTGAATTCACTTTCAACTCTTATTTTCTATGATTCTTATATTCCTTTAACTGAGATTTATAGATTTGGACATTCAAAACAGTAAAAACATCTGTTAACCCTCCTCCATCTTTCTGAACCCCCAAGGACAGTTCCTGGTGCTCAGAAGCCACTTGGAGTCGTGAGACTTGAAAACAAAGATTCAACTCAATTCTAAAATATTTAATGAGAGCTAATTATTTACAAGACTGACCCAAAGATAAATAAATTGCAGTTTCCAATCTTGAGTTCATAGACTGATTGAAAATGTCTGCAGCTCATGAAATATCTCTAACATGAAGCAGCATGTGGAGATATAACTGGGGAGCACTGATGAGTGAAAGTGGGTTGTGCTCACTCTGACACAGCACCCCTCAGAAAGTTAAAGAACAGGAAAATATGCAGGTTCTTATCAATTAGATAAGATGGAAGGTACTAGTGAACTGAGAGGAAAGACGACAGATTAAACATTGAATAAAATATCCCAAGAAATGCTTAGAACAAACCAATTTTTCAAATGAACAATTTTCAAAAATTTTCCCCTGATTTATCCCACTAAATGGAGCGGGGAGGTAAAAGGGAGGTCTCTGTCCCATGCAGATCTCCTCACTAGTGTATCCATATGACATTTAAAGAAATAAATCAGTCTCTGGAAAGATGACTTGCAGAGCACAGCCCTTCTAGAGGCGCAAGAAGAAGTTGTATAAACCCATTCCTACATTTGTGTATAAATATGCTATATTTCAATGACAAATTATCATATTTTATTTATTTATTTTTTAAGATGTATATACTTATGTAGTAGAACAATTTTTTATTATGTTATGTTAATCACCATACATTACATCATTAGTTTTTGATGTAGTGTTCCATGACTCATTGTTTGCGTATAACACCCAGCGCTCCATGCAGAACGTGCCCTCCTTAATACCCATCACCAGACTAACCCATCCCCCTACCCCCTCCTCTCTAGAACCCTCAGTTTGTTTTTCAGAGTCCATAGTCTCTAATGGTTCGTCTCCCCCTCTGATTTCCCCCGCTTCATTCTTCCCCTCCTGCTATCTTCTTTTTTTTTTTTTTTTAACATATAATGTATTATTTGCTTCAGAGGTACAGATCTGTGATTCAATATTTTAAATGTACCATTTTAAAAAAACGAACCCGTATACAATATTTCAAAGCAAACTTTCCTTTTACAGTTTGTTTAAGGATGACTAGGAACTGGATGTTGACTTTGATAGTTTTGGAGATTTGAACTAAAACAAATATTATTCCATATCCGAAATAGATTTAGCCGAGAAGAGCCAAGATGATTGAAACAAAACATTACACCTGATTCCATTCAACTAAGCAGGGGAGGGATAGTAGGAAGTGTTTGGGGTGTGCAGGGAAGATTAATGAAGAAATCCTTGAGATTTAAAAAGAGAGATCTTTTAAAGCTAGCTGAGCTATTGTCAACAGGGCAACAAAGGACAAAGGCCCTGGAATCGGAGATAAAAACACTTAAGCTTAGATCCTTATAAAAAAATCAGTGTAATTTACTCACAGATTTTTCACATGGCACTTTTGTAATTGGAATGATTCCAAAGCAAATGACTTTAACCCGAAAACTCATTTCTTGAAAAAAGCTGACATCCACCCCACTTGAAATCACTCTGCAAATGTTGATAAATAACAAATCTCCAAAGCATCCTTGTGAGATACAAAGTGAAAATTTTTAAAGAACTATCTGCAGATATTAAACCAAAATGTTTCTTTGGTAATATTCAAAAGATGGATTTTACCTCCAATATAATATTTACATGAAGAAAGCAAATAAATTATAGTTAGTATTTTTTGCTTCTTTCCATTTAAACAATTAATTACAGATCACCTGTGTCATGCTAAGCACTGTGTTAAAACACAAACACACAAGAGGATCAGTTCATTGAAATTATGTCTTGATTTAGTTTGGAACTAATTTATTTTTCTAATTTAATGCCTGAACTTATGAGCAATGAGAGCCAGGTTATCATCTGAATTTTGTTGCAGGAAGTTTTCTACCACCAATTGTGGACACTTCAATCCACCGGGGCTGACAACTATCAGCTTTTCTTTAAAGAAATCATAAGCTATCAGCCTTCTGTTAAAACTGAATTACATATTTCCGAATTGGTCGTCTACACTGTTTTCATAAAATTGAGAGTCTGTTGGGTTGATTTTGCAGGACGTGGTTTATAGCTTTTTGCAGGGTTTTTTGACTTTGTATGAATAAAGACCGTAATCTGTGGAAAGACAGTTATTTGCTTTGGAGGATAGGGTGTGTGTGTGTGTGTGTGTGTGTGTGTGTGTGTGTGTGTTGTGTATATTGGTGCTGTAGTTGCTTCAGTGTGTGGAGTTACTGGCGAGAGGAGCAGGATGAGGAGCATGCGGTTTTCTGTTTAGCAGTTTGATTCAGGGCCCAACACAGCACAGCTTAGAATGTCAGGAAGAGGGCTGTGTCAGTGTTCTGCCCAATGTGAGCGGTGCCTGTCAGCCTGAGCCCTTTTTAGATCAGCACAAGATATCATCTAGGACACCTTCAACAGTGGCAGCAGAGAGGGTCCTCTGGGTCCGTTAAGGACAGTTGGACGTGCAGGACAGGGCAGAATATACTGAATGCATCTGGAGACTGAGAAGGAGGATATGGTTTGTAAGCGAGCAAGAACACATATGTCTGAGTAATTAGAGAAATCATTTCAAAATACTTTTCATGGAAAAGGGATACAACCAGGTAATGTGTAAACATTTTACTTTTTTGATTAGGAAGTGAAATCATTCCCTAATTTTTCAATTAATTAATTGTATATTGCTCTTTCCTTTACTAACTCTGCCTGGCTTTCTTATTGTGCTTCCAACATGCCGTATGTATTGATGCTTCAGGAGCTTTGCTCTCATTGCTTCCTTCCCCTGAAATATTCTTTCCTCAGACTTTTGCATTGCTTTACCCATCATTTCATTGACATGTACTTCTATTTTGCTTCTCAGAAAGATTCCCAAGACCACTCTAACCTGAAGGTTTTTCTTTACCCATGTTGTTCTCTTTCTTAGGACCTTATGTTTCTTCATATCACTGATCACTATGTAACAGTATATCACATGTTATATGGTATATGTTTATCTGCTTATTTATTTCCTGTTTGCTCTCACTGGGGTGTGATCACCTTAAGGTCAGAGTACTTCTGGCCTTGACACACAATAGGTGGTCAAAATATTTTTAAATAAAAATATCGACTTGTGATTCACTATCTTTTTTGTTTCTGTCTAGTCTACTCTTCAACTTGTTCATGGAGTTGATGTTACTCATTTTTGTATTTCATTAATAGAATTTCTATTTGATTCTTTTTGAAAGAGGTCCTTTTATACTATTTTGTTTTTACATTTTTGTTTGCATTTCTTTTTTAACTCTGCATATTTTGTTTTTTATTTTTTTAATTTAATTTTATTATGTTATGTTAGTCACCATACAATACATCGTTAGTTTTTGATGTGGTGATCCACAATCCATTGTTTTAACACCCAGTATAACACCCAGTGCTCCATGCAGTACGTGCCCTCCTTAATACCCATCATCGGGCTAACCCATCCCCCTACCACCCTCCCCTCTAAAACCCTGTTTGTTTCTCAGAGTCCATGGTCTCTCATGGTTCATCTCTCCCTCCGATTTCCCCCCCTTCATTTTTCCCTTCCTTCTCCTAATGTCCTCCATGCTATTCCTTATATTCCACAAATAAGTGAAACCATATGATAATTGACTTTCTCTGCTTGACTTATTTCACTTAGCATAATCTCCCCCACTCCCATCCATGTTGATGTAAAAGTTGGGTATTCATCCTTTCTGATGGCTGAGTAATATTCCATTGTATATATGGACAACATCTTCTTTATCCATTCATCTGTTGAAGGGCATCTCAGCTCTCTCCACAGTTTGGCTATTGTGGACATTGCTGCTATGAACATTGGGGTGCATATGGCCCTCTTTTTCACTACATCTGTGTCTTTGGGGTAAATACCCAGGAGTGCAATTGCTGGGTCATAGGGTAGCTCTATTTTTAAATTTTTGAGGCACCTCCACACTGTTTTCCAAAGTGGCATATTTTAGATATCTTATTTCAAACCCAAGTTTAGTTTAATTTGTTAATGCTCTTAGTTTACAACGATCTCTATTTTCTCATTGAAGAAGAAAGTGTAATAGTCTATCAAAATGAGGTAGACAGATAGTGGTGTTCTGTTATATCTAAGGAAGGTGGAGAAGTTAATCAATAACCACTGTAGAAAATAGGAAGCAGAGCCTGCTAGGTTAATCTGAGTAATACACATTTCTAGCAATGCTATTCACATACTTTTCTGGATTTATTTCAGGGACAATAGTAATACTAAATTTGGTCTCTAAAGTATAAAGATGAAAAGATTGATTCATGTTTGCCATTTACTCTGTGTGTGTGTGTGTGTGTGTGTGTGTTTGTACGTGTGCATTGCAGATGTATAGACAGGCCTATTAGGTGAGGCTGTAGAAGATATCAGTAATTAGTTGAAGATATTTACCATGGTATCTTAGCTGAACAGAAAATTAGATAAAAGGAGGAGGAACTTGCTAGTAGGAGGAAATGATGTAAATCTAAGGACAGAAGGTTTGGATATTTTTAAACAGCCATGTGGTGACAATAAAGAGATAAGAAGAGTAGAAAATTTGGAGAACATAATACGGGAATGAACATGGTAATATTTTAGAAGTAGAGCTATTTCAAGTGATACCAAGTTTTAGTATTCAAGACAGTAAGAGGCTGGAGTGGAAAGCAGGTGAAAACCACTAGAAATGAGGCTGTTAAGAAAATAAAAGATTCTAAAGAAGCTGTTCATTGTAGAATGAAAGACAGTGCTGTGAATGAGAAACAATAGCCTCAAAGAATGAGAAAAGTTCAGTAATCATTCAGAAGGTCATAACACAATACAAAATAGAAGATAGCATAGAGAACTAGCAGGAGCAAGATTTTTACATGAAGATAAAATATCTTTCAAATGGAACAATTTCTTAGGCAGAAGGGGACATGGGGATGGGCCTTGGGTTAAAGTATAGTTTTTGATATAAATATCCTTAATTTATTAGACTTAAGAGGCATATACATCAGAATAGGTAGAAATGTGGTGGTAGAAATGAATCCCCAAAAAGGGTTTTATTTTGCCTTCATGTTAGATGTAACATGCAGGATAGAACTCTGTCTGATCCATAATTCAGTCAGGGATGCAGACTGACAGACGTGTTTACTATCTAGTCGCTGCATGATCTGGAAAGAACTCTTCCACTTTCACATAAGCAGAATGAGAGAGAAAAGCAAAGGTGCACAAAAGTCCTAAATGCAAAGATCCAAAAGTGATACAGGTCACTTATTCTCCAAACCCATTGGCCAGAACAAGTCACATGCCCCTAAGTAAGTAAAAGGATGCTGGGAAATATGGGGAAGCGGCAAGTATCTTCCAATAAAAGATAGTTGAAATTAACTAAAGGAGAGACATGAGAATACAGTAAATCAGTTTATGTTTGCCTACAGAAATGTTTTTGAGAACCAAAATATGCAAGTTATATTTAGCTACTATTATCTGGAAAAATAACCACATGCATAAGCATCTCAATTCACACACATGACAAAAAATGTAGACTAGTCTTACTATTTCTCATTGTTTCCTTCTTCAAATGAATTGGTTACTGGTTTCTGAAAGCATGTGTATTAGTTTGATCTGCTAACGAAGCACAGATGCTAATGAAAGAAAATACAATGTTACAGCTTTAGCGATTAATATAGAAGGATGTTATGGACAGCCACACCTACCCCTTTGTTTTACTTCCTGAATAAGTAATGTATTAATTTATTTGGATCGACCCTTGAAAACCAGTTTCATTCAGGCATGATTCACCAAGCAGCTGTCCACTTCACAACAGCAGTTATGAGACATATACTTTTATATTGGATAAGAAAAAAAGATAATAAAATTGTCAAAGTATATTGGGAAAAAAGAAAGATTTGTTCAAGATATTGACCTTTTGATTTCTGAATCAGACTTGCTTACTGAAAGAAAAAAAATGAGATTTCAGGACACACAAGAAGTATAACACCCAAGATGAGTAAAGCGAATTGACTCCAAACTGAGTAAAATCAAGAAAGGGAGCAAGCCAGCGAGGGAATGTGTTAGACAACTTCAGTTGGAGAGGTTATTTTATTTTATTTTATTTTATTTTATTTTATTTTATTTTATTTACTTTATTACCTGGGTTGTAGAGTTGCTTAATACTCAAAACTTGCAATTTAAATTTTGTTTTTGGTTTGTATAAATAAAGTTTCCCATGTAGGAGGAGTTGAGCTTTCCTAGTGGTTGGGAGATATTAAATTAAGCTGATTGGTCTTATAAAATGCCTCATCTTGAAGGGTAGGAATTGCTTGCAGTGAATGACTTTCAAATATCATCCTTAGTTATCCCCCAAGAAAATACTTTCTTTTCACCTACCAAATATTCTGCCCTACTTTTCTCATTTTTTTCAAAGTTATTCATCATTGTTTCAAATAGGAACTGTCACTATTTCCCAGCATTACTTGAACAGTTGACCTGGACTTTTATTTTATATCTCCATATAATTAAAGCTTTAAGTTGTAATATCATTGTTTGAAGATTTCTGATAATCTTTCTGAAATATATCTATGTTAAACCTAAACATAGTCTGTTTTCCTGAATTATTCTTTGAATGCCATTTTAAATCACTTCAGGTGCTGTCAATGGTTTATTGCAAAAAGAATGACATTTCAATGGTAGGCTTCTTTTGAAAATGAAGAGTTTTCCTTAGGGATGACTTCCCTTGTGTTGTGGTTGAAAGTCTCAATAAAGGTGACTTTATTTCACATCTTCAAAAAAACAAAACAAAAAAAAAAAAAGAAAAAAAAAGTTCTTCTAGAAGTAAGAAATAAATGAATTTTATCTAGTAGTACCTGAACACAAAGACCCTTCAACAAACAGGGCATGAATTTTTAATTCTTCCATTGATATGCAAGCAGCACATAGTAGACAGAATCAGATTTTCCCATATTTATACTTCTCTTTGAGGTTTGACTTACTCACTTTTTTTACTTTTACCCTTTATTCATTGGACCCTGAGGTCAACACCAGATCTTTCACCAGATCTTTTTTTTTTTTTTTTTGGATTCAATGACTATTAATTAGAAAGAAACATGGTTGCCAAGTCAGTTTGACATCCTACAGCTACTGTTGTCCTTCACATTCCAGTTATCATGTAGTCCTCCCCTTCAAAGCCAGACTTCTTGAACCCCTTCTTCACAACATGAAAACAATATGACATTCTGGGTACTTGCATCTGTTTTCTTTTGATAAGGAAATAAAGACCAAAACCAGATCATTGTACTAAGAAAAGCAGTACATTGTTTCTGGCATAGTTGAGGAGATAAATGTAATGTGTTGTCCTGGATAGGAATTCTATAAATTTTCTTTTTAAATTCTTAGAAAATAGTGAATGGCCTTAGGGTGGCTGTTTTGGATAGCCACACATCTCAGCACTAGTGCTTGCTGTCTGAAGACATGTTTCTGGTTTTTAAGATGGTTTAGTTAACTCTTGAATAGCCCCTGAATAAAGAGAAAAGGGATTATAGCCAGATAAATTCCTATTATAAATCATTTAAAAACTTCAATTGAATTTTATTTTCTATAAATTGTAAGAATATGCAATATAATATTAGATAGAATCCTCCTTTTCACAAATTCAGGTTATAGTCACAGTGAGGCAAGTAATGTTCTAAATAAGGACAACTGAAAAGCGTATAGATAAGACTTGCACTTAGAAAACTTCATACTTAGGGCGCCTGGGTGGCTCAGATGGTTAAGCGTCTGCCTTCGGCTCAGGTCATGATCCTGGGGTCCTGGGATCGAGTCCCGCATCGGGCTCTCTGCTCCTTGGGAGCCTGCTTCTCCCTCTGCCTCTCTCTCTCTCTCTGTCTCTCATGAATAAATAAATAAAATCTTAAAAAAAAAAAAAGAAAGCTTCACACTTAGAATTGACTATACCCAATATTAGTAACTCACATGCTCTCATTCTGCTAACACTTTATTAATATTGGTATTTTTCATGTCAAAATGAATATATTATATATATTTGTTATTTTTTGAAAACAGGATGACAAAAAAATTTAAGATAATAAAAATTGAAAGTATTTATTCTCTATAAGAAAATTTGCTCTAGCAACTGGGTATGCACATTTTAAGGTTGAATAGATGTGCTAAATTCTTCTCCATAAGTAGAAGAATCATTCTGATATTACATGTAGATATTTGAGAATTTAATCATTATATTTAATTCTGAAAAGGAAAAAAGAAACTACCTTTTTTTGTGCTTTAACTTTGCTTTTACTATGCTGCTATCTTCTTTTTTCTTTTTTCTTAACATATATTGCATTATTTGTTTCAGAGGTACAGATCTGTGATTCAACAGTCTTGCATAATTCACAGTGCCTGAAAAACAAACTGAGGGTTCTAGAGGGGAGGGGGATGGGAGGATGGGTTAGCCTGGTGATGGGTATTAAAGAGGGCACGTTCTGCATGGAGCACTGGATGTTATGCACAAACAATGAATCATGGAACACTACATCAAAAACTAATGATGTAATGTATGGTGATTAACATAACAATAAAAAATTTAAAAAAAACACTTTGCTTTTAATGATGATTAGTGAGATTAAGCAGCTTTTCAAATTTGCATTTAGTTCTCTATTAATTTCCTGTGTAGTTATTACTCATTTCTTTGGATTGTTGTATATAGTTATATGAGTTTTATAATATGAATTCTTTTTTCATAAAATTAGTGTTATGATTATGTGTACCCTATATGCATGCTTTATATATAATATTTTATACTTATATTTAAAATATGTAAATATCTATGCATCATATATATGTATGTGTATATGTGTGCATCCTTAATCATATACTAATCCTTCAAATTTAATTATGTTGTCTTTGGTTATTCTGATATATTTTTGTTTTCATAGATACCATTTTCTGTCATTTCTTTATAGTTTTTGAATTATATGACACAGAGAAAACCTTGCCCATATGAAGAAAGTAGAGATACGTTGCATTGTAATAGAACCCAATGCACTGTAAGTCCCCTTCAGGCCATGTGACTCTAGCCTTTCTTTGCCTTTGAACTAATTTCCAAAAATTCATTGTCTACATAGAGCACTCCTTTTCGGGTTCTCCAATTCTAGGACTGTTTCCTTGTTTTTGAGCTATTTTCCAACTCGGCATAAATATGCCAGCTCTTTGATAGGAAGTTTGGTTTTGTGGTTTGACTATTTGGTAGTCTCTGGAAATGGGCTAATGGTTTATAAAGAGATCTGTTGGGGGATGCCTGGGTGGCTCAGTTGGTTAAGCGACTGCCTTCGGCTCAGGTCATGATCCTGGAGTCCCTGGATCGAGTCCCACATCGGGCTCCCTGCTCGGCAGGGAGTCTGCTTCTCCCTCTGACCCTCCCCCCTCTCATGTGCTCTCTCTCTCATTCTCTCTCTCTCAAATAAATAAATAAAATCTTTAAAAAAAAAAAAAAAGATCTGTTGGGTCAGACGTGACAATGTATCTGGTTTGTTAGCATATTTTTCTATTTTGTTTGTGTATTGTTCTATTTTGGATTTTAAAATAATTAAGAATTTGTGCCCACCAAGAAGGAAAACACCACATTCATAGCTAAACTAGTGAATTTTGGTGTTTCTGTATTTAATCTTTACCCATGACTGAAATTTTAGAATTGATACTGCAAACTCTTTCTATCTGGGTTTGTATGTCTAAATGTCTATGTTTCATAAAGACCTTTAACTTTCATTGTATGACCATTTAATATTTTCCTATTTCCAAATGGTGTTTATAAATTAGATTGTATAGTCTCTAAAATTAAAGGAGCTCTGTCTGATCAGCATGTAGAGATACATAAATGTTATTATAAATTGTAAGTTCCTAAGATTGCCACAAAGTAGGGAAATTTTTCTTCTAATATGCTTATTATAATAGAAAAAATAAATGTATGTTTACAGAAATTAAGTGAAATGATTTTAGAATTGAAGTTCACAAGACGTAGCTAAATCTTTGGCAAATAAGACTAATCTTTTCAGTTTAAGAAAAATGTCAAGGTCTTCTCTGATTTGTCAATATTAAAGGACAATACAATCATATGTTTATATTCTACTTGCATATTTTCTTCCTAAACTTATACAGGTTTGCTGATCAAATGAACCAGTACTGCTTCTAGTTAATATTTCAAGTTGTAAAGAATGTAAATTTGTGTTTAACCAAATTGAATTATTATTCTGACAAACAATTTCAATATTAATTATGTTTGTAGAATGTCAGCTTAAATATCCTTTCCAAGATTTTAGCTAAGAGTACTTTGGACTGATATTAAATTGTGTTAATTAATTGATACTTATTGGGTACCGAGGTCATTTATATGCATGATAAAATACTGAAATATTGATTAGCAATATTTTAAGTTTATATCCATTTAGTTTTTATTTTTCTATATTACAAAGAAGTTCTATCTTTAGAACTTATTTTTTACACTACAGAGCAGGTCGGCTAAAAACATGTTCATTTTTGCTTCTTTTAGAAGTTGTTTAAAGGATAGTTGTAGCTATAGAAACTTGTGTTTTGTGTGTTCATGAGCTCTGTTGGTCTATTAAGATGTTGGTGTGTGTCAGAGAGTTCACAATGATTCATTCTATAATTTTCTTTGTGAAATAGAAGTTACTTTGATTAAAAACTCATAATTAGTATACATAAATGAGACTACTAGGAACAATAATAGCAGAAGGGTCCAAGTTTGTATAGAAGATAAAGAAATAGGTTTTTGTTATTAAGGGAAAAGCATGCAGTTTTGTCCTAAAGCAAAATGTTTGGCCATTCCAGAATGAGAAAGATGAGAGTGAAGGACAAAACCTGAAAGGTTATAGAAAGTTGTAGATTTGTGCAAAGGAATTTTATTTGTCTTGAGTTATTGTATGTTCGAATGAATCTGAAAGGAAGGAATGAGATGTGTTAAAATTGTGCCAAAATTGGGGCGCCTGCGTGGCTCAATCCATTAAGCATCTGACTCTTGGTTTCCGCTCAGGTCATGATCTCAGGGTTCTGGGATCAAGTCCTGTGTTGGGCTTCATGCTGAGCTCAGAATCTGTGGGAGTTTCTCTCTCCCTCTCCATCTGCCCCTCCCCTCCATGTGCTCACGTGATCTCTCTCTCTCTAGGTCTAAAATAAATAAGTAAATCTTAAAAAAAAAGTTGCAGGGGCGCCTGGGTGGCCAGTCGGTTAAGCGTCTGCCTCCAGCTCAGGTCATGATCCCAGGGTCCTGGGATCATCGAGCTCCCTGCTCGGCGGGAAGCCTGCTTCTCCCTCTCCCTCTGTCTGCAGTGCCCCCTGATTGTGCTCTCACTCCCTCTGTGTGTCAAATAAATGAATAACATATTTTTTTAAAAATTGCCAAAACTTCTAACCCATGATTCCATGAAATAAGGATGAATTACATAGGAAGAAGTGAACTGACGAGGGATAAGTGTAGTTCTTGTTTTATTTTGAGTTTTGTCAATGTTCCTTTAGTGTTCTGTTTTCTGGATATATTAGGGAACCCTGTTTCTTTCTTCTTAAGCTATCTATAACCTAAAATAATTTAATAATTTCTGACTTTGTAAGCCAAAATAAATCATTTTAAAATAATATCTTATGTTCCCCTGTCTGACCCTCTCCCCTCAGGATTCAGAAACTTTTATTAAGTCTTACTTCTCATAGCAGTTCAGTTATTTGCGTAGGTGCAGTAAGAAACTGTTCCCTTTTTACTAGGATATAATTGGAAAAATTGGCTTAACAACCAAGAATTTTCCTGGAATGTCATATTTGAGAGTGATGCTCATTTGGTTAGACATGACCAGAGATTTTCCAGAAACCAAGGTTAACTTTACAGAGCAATGCTCACACAAGACATCTTGGAAAACTGGACTGGTACCTGGCTTAGAGGGTTCCCAGCCTTCTAGGTGACCAAGGAAGATCACTTCCTGACAGGCTCAGGAACCTTAGGTATTTGCAGACTTTGAGAATTCATCTAACTGTATTGGCGCTACAAGTAAAACCTGGTGGAGAGAGTGTCTTGGCTTGGATTCTTAGCCTCAGTATAACTTATAAGACGATTTTAAAATCTTGATCTGAGATTCCTCATAAAACTTCCAGCAAAACAAACGTGCAAAGGGCTCTGTGGCAGATTTACATTCTTGCTACAGCTATGTAAATACTCAGTACAGGTCTAATGAGAAAAGCCCTTTGTAATTAAGAATAATCTTTCTTTGAGACTGTTTATCATGGAATGAGGGGAAAACCTTAGGGAACACATGTGTTTCAGCAAAACACTGCACTGTCCAGACCATACAAGGGCAGCCACGTTTGAGCTATTTTACAACCATTGTCTAGATATGGTGCACCTTTGGATCATCCAGTTCTCAAACTCTTCAGTGTCTTTGAGCTATTTTACAACTCTGCATAAATATCTGTTTTTTTTTTTTCTTTAATTCTCTTGAACCATTTATGTCTGCCTAGTTCATTCACTGAACAAAGCTAGAACTTATCACAATTCCAGATTTCAAGATACACTACAAAGCTGTGGCTGGGAGTTCCAGTATTTTCTCATAGCCAGCATCTCCAAGAACTGCCTGCTCCACTTTCTTCTTTGATCTGAATAGGAAATGCATTTCTATGGCATTAATACACTAATGGAATATTGAAGAGCACATGTTTTATATTGTGAGATATTTCAGCCCAATAAAGTCTAATGAATGATGATGTGATTATTACTTTTTTGTTTGGACATTTATGTTTATATGGCTCGCCCTATGTTGCCAGAGAGTTGTAAATTCCTTCCTGAAGTAAAAGGAACTCTCTGGCACACAAGGGTTCAGTCTTTAGCTGTGTGGTGTGTTAAGAAATGAATTTGTTAAATCTCTTTACTTTGCCCCATGCCTGCTCTTGATCTTTAGAAATACATGTATTGTAAAAATAATGGAATGGACCTTTTGTTCACTGTACAGATTGTCATCCACGTATGTTAAAATTTTAACCGGGGTCTATTCTTTATGGTTCTAATAGAAGCTATGAGGTGTGTGAATTTTTGTCACTCAATCTGGCATGTTAGAACTGCCAAATTTTGATATGATGTGGCTTATTACTCATTTGAGCATATATATACAATTTCATCTCACACAACGTATGTGGGAAGGTAGATAGACATTCAAAACTATGACTCAGATGTGCAAAAGGCGTTGCTTCCACCTTCCCCATGGCAACAACATCCTAGTAGAGTGTACCTGGAGCCTTCCCTCTCATCACTATAAACCCCTCACACTTCCCTGCCTACCTTTGACTCTCTGCCAAAGGCAAGTGATGATAGCTGACTTCCTTGCCAGAGTAAGGGAATATCCTCTTGTCTTTTCTTCTGGGTCATCTTTGCAGATTTTCACAATAGCTTGGTGACTGCGCTACTGCTCTCGTGTTAGCATAGAGCACCCCAATGGGAGTCTCCTCAGTGTTCCAAATTGGACACAAGGATCCAGCTTCTCCTGCTTTCTGCTTCCCCTCATCTTGTCTGAAATTTCTAGCATCTCACTCCTCCTTGGCCTTGAATTCCATCCTAAGAACCAATCAGTACCTTAACCTGGATCTTACCTCTTCTGGATCTCTCCACCTCCTGCTTGAATGTTATATGTTAATGTTTTTCATAGAAGAATTTAAGGAAGGCTGCTTTGATTCATCCTGCATCCTGCTACCCACCCCCCACAGTTGATAGTGTGTTTTTGCCAACTGCTTTATTTTGACCTTTCTGCAAGAGACAAGACTTTTAATAAATTTAGTTCAGATAACAAGATGATGGTTGTCAGAGGGAAGGAGGTGGGAAGATGGGCAAAATGGGTGAAGGGGAGTGGGAGATATAGGCTTCTAGTTATGGAATGAATAAGTCCCAGGAATGAAAGGTACTACATAGGGAATGTAGTCAATGATATTCTAATAGTTTTGTATGGTGACAAATGGTAGTTACATTTGTGGTAAACCTAGCATGATGTATAGAGATGTTGAATCATTATGTTATATACCTGAAACTAATGTAACATTGTGTGTCAACTCTACTCAAATAAAAAAATTAAAAAAATCAGTTCTAACATTTCCTTCAGTTGGGGATGTTTTATAGGAGAAACAATGTGACTAGATAACATTCTTTGATGAGGTATTATAAAAAAAGGCAATGTCTAGCTAAAGGTTATTAAGCTCCTCATAAGACTAAAATTTAGCTTTCTGGGCAAATTCAACTCAACAGAAGGTCACTTAATCTCATTGAGCCTTTCAGAAATTGCTCAAACCTTTTTCTAAAAAGTGTTGTTAATTCTATCAAATAAGTTCTGCTCCAGCTGCCTCTTCATGAGTTTAGACTTTTGTTTATTTGTTTCCTTTTGAAATAAAATTTTTAAGCTCTGGCATGCTAGAGTGCATAACTTCACTTTTTCTCTAACCAATAAAAAACACACATTTTTTACTATGGATTTAAGAGAAATCTCTAATTTGATAACCAAAGTTAGGTAATTATTTGTTTTAGGTGGCATTCACCCTCCCCTTCATTTAAGCAATAAATTTCAGCCTGCTTTAATTTAGAAATGGTGTGTAGGGGTGGATGAGGTATACATTGAATAAGTGTGAAAACAATATTTCAGGTGATTTTTTCCAGCTTTATTAAGATATAATTGACACAAACTACATCAAAAACTAATGATGTAATGTATGGTGATTAACATAACATAATAAAAAAAAGCAGGAACCTGAGGGAATTAAAAAAAAGATAACTGACATATAACACCGTATAAGTGAAGATGTACATGATGGTTTGATATAAATATAATTGCTAAATGATTACCATAATGTTACTTTTTTGCTGTTTTTTGATGTGGTGGAAAAATTAAGATCCAATCTCTTAGCAACTTTCAAGTACACAGTTTAATATCGCTAACTGTAATCACCATGCTGCACATTAGATGCCCAGAACATATTATTCTTATAACTGAAAGGCCGTACGCTTTAATCAAAAACCTCCCGTTCCCTCCACCACATATACAGGAGCCCCTGGCAACCACTAATCTATTTTTTGTTTCTATGGCTTCAGCTTTATTAGAGTCTACATGTAAGTGAGATCATTAAGTATTTGTCTTTGTCTGACTTATTTTACTCAGACTAATGTCCTTCAGTTTCATCCATGTTGTCATAAATAGCAGGATTTCCTTTCTAGGGCTGAGTAATATTCCTTTATATATTGTTTTCTATAATGGTTGAACCAGTTTACATTCCCACCAACAGTTTATAAGGATTCTCTTTTCTCCACATCTTAGGCAGCACTCATCCCTTGTCTCTTTGATAATAACCATTCTAATAGATATGAAGCAATATCTAACTGTGGTTCTGATTTACATTTTCCTGATGAGTAGTGATGTTAAGTACATTTTCATGTACCTGCTGGCCATTTGCTTGCCCTCTTTGGAAAAATGTCTATTTAGATTCTTTGGATTGGATTGTTGTTATTGCTATTATTTGCTATTGAGTAGTATGAGTTCCTTGTATATTTTGGACATTATTCCGTATCAGAAATATAATTTACAAATACTTTCTCCCATTCTGTAAGTTGCCTTTTCATTTTGTAGATTGTTTCTTTTCTGTGAAGAAACTTTTTAGTTTGATGTAGTCCCACTTCTTGATTTTTGTTTTTGTTGCTTGTGCTTTTGGGATCATATCCAAAAAAATATTGCCAAGAAAAATATCAAGGAGCACTTTTCCTAGGTTTTCTTCTTGGAGGTTATAGTTACAGGTTTTTTTTTGAAGACTTATTTATTTATTTGATGGGGCGAAAGAGAGTGAGAGCATACAAGCAGGGGGAGTGGCAGGCAGAGGGAGAAGCAGGCTTCCCGCTGAGCAGGAGCAAGTTGTCCAATGCAGGACTCCATCCCAAGGATCCTGGGATCATGACCTGAGTGGAAGGCAGCCGCTTAACTGACTGAGCCACCCAGGCATCCCTAATTACAGGTTTTATATTTAAGTCTTTAATTCATTTCAAGTTAAGTTTTGTGAGTGGTATAAGATAGGACTCCAATTTTATTCTTTTGCATGTGAATAAAATTTCCAAGTTAGGAAAATTTGGAAAATGCTTAATTTGCCAAAGAAATTATCTTTTCCCCATTGAGTATTCTTGGCTTCCTTGTCAAGTATTTGTTGACTATGTATGCCTGGGTTTATTTCTGGACTCTTAATTCTGTTCCATTGATCTATGCATCTGTTTTTGTGTCAATAGCATACTGTTTTGATTCCTAGAGCTTTGTAATATGTAGTTGACCTTTGAACATTGTAGGGATTAGGGGTGCCTACCACCCCCTTTCAATTGAAAATTCATGTAGAAATTTTAACTCCCTCAAAACTTAACTACTAATAGCCTATGGTTGACTAGAAGCCTTACTGATAACATAGTCAATTAACACATATTTTGTATGTTATGTAATTATATACTGTATTCCTACAACATGATAAGCTAGAGAAAAGAAAATTTTAAGAAAACCATAAGGAAGAGAAAATACATTTGCAGTACTGTACTATATTTATCCGAAAAAACCTGCATATAAGTGGACCCACACAGTTCAAAGCTGAGTTGTTCAAGGGTCAACTGTAGTTTGATCTCATGAAGTGTGATGCCTCCAAAGTTGTCCTTCCGTCTCAAACTGCTTTGGCTATTCAGGGTCTTTGTGGCTCCACACAATTTTATAATTTTTTTCTATTTCTGTGAAAAATAACTGGAATTTTGATGGGGATTGCTTTGAATCTATAGATCATTTTGGGTAGAATGGATATTCTAACAATATTAATCCTTCTTATACATGAACTTAAGATACCTTACCATTTCTGTGTGTTTTTTGCCTTCTTGGTTAAATTAATTCTTAAACATTTTATTGTACCTGGTTCTCTTGCAAATGGGACTATTGTCTTTATTTCTTTTTCAGGTAGTTCATTGTTAGTGTACAGAAACTCAGCTGATTTTTCTATGTTGATTTGGTATCCTGCAACTTTATAGAATTTGCTTATTATTTCTAAAAATTTTTGTTTGCTTGTTTTGGGTGGTTTCTAGGGTTTTCTATGTACAAGATCATGCCATCTGCAAACACAGACTATTTTACTTCTTCCCTTCCAATTTGATGGCTTTTATTCCTTTTTCCTGCCTAAGCGCTCTGGCCAGGACTTCTAGTACTATGTTGAATAGGAGTGGTGAAAGTGGGCACCATTGTCTTGTCCCTGATTTCAGAGGAAAAGCTTTCAACCTTTTACCATTGAGTATGACCTTAGCCATGGTCTTGCTATATATGGCTTCTTAAAATGTTGAGCTACATGCTCTCTTTACCTAAGTTGTTAAGATATTTTATCATGAACAGATGTTGAATTTTGTCAAATGTCTTTTCTGCTCTGAAAATCTGAGGCTCTGGCTGGTTTCCTTGGTCAGTTTGGCTCCCTGTGTGCTGCAGTCTCCTTTAATCCAGCTGGAGTTACAGGCTGGGGTCTAGAAGAGCAGTGCTGCTGGCTAGAGTCCACAGTTGGGTGGGGCTCAAGCCTGGGCTCTGCAATCATCCCTTTTTGGGCGGGACCCTAGGCTGTGGTCCCCAGCTGGATGGTGCCACTGGTTTGACCCTTCTTTAGGCAGGGCCACAGACAGGGCTTTACTTTTGTACAGGGTCGTGGACTGTGCTTCATGATCAGGTAGGTTCAAGGTATACTCCTAAACTGGGTAGGGCTATAGGCTATTGCCTACAACTGGGCAGGGTCACATGCTGTTCTCCGCTGCCAGGCAGGGCTGTAAGCTGCTCTCCATAGCTAGGCTATACCATAGGCTGGGCTCTGAGGCTTCAAGATCATTGCATGGGATCCTGGTCAAGTGGGGCCAAAGGTTATACTCTACAGTTGGGTGGGGCTCCTGGCTACAATCTTTATTCCAGAGGGTTTATAAGATGTGCTCTCCAGCTGCCAAGGGTGTCAGACCAGTCTCCCTGGCCTGGTGGGGCTTGAAGTCATGTTCAGTAGATGGGCAGTGCTGCTGATCTGCTTTGCTATCTGGGTTGACTGTAGATTGGGCTCTACAGCCTATATGGCCCATTTGCTAGGGACCCGAACCAGGCAAAACTGACAACCAAGCTCCTTAGTTAGATGAGACCATCCAGTTGGCTTTGCAAATAGGCAGTCACTGGCTGGGATTTCTGCTGTGTGCCACCACCACAAGAACACAGTCCACCAAGATCCACATGCTCATTGCTATAAGCCCCATCCCCTTCTTCATCTCTAACTGATCCCTGCGGGTCTAGTCCTAGTTATTCCACCACTGGTCTTTTTAAGGAGAGACCGTAGTGGAGCTTCCAGGAAGTATCCTATAGTGCTGGGGAAGCTAGATATTCACCTTGGGCTCTCTGTCTTCCCCCGGAGAAAGGTAAGCCCAGGGGTAGCCTCTCAGGGAGGCATTGTGTAGGCCTCGGGGAGGGCAATGCAGTCAAAGTGAAACCATTTTTTTTGGTCTTCTTTTTCTCGAATTTTGTGGTCCAATGGAATACTTCAGCCTCACATGTACTGAGAATTTCACAGAGGCATATTGTCTGTATTTTGGTATTTCTGTGAGGAAAACTTAAGTCGAAAACCACCTATCCTGCCATCTTGCTGAGGTCACTCTATTCAGGTGATTTCTCAAAGCCTTCTCCCATGAAATTCAATACAATTACATTTATCAATAGACTATTTAAAAAAAAATCTTGAACTTTACCAGTTTTAATAAAGAAACACTTTTTCCAGAAATTTTGTGTCTGGGATACAACATTGTCCAGATATCTCTTTGCTCTCATTTGCTGGTATACATTAGTGATAGTAGTTTCAACAACTTCCCATTGGTTTATTTCATTCAAACTCAGAAACTTATTCTTAAGTATTTGTTTTCTCCCTGGAAATGAGCCTCTTGCTCCTTTTTCATTAACTGAGGACTTACATATATCTGTTGTCTGAAAAGCCTCTGGTATAAAGTTCTAGGTGAATCTCTAACATTGTAAAAACAGCTTGAACAGAATTTGAGACATGACCAAACCTGTGTCAATGACATTTTGATTTGATTTTCATGAGAATATGCAATTGATAATTCAGATTTTTTTTTTTCAATTGGCAGGCACTCAGGGAAAGGAATAGTTATGTTTAATCAATAGATGTAGTGACACTGATGACTGTAGGTAAGGTCAATAAAATATCCAAGAAACTAATTTATTTTCTGCAATCGCAATGCTTTTTGAAAACTACAAATAATG
Source organism: Phoca vitulina (assembly GCF_004348235.1). Taxonomy (NCBI): domain Eukaryota; kingdom Metazoa; phylum Chordata; class Mammalia; order Carnivora; family Phocidae; genus Phoca; species Phoca vitulina. The sequence goes on along the minus strand of NW_022589730.1, from coordinate 11,413,151 downwards.
TAGAATTAATTCAAGCCAATCTACTTCCTATTTTACCTTGTGTCTCACTGCCTGAGCCATTCACCATCTGTGCCTTGATTTGTCAATTACATCTTCTAGAGTCATATTTTTACATGTTTCCATAAGAACAGAAATGTCACAATTACATCAATGAAAAGGGAGAGTTTCTAATTTCCTGGTTAGTTTTTAGCAGAATTGGAGAAATAAATATTCAAAGCAACAATATATGACACTTACCCACACCTCTATCATAAATATAAATAGTTCAGTCAATTGCATGATTCACACTGGCCAAAACTTAGTATCAGGCTTGAGGATCCCTGAAGCTACAGAACCAGCCCTCTTCTTAAAGCATGAATCCCTTTACAATAACACCGATAAGTGGTCATATATATGAAGAAGTCCATTGCACTTTTACATAATTCTACTTGTTAAAACTATTCTACTTTGATAATGAGTTGAATGTTTCCCTCTAAGGAACGCTTCCATACATTTGATATGCATTATTCCCATAATTTTGCAAGATGTGTTTTATTACTCTATTTTGCAAATGAGATCCTGAGATTCAGTAATACTGATTTTCTTGCTCAAGTTCATAGAACTAGTAAGTAGCAGAGCTAAAATTCCCATCCCACTCTGCTTCGCTCCATATTTTCACTTTGTTAGGTCTCTGATCATATTTCCCTGGGTGAATTTCTATGCCTTGAGCTAACAGTGACACAAGAGAAATATGGAAGGCACTTGTTGGGAGGAGAATACTAAGCATTTATTCATAGTGTATTGATGTAGTGCTTGGTTTTGAATACAATTATTTCTAGAATTGCCATATGCAGTCCCCTAATGGATCTCTTCTGACCGCTACTAATAACAATTTTTATTTATTAGCATGAACTGATGAGAATGAATTGAAATAGGAAGTTGAGTAGTTGTTACATAATGCATATTTCCAGATAATAAAAGCAAAATACAAATTAAATTACTAGGTGATTTAAAAGCTATTTTATACTCTACGGACTTAGCCATTGAGTCATTTTGTGAGGTACAAAGGATCAGATATGGTTTTATCTGCTTATCAAACATTTCTCAACTTTCATTCTTTACTTGAATTACTGCTACCATTTTTAAATGAGTACAAAAGCATAAACTACTGAGCTATGTTAAGTAATGAAAGCTGCCAAATAGATTTCAATAAATAATCTTGATAAGACTTGCAGTTTTTAATTAGTTCAATCAGCATTCATGGAGAATATGATTATCACAAAGGACTCTCTTCTGAACAGTGTCCCATGTTTATAAATATTTCTGAAAAAATGCCTTAAAGGCCATTTTTAATTAAATGTAGACTTCTCTTCCCCTTAAGAACAACCTATGAGGCAAGAAATATGTATAAATACATTAAAATGAAGTAAAATAAAAGTATTCTAGCATTCAGTGCATTTTTTTTATGTCCTTCAGGGGAAGTTCCTGCCGAATATGACCAAAGAGTGTTTTACAAGTTTAGATAATTGTTTTAGCTACAGAGGTGAAATATGTAGTAAGTCTCTAATTGTATAGATGTTTTTCTCCTATAGCACACATGAATAAAACTGTCTCTGTGTAGGGGCGCCTGGGTGGCTTAGTCGGTTAAGCGTCTGCCTTCGGCTCAGGTCATGATCCCAGGGTCCTGGGATTGAGCCCTGCATTGAGCTCCGTGCTCTGCAGGGAGCCCGCTTCTCCTTCTCTTACTGTCTCTCCTTCTCTCTCAAATAAATAAATAAAATCTTAAAAAAAAAAACCTGTCTCTCTGTAGAGCATGTTGCATATTTCACAAGTAAAGCAGTCTTTATAATGCCTCCCCACCCCATGAAAATATAATACTCAGAAAAATCTCAAAAGTCAGTGTGAAACAATGATTAAAGTATTAATCATCCAATATAAACTTAAAAAAAGGACTTCTTCAATGTTTTGTGTATTATAATAACAACAACCACTACAATCATTTATTGAATATTTTCTATGTATGGTCATTTCCCCTATATTAAGTTATTTAATGCAACAGCTTCTGAGGTAGGCATTATGATTATTAGCTCAATTTTATAGATGAGGAAATTGGGACACAGAAAGGTTGATTGACTTACCTATAGTCACAACTGACAAGTAGTGAAACAAGGTCCTGTGGTAATAGAGCCTGAACTCAGCCACAGCACAGACAGGCTCTGTGATGATTGCCTCCATGTCTATCTAACTCATTGACTGCATCCCTTGAATGTTGACCACCTTGAAACAGCATAATTTAAGCACCTACCTAATGGTAAATCTCACTACTTATTATAGACCGTGAAGTGTTAGTATTGTCAGTAATTCAGTTTTACTCACTTATTAATAGTAGTATTCATAAGAACACTATAAGTGATTTTAATTGAGACTAATACTTAAGTATCTTTCGGTATCCATTATTTTGTGTCATAAAGATCTTTCAGTCACATAATAGATGTATTCTGAAAATGTACCTTTAAAGAAAATCCCTATAGCCATATTATTGTCATTATAAAATTAGAATACATTGAATTACTTAAGAGCTCACTTCATGAAAAAAACACTAATAGCATGGTTATGCATGATTAATGAAGAACTCATATTCCCATAAACCAAATTTCTCACTCTGTAAATTATACATATTTTAGAAATTCAGTAATACTATAAAACATATGAGCATAAGAAAACATGAGTTATTATTTTGAGGAATGAGAATAGAGTACTATTTTGAATATATTTTGATATTTTTAGCAATATATTAAAATTTATTTAAAATTAACCAATAATTCTCAAATATATTCTAGCAAGGATGTAGCTAAAAATGAAGCTGATATACAGCAGGTATTTCATTCAGTTAATCTTTTGTATAATACAAAATTATTATTACTCCAGATAGGGAAATATCAAAGCACTTAAACAGAAAACATTACTGCTGTAATCATCCTAGAATGCTGTAGAATACCCAAATACAAATTATTGACAATTAATGTTTACATTGCATCCCAATTCCTAAAATTTCTAATCCTAGTGCTAATATAATTTGTTTACGCTCCTATCGTAAACATAATAGTCTCTTTTCAAAATTTTTATTCTTGTGCTCCTGGCAAAGTATAAATTTGGTTTTCATTACAGCTGTAAGGTGAAAAAAAAAAAAAAACAGTGAGAATAGGTTATAGTAGGAAAGACAGAAAAAGAAAGCATTGTTGCTTTCCAGTGGTTTCTGAGCAGGTAAAATAATCACATCAACAACAGTAGCCAAAAAAAAATCCCGTGTTCTTTAAAAGATGAGTTCTGTGAAGTGTCTGTCCATCATAGCATTGAAAAACAAAGGCTCTTTGACACGATAAATCCTTTCATCTCCTTTCATCCCCATTTAGTACAAAAGAACTTAGAAATACAGAGAAAAATTAAATCACTCATAAAATTTTCCCATATTTCCTTTACAGATATGTTTAATTTTTTTTGAGTGTTCTTTTTTAATTTAATTTAATTTTATTATGTTATGTTAGTCACCATACAATACCTCATTAGTTTCTTTACCTCTGTCTTAGGAAAAAGTATCCTTGAGTTTGGAATCAGATAACCTAGAGATAAAACCATGTCTTGCTACTAAAATTTGGGTGATTTCAGAGAATTTTTTGACATCTTCAGATTTTAGTTTTTTCTCACATGAGATAATGAAATAATCTTGCAAATATTTATGGAAAATACTGCCAATGGCAGTATATGGACTTTGGCAATAGTAGGCATATAAGTATATTCTGAAAGCAGACATAACTTTAATAAGTGTAATTATAGTATAGAAATAGAAATTATTCTAGTATAGAATTTTAGATTTCTACTCATTTATATAAAATTTTCCCCAGTTATTATCTGACATAAAATAAGCACATGGTAGCATGTTGATCTTAGTAAGTCTGATATAATAATGTATCAGACTCGAATGATGTAGGATTTCCTACCAAGTAGAAACATTTTTTTTCAACAGCTTTGTCGAGGTATAATTGATATACAAAAAAGCAGAAGGCTTTGCCAGTGACTGGTATGGGCAGAAAATTGCTTAACTTTTCACAGCTGCATTTTGTTCTTGGTTGCTGATCCAATGATAGCATGACTGCCGTAGTAGATGACTCACTCACAGTGTAGCTGTGAGTTGGGAAATTTTGATGACAAGAACATTTGAATGGATGTGACTGGTTTGTGTCCTGTTGCTGCCACTTATTTAGCCATATGGCCTTAGACAAATCATTGGCCTCCTTTTTGTTTTGTTTGTCTTATTTGTAAAACAAAAGTTTGGGATGAGTCTTTTGAATTTCCTTTGCTTCTGTAAGCCTATAATCCTATAATAACTAACTGTATGCATATTGTGCATCTCCTGCGCACTCATTTCTTCTGTAAGTTGATAAGCCTCCCAGTTTAGGAGTCTCCTTAGCGTTATGTGGTTTCCAATGCAAAACATTGGATGGTAGGGTATTTCCCAAAGATCAGTACTGTCGGCAATCACTAGGAGGCACTGTGAGATATTTTACATATTCCTTGATGACAGGTTCTCTGCCTTGCTCCCTCATATGGGTCCTGAAGATTTGGTTCTTAATCTCAGAGGTGTAGGCAGAGGCTGAAGAGGTCATTACATTTTAGTAGGGCAGGAACTTCCCACAACTACCTCATAAGTTTGTTTTATCTTTTTTGCAGCCTTGAAAAGCAAATCTTGGTTTACCTACTGGAGTGTACCGTACATGTAATTAGTGACTAGTAGATGTGTTGAAACAGACAAAAATGTTTTGAACCACTACCTAAAGTAGATAATGTGGTATCTTTTAGAGAGTACATTATCAAAATGTTATTGAAACAATGTAAAATACTGCCTTTATGTTTAACTTGATAATTCTCAATATATTTTTTTTAAGTAAGCTCTATGTCCAACATAAGGCTTGAACTCACGACTCCGAGATCATGAGTCACATGCTTCAGCCACTGAGCTAGCCAGATGCCCCTATAATATTCTTAAACCGAAGATTTGCTTTAGTTATAGCACTGGAACTCAGCTCACTGGAACATTTTTCCCCCTCACAGTATTGTCTGGAATTAAGAACAAAACTATAAAAATAAAGGGTCTCTTTCAACCTTGTACTTAAAAGTATAGTTATAGTCCATAGTGTAATGTAAAGATGCGAGGACAACAAATTCCTTATTTTCTGTGATATTTGATAAAAGCATACCTACATATTATTTATATCAAATATGTGTAACTATCTTATTAATTATTGAGAAATTATCGCACTAGATGAGGTCCAAACCCTTCATTTACTACAGCAACTGCAGTGAACATATTCTTCTCCATTATTCACACTGATTTGTTCTGGAGATTTTGGCAAGGGCACCATTTTTTTGAGAATGAGTATTATAAAAAAAATTAAAAAGCTGAAAAATCACAGTTGTTCAAAGAATAGTACAGAACAAAATGCATTTCTACTCAACAAATATTAGAAAGGCTCACTGATAGAATTTGAGGCTTCTTAGAATGAAGAAAAGAGTAGTTTTCTTTAAAATTGCCAAATTGCAGAACTTTTAAATAATCAAAAATCTATTCACAATATTCATGGTGTGTTAAGACACTGCTTGATACAATATAATACAGCATGACTCAGGCTAGCTGAAACGAATCCCCAGAGGACCCATGGTATAGGGTTGTTTTACCTAGAGCCTGTCTTCATGACAGAGACTCCAAAGACAAAGATTGAGACATTAATACATTTAATGACAGTAAGTAATAAAAATTGTGTGTGCCCAATGATTTGGGTTCTATTTTGCAGGCAAATTTTGGGCATTGAGGTCTGGTTAATTTTTTTTTTTTTTACTTTTTTTACCTTGTCTTCTGTCTTTTCCTCTCTGCCCTATCCTAACCATACCTATTCTTCTTTTATATTTAAAATACATAGTGACAATTTTTACCTTGAGTTATTAAACTATTGGGAATTTTGGAGGGGAATTGCATCAGATAGATATCTAACCTTACGTCTTTTCAACTGTTTGGACACCACTTACTGAATACAGTAGTTCCCTCTGATTCATGGCTTCACTTTCTGCAGTTTTAGTTACCCGTGATCCACTGTGGTCTGGAAGCAGATGATTCTCCTTCTGACTTAACCTCAGAAGGTCAGTGAAGGAGCCTAATGCCACGTCACAGTGCCTATGTCATTCACCTCCCTTCATCTCATCACAAAGGCATTTTATCATCTCAGATCAACACAAGAAGGGTGAGTACAGCACAATAACATATTTTGAGAGAAAAGGAGACCACATACACCTATCGTATTTGGTTACAGTTCATTTTATTATTATGGTTGTTAATCTCTGACTGTGCTTAATTTATAAATTAAACTTCTTCATAAGTTCATATGTATAGGAAAAAATACCGTATATTTTAGGTTTAGTTCATAGTATCCATGGTTTCAAGCTAGAACTGGGGGTCTTAGAACGTATCCTCCCACTGATAAGGAGGAACTATTGTAGTCTGTTTTCATCTTTTTTTTTTTAAGATTTATTTATTTGAGAGAGAGAGAAAGAAAATGTATGCAAATTGGGAAGAAGCAGAGGGAGTGGGAGAGAAAGTCTTAAGCAGACTCCATGCTGAGAGTGAAGCCGATGCGGGGCTCCATCCCAGGACCCTGAGATCATGACCCGAGCCGAAACCGAGTTGGATGCTTAACTGATTGTGCCACCCAGGCACCCCACACTTTTTGTTTTTAATGCTACTAAGGCTTATTGGTTATGCATGGAGGCTCAAAAACAGTAATCATCAACCGTGACTTCCTGTTAGACTCAACCGAGAAGGTCTGGAACACACCAATGCCTGAAACCCACATCCAGGAATTTCAAGTTTATTGGTCTAGTGCTGAGCCCAGGTGTTAATGTTTCAATCACCTGTATTATTTGAAGTGTGGCCGGGTGGAGCCCTGCTCCAGGGTTAAACTGCTGGAGTTTGAAGTAGGTTCTCTGTCTCTCTGTATGTATGTATGTATTTACTTATTTAATGGCTCTGTACTTCAGTTTCCTCACTAAGAAAATCAGCATATTAATAGTTCCTAACACATGGAGATACTGTTACCAAAACCCGAGTTCGGCTGTCCATCATTTGAAAAGCCAATTTGATTGGAAAGAAATATGAGCTTTATTCAGGAGACCGCCACTTGGGGAGAATGCAGACTCTTGTCCAAAAAGACCAACTCTGCAATTTCTGCCTGGCCCAGGGGTTTCTAATGGAGTTTAGGGCAGCTAATCAGTAAAGGGAGTACAATGATCTGCAACATTTCTTGATTAGGTGCAGACTTGAAGGTACCAGCTACAGATATTTTCTCTGTGCTCTGAGGTTGTGCTAGGGGGTCTGGCCCCTTGGTGCCACGGTGGGAGGCGGGTGTGGGTAGGCATTGTGCAGTTGTGCAAGAGGGTCTGGTGATGTGCAGAAGGGCTCTATTATTTTTTAGGAAAGAATGCATGATCTATAGATGTATAAAGAAAGGTTTAATCAATCACACGGGCTAAGGGTGCTTGTTAAGGCTTGAAGACTATTAAGTTGGCTGGAGGGAGGGGCTAAGGTGTCTTCAGTACTTTAACAATTACATAATAAAATTCAGAAATAATTAGACACAATGAGAGAGATGGTTGTGAAGAAAGGGATGTAGATATCCCGGAGGAAGTAACATAGCAAATATTCTCATTAAAGGAACTCAGAGATATTTTATGACATTGGAAATACAAAGCATAAAATATTGCATGTTGATCCAAACTTAGAAATGAGACAATGTCTTACTTTATATCATAAGTTATATAACGAGAAGGCTAGCACTGTTCAAACTGTTCTTAATAACTTTTTTAGAAAGACATAAAATAGTTTAATTCTCAATGTTTCTGATGCTTTTCCTTAAGGTACACTAAATATATATTATTTTTATTATTTTTGTTCATTTCCCTATATGTTGATAACCAACAATAGGAGAGTGTTTAATGTTTTCGCAGGAAATTTCATAGGTCATAAAACAATCCTAACTTTTGTACCTTAACTATTAAGATCACTTTGTATTTTGAGAATATGCTACTGGAAACCATTAAAAATATATTTGGGGGGCACCTGGGTGGCTCAGTTTGTTGAGCGTCCAACTCTTGGTTTCAACTCAGGTCCTGATCTCAGGGTCCTGAGATCGAGCCCTGCGATGGGCTCCCCGCTCAGAAGGGAGTCTGCTTGTCTCCCTCTCCCTCTGTCTCTCCCCCTGCTTGAGTGATCTCTCTCTCTCTCTCAAATAAATAAATAAATCTTTTTTTTTTAAAGTAGAGGATAAATCAGAGAGATAATCGAGGAAGTGGGGAACATATATCATGTAGGGCCATGTAGGCCATATAAGCATTTTGTCTTTTACTTTGAGTTCATTGGGATGGCACTGCAGAATTTTAAGGGTAGGAGTGCTTTAAGAGGACTTTGTTGAGATTCGACTATAGGTAGGAAACACTATACCTTGAGAAACCCATAACACAAATCCAGGTTAGTAGTGATGGCTCAGAGAAGCAGCAGTGGAGACAGTAAACAATAGTCATATTCTAAATATATCTTGGAGTTCAATAGGATTTTTGGTGAGCTGGGCATATGCTGAGAACCAAAGAAAAATTAAAAAATGATTCTAAATCATTTGTTCTGAACTATTAGAATACTGAAATCGCCATTAACTGAGATTACTCATCATTAATACCACGGATGAGCAGGTTTGTAGGAATTATGAGTTTGGTGTTGAATTGTCAAATCTGAGGTGACACGAAATATTCATGAGGAGAAATCAAATAGGTGGCTGAATACCTAGGAGTCCGGGTTAGAGAGGGAGTTTTAGTGCTGTTGGGATATTTGTGATGATCCTGTACAAGATCACCAAGAATAAAAGAACCATAGAAGACCGTTTCTGGGCACCTACATTATGAAGTCTGGGAAAAGAGGAGGAATCAGCAATTGAGAACAAGGAGAAGTGAGTGGGAAGTGGGTAGAAAACCTAGAGGGAGTGGGATCCTGAAAAGCTAGAGAAGAGACGATATCAAGGAGGTAGGAAAGCTAACTCAAATGCTGTTGCTAGATCAACTAAACTGAAAGTGGAAAATTGACCAGTGCATTTAGAAACATGGAGAAGAAACTGTCACCCTTGTACAGAGAAGTTTTGGTGGAATTGAGGGTGGAGCAGGTAACAGCCTGACTAGAGTATGTTCCTCGAGAATAGGAAGAGGAAAGCCAGAGATAGTCCTTCAAAGAATTTTACTGGAAGTCAGAGTAGATAAACAGAAAAATGTGGGTGAAAAATGAGTTCAATTCTAGAATGTAGATAACTTCAATGGAAGTTTTAAGCTTAATAGTTTGATTGCATTTTCTTGGCTGTATAATTTCATGTACACATATCAATAGAAATCTTATAAATGAAATATATTTTAAAGGATTATTTCAAAGTATATAGCAGTAGATCCATCCACTTAAATATAAACTTATTTTGATTCCGCAGTCATAGTTCAATTATGTCAAACTATTGGCACAATTAATATGCAAAAAGGAAGAAGTTATACAAAAATATATATGTTGCATATTCTACATTTGGAGAACTGTATTGCAATACATATGGCCTTATTATGTCGATGAGCATATTTCTCTACTTCTCTTGGCTTTACATTTGCTTGATACTTTCTTAATACAATTAAATGTAACATTGGAATCAACTGCTAAAATATTCATACAGACATAATAGAGGAAAGCATGTTAATTTCTTTTAGAAAAAAATACAGAATGGGGCAGGGGGCCAACATCTCTTCATTGTTATTTAACATTTCAACCTAGAATGAAGGACAAGAATCCAGTTTTATGGAATGTAACTCAGTAGAGCTTCTAGCTTTTTCATGGTCAATACCAAGAAATGATCAACTGAAAGCTGGTGTCTAGTTCTTAATCTGATTTTGAGCCAACAACTTACAGTAATCATGTAGACAGGACACACTGGAAGTTTAAAGATCCCATTATCGTTTCTAAAAGAAATCCCCAAACTGATTCCTAGTAAGTTTTTTTTTTGGAGTTATTTATTTGATTTTATTTATTTGATTTTTCTTTTTTCTTATGTTATGTTAGTCACCATACAGTACATCATTAGTTTTTGATGAATTTTCCGTGAACTAAAAGGCAAGAATCACTGTATATATCAATGTTTATGAAAACTATTTTTATTTCACTAATTATAGCCCCTTATTTCCACTGGCAAGCAATTTTAAGGTCTTTTCTGGGAAATATGTCTACAAGAAAAGGACTCTAAAACTGGGCAATTTTAGAAGTCCAATGTGCTATCCATTGCGCCACGGAGCCAAAAACTGGGCAATTTTATATTAACAAATGGATCTAGCTCTGTGGTTCTTAAACGAGATCAAATAGCACAGCTTGTAATACTCAGTGACCGCAGTGGTCAGTTGCTTAGAGAAGGGACATCTGGCCCTCATGACTGCATGTGAGCTAAGTATACCAGCTGAACAACTAAGGCTGCTGGAGGATTATTTAGGGAAAAGCCTTTGTCAGTATTCCAGAGCATGACCATGAATATCATATACTCATTTGTATTTAGTGATGAATTATTTAAGGTGTGTATTTTAATTTTTCTTCTGGCCAGAGGACAACTAGCTGAAACAATGTCTACTGGACTCATATGTCACAGGGATAAGAGGAAAGCCCAGAATTTAAAAGATCCACTATAGACAATTAATATATAATGCATATTGTCAGGGAATGCTAATCTGCATTTCCTTAAAGACAAAATGATCTATCATATTGCCCAATGTACCGATTTAGCTTTTATTTTTATAATGTTTAGAGTGCAAAATATAACACAATAATGCGAAACATTGTTAGGTGTTTAAAAAAAATTTCAAGTCATCGCTTGTAAAAGAGAAAAGACTATTTTCTGATGTTTTCCCTCCAAGTAGCAGCAACTTTTATTTATTTATTTTTTAAAGATTTTATTTATTTATCTGAGAGAGAGAATGGGAGACAGAGAGCATGAGAGGGGAAGGGTCAGAGGGAGAAGCAGACCCCCTGCTGAGCAGGGAGCCCGATGTGGGACTCGATCCCGGGACTCCAGAATCATGACCTGAGCCGAAGGCAGTTGCTTAACCAACTGAGCCACCCAGGCGCCCTAACAGCAACTTTTAAATAATTTTTCTCTGTATGCATTCAGAAAGAAAGGATAATGCAGTATTTACAGTGTGTTGCAATCTAGGGGGCATGTCAGGTAAAGAGGTACTGTATCACCCCACAGCCAATGAGCAGGTAGGGCCTGAGCTCTGTTAGAAGAATCAGGCCCTCTGAAGGAACATTCTAAAAGGAACACACATAGCTATGAAGTTTTCTTTCTCTTTTAGGGCCACATCATTATATGGGCTCCCTGTAGCTCTTCCATGATAGATGTTAAGAAACATTTCAGTCTCAATATTGTGTCTTCATAGTTTTCCTTTGCAGAAGAAAAGCTGATGCTTAATGCCCTTTTTAATATGCTTGAGTTGTGTACCAGATCAAGCAATAAGATGGGTTATGTACCAAATAAAGCAGTAAGACTACCAGTGGCCACCTCTCCCTTGACCATCAAGTCTATGCCATGCAATGGGGAAGATTTAGAGCACTTAATATGAGCAAGGCCCTCTCTGCACCACAGAAGCAGAGATGGCTGTGTTCCCTTTTTACAATTTCTCCCACTAGAGTAGTCACATAAACTTGTTAAATGGAAAATATCTACTTTCTTAATTTCTAAGCACAACACAAGATAGCATTTATGGAACAAGGTAATTTCATGTTTCATTTGCTACAGGGGCCTTTAATTATTTGCAATTGTTTTAATATATTTAAGCGGGAAAAGATTATAGACATTAGATGTGGAAGTCATGTTCTTAGCAAAGTAAAGTAAAGTTTTGTTGCAAGAAAATATGACACTACTACGTTTTTGGAGGATGTTGTCTACTAATAAAACAAGGGATTGCAAAATCTCTCTGGTATTACATAAGTACCGAAAAACAGGGTGAGAATTTTTTAAATTTGTATTTCTTTTTATCTGTATTTGAAAAATACAGATGAACTAGAAAAAAAAAAAAAAAAAAGATGAGCCAAAGAGTTTCTGTTGAAATATTAATTGGCCAGAGAATTGTATCTACTATTTCATTTAGATTATTTTTATTTTCATTATTTTGAATTTTTTTACCTCCAAACTATAATATATTGGATAAGTTATAAGTACATCAAAGTAACTTGATTAGAAAGGTATAAATCAATTCTTTACAAGTACACTCTGATTTTACAATGAAATTTACTCCAATTTAAATTCTTATAGCTTAATTCTTGTAGCTTAATCCTAAAAGGAGGTATAATTGATATTCAATAAACTGCACATTTAAATAAGTTTTGATTTGATAAGTTTTGACACAAGTATGTACCCATGAAACCATCAACAAAATTATGATAGCGAACATGTTCATCACCCGCTAAAGTTCTTCCTACCTCTTTATGGTGCCTCCTTCCCCTTCTTCCTTATACCCTCACTTATTGCCAAACAACTCTGATAGACTTCCTGTAGCTCTTCATTAGTTTTCACTTTCTAGAATTTTAATTTTTTTAATGGAATCATATATTAGGTACTCTTTTTTGTCTGGCTTTTTTTATTCATGATGATTATTTTGAGATCATCCTTGTTGCTGTGTGTATTGGTAGTTTATTCCTTTTTATTACTGAAAAGAATTGCATGGTAGGGATATACCCCCGGTGGCTTATGCATTCATGTGTTTATGGCCATTAGAAATGTTCCCACTTTGGGGTTTTTACAAATAAAGTTGTTATCAACATTTATGTACAAGTCTCTGTATGGACATGTGCTTTCATTTCTCTTGGGTAAAACCTCCAACTATAATTATACGTGTTTTTCAGTTTCTCCTTGCATTTCTATCAGTTTTTGCCTGATATAGTTTAAAGCTCTATTATTAAGATATTAGATAGGTTAGGATCTTTATGATTTCTTGCTGAATTGACTCCTTATGAATCAATCTTATCTCTGATAATATTTTTGCTATGAAATCTGCTTTATCAGGCTTCCACAACATGGCCACTCATTCCGTCAAGCTCTCAAGGAGGGCCACTCTCCTCATGTAAGGCTTAGCACTTCCACTGTGAGTTGGAACCACCCAGAAAGATCACCCTTTTGGTTACCTCACAATCAACTGAAACATTTTGATGATTAATTACATATAACAAAATTCTTTCATGTTTGACATTTTCTGTTTGATAAAACAAGATCCAGGTCCCGCCCACACTCTAGGGGTGAATGCAAATATCAGGGGGTGGGGGTCATGGGGTGATGTCAGATTAAGGCTACTAACAGAGTCACTCCATAGGTCTGCCAACCTAAGGTCTGTCAACCACAGGTACTAATAGAGTCTCCAGCTGCCATTTGATTAGTTTTCCTTGACACACTGGGTTCCATTATTTTATGTTTAACCTACATGTGTCCTCATATTTAAAGTATTTTGAGATTCTTGTTTTTGCTTTGGTTGTTGTTGTTTAAGGCAGCATATAGTTAGGTGTTGGTTTTTTTTATCCTGATAATTTCTATTTTATTTGGTGCATTTTGGCCCTTTAAATGGATTTAAATGTTTAGGGATAGGTGTGGATTTAAATCTACCATCTTGCTTTTTTTTTTTTTTCTATTTATCTACTTGCTCTTAATTCTTTTTTCTTCCTTTTTGATTAATTATTTTTTTTAAAGATTTTATTTATTTATTTGACAGAGAGAGACACAGTGAGAGAGGGAACACAAGCAGGGGGAGTGGGAGAAGGAGAAGCAGGCTTCCCACTGAGCAGGGAACCCAATGCAGGCCTCGATCCCAGGACCCTGGGACCATGACCTGAGCCGAAGGCAGACGCTTAGTGACTGCGCCACCCAGGTGCCCCTTTTTGATTAATTAAATATGTTATGATTCTATGTTATCTTCTTTGTTAATTATCTATTATTTTTTATTTTGCTTTTTTTGAGCAATTGCTTTGGGATTCATAGTGTGCATTTATAATTTCTCATAGTCTACCTTCAAGTAATATTCACATATAATATAAAAATATTACTACAGTACACTTCCAATCACCCTCTCTCAGTCTTTTGCACTATGTCCTCATGTATTTTACTTCTACCTATTTTCTAAACTGGATGTTACATCTAGTGTCATTTCTTTCTAGCTAGGAACATTTGTTGTAGAGCATGTCTCTGATTGCTCTCCATGACTTTTTCAGTTTTTTATATCTGATAAAGTCTTTATTTCACCTTGTTTGTAAAGGATAATTTTCTTGGTATAGGGTCCTAGGTTGAAAGATGTGCTCTTTTAGTACTTTAATGTTGCTTCTGTATTTTTGCTTGCCTTTTATCCATCAAGATGTCTGCTGGCATTTTATTTTTGTTCTCCTATACTTCATAGCCACCTCTACCCATCCAGTTGCTTTCAAGATATTCTCTTTAGCATTGGTTTTAAGCAAGTTGATTATGTGACCTTCCTGCCTTCCTGCCTTCATTCCTGGCTTACTCAGCATTTTAAATCTGTTGGGTTGTGGCTTGCAAGTGACACTTGTTGCCTACCACCAAAACCAGCAGTCCCAGGATGTCAACCCACTGCATGTTTTGCAGGTGTCAGTTCACCAAAAAAGACAGGAATCACATAGGCACTAGATGGATCAACACTTTAGTCACATAGGGAAGATACAGGGCAAGATCAGCCTCAATAGTGAGCATTGGTTCTTTATGGTCAAGAGGTCCTGTCCCACAGCCAACACAAGGAAATATAGTATGCATGCACCCTCTTATGTTACAACAAAGACCCCATTTCTTCCCCATCGGAAATAGAACAGTGAGGTTGGCCAGATGCCTTAGGACACATTCTTTAAGCAGAACAAAGTTCTACTTAAAAGAAGTTTCTCTCCATGCTTCTCTCTCCCCTTTAGTACTCTGTTCTGTGGATTATATCTTCCCGTCTTCTCTAGATTCTGAGGTTCCTCTCCTCAACTCAGAGAGATTGCCAGACTTGGCCTGGGTTCCCCTGCCTAGATGTCAGCCTCCTAACTCTACCAAGGCAGTAACTTGGGCATCATAGTGATTCACTCTTTCCTTTCTCTTCTCTCAGGGATCACTTGTCTGCCTTGTGTGGTGTCCAATATATGAAAGTCATTGTGTGATATATTTTGTGTGTTATTTTTTGGTGTTTTAGATGAGAGTATAAATCCAATTTCTATTGTTCCAACTTGACTGAAAAAAAAGTCCCCAGTTTAAATTTAAAAGTTTCTCTTTTCTTTGAAACCTAGAAATAGGTTAAAATACAAGTCTTGCAATGTTCTGGAGTTACACAAATCTCATGACATTTTAGATACCTTTTATAGATTTGCTAAGTTTTTGCTTCAAATCATTTTGTAAATTCTAATGGACTGTATGAAAACTTGACAGAAAACTCTAGGTTTTGATTTTGATTGATCTGTATTCAAGTACGTGATAATAACTGATTGTACTAAAGCATTAAGGAATGCTTAAATGTTCTATAGAGGCAAATTTTTTTAAAATTTATGTGCAATACTTTTCCATGAACAGCTCTATGACAAAGTGGAACAAACACTTACCTTGTAGGTTGCATATTTTGAATAGATGTATGAGCCTCAGAGAGGTAAATATTTGATCACCTTGAGCTGTGGTTGTTAGTTATGACTATCATCATCTATACATTGACCCTGTGTTCATTGAACATAATATTCCTTATCACCCAATCAAATCATTTCTCTCTCTCTCTCTGTCTTCTTCTAATTTATTTTTATAATGTCCTAATTTGTTTCTTTTTACTGTATAGAGGTCATAATTTGGGCTTTGTTAAAAGTTTATTTTATGACACTGTGACAGATAGGAAGTAGCAGATCAGTTGTCTGGTGAAAAAACAACTATCATCGCTCTAATGACCCTAATAAAGGAGAAAAAGTGAAACAAAAGATCACTATATAGGGGCATCAGAACCAAATTATGATAGACATCACATGATCAGTGATGTTCTGTGGAGAACACTAAAACAAGAAAAATTAACAAAATAGCTGATATCAGTGATGACAGGTGTGAACAGATGTTTGCCACTGGCAAGATGAGAATGATGAGCAGAAGCAGAATTTCTGTAACTGACCATTTATCAGCTACCATATCCACCTATTAGCTAAATAATCAAGATATAGTTTACCCCAAATAATGGTGTATAAAGAGAACGGAATACCATAATTTTTTAATGTAAAGAGATAACTATATTGAACATAAATTATGCAATTTAGGATTTTTTATACTAGGATGAATAAAAATTATTTCTTTGGTCATTATCAAAATACTTATTGAATATAAATGCTAATTTAAAGAATAAGTTGTCTGAATTTAGTTTAGTATTCAATATTTAATGTTCTTAATAATTTTGAAAGGCAGCTAGACTAATAAAATATTGACTCTGGAATCAGACTATCTTGTTTCAAATTTTGGCTCCTCCACTTTCTAGCTATGTGAACTTCAACAAATCATATAACCATTCTGTGGTTGAATTTCTTTGTTTTTAAAAGAGGATCAAAACTCTATCTTCTTTAGAAAATTGTTATGTGTATTGCATTAGTTAATACAAGCAAAGCTGTTAGAAAAAATTCCTGGCATATTAGAATATTTATTGCTTAAATAAAGCAATGAAAACTGTTGCTGGATACAAAAATTGTGGTGCACCAAAAACAAAACAAAACAAAACAGAACAAAAAACAAAAAAAACAAAAAACTGTGATGGTAAGAAAGACAGAATGTAGGTCAGATTGTATAATTTCACACACACACACACACACATCCAAATGACCTTTTTAGATGTAGATAAAAAAAGATGCTTAGAGATTTCTAGTACTATATAAAATTCTAAATTAATTCGTGATTCAAAGGGCTACCATTATCAGTACTCGATGACATAAATGCAAATGATCTTTTATTCTTTTCTTTCTTTTCTATATATAAATATAAATACATATATCTAAAGATTTTATGTATTTATTTTAGAGAGAGAGAGAGTGCAGGAGAGCACAAGTGGGGTGAGGAGCAGAGGGGGAAGGGGAGGGAGGGGTAAAAAATCTCAAGGAGACTCCACTTGGCAGGGAGCCTGACACAGGGCTTTCCACTCCACTTTATGTTTGGATAGTGCTCATTATTTTCTTTTAGATTATATACTATGCTCATTTAGTATGTTTATTATTGATTTTTTCCCCTCTCTCCATTACAGTGTAAGTTCCACAGGAGGAAAAAAAAAATCTGTCTGCTTTGTTCACTGATGTCCCTCAACCCCCACAAGAACAAACCAAGCACTTAATTAAAGACTAGTTGTGTTGAATTGACTCAGCTACATTATCAAGAACTTGATGCCAAAAAGCAGACCATTCCCTGGTCATCAACCATCCTTCTAGAAGAGAGTTATATAACACAAAGTGGGACAAGGAACCCTACAAAGAATTTATGAGCACTGTCTTGAACACTCAGCTCTATCCTATCTTCAAATAACTATTTAAATTAAATAAACCTTAATTTACTTAAATAGTAAAATAGCTCAACAAGATAAAATATATGGAACAGTTAAAAAGCTAAATTAGATAAAAATATGGGGAATGCCCAGTATAGTCCCTAGAAATGAACTGGCAACTAATTAAAAGACAGTTTCCTTTTGTCCTTCCCCCTTTCTATTTTCTTTCTGGTTTCAATTTCCTTGCCCTGGGGAATCATGGCTTTAAAGATCAATTTTTATTTTGTTTGCTTTATTTGAATGCATTTTGTTAAAACCTTTCATTGTACCAGTTATTATGCTATTATAATATTATGTATATTATTATTTGCCATGAATCTGAATTCTCAGAAGTAATCTCCTAAAAATAATGTATGTACCTCAAGAACAAATTAGAATTAGTCCAAAAGTCAGTCATTCACAACTGCACTTTAGGAGGCAAATTAAACTTTTGCTCTGCAAGAAGATTATGACTTATTATTAATAAGAGAAGATAACTTTTGAAAAAAAATAATGTAAGGATCTCCAACTTTTCTACATCAATAAAAACAAAGTTGATTTTAGGAATGATTGCTTTTGATAGACAGCATAATTTATCTCAATTTATAGATAGAAACCAAATTCACATGAGCTCTCTATGTACAATCAATCAATCAGTCAATCAACATGCAAGTCATTCATGTTATGCTTACCACTTAGTTCACTTCTCTAACTCTTCTCTAGTCACTAGCCCAAGCAGTTGTAATATAATACTGATATCACATATTCATGGGAGAACCCTGTCTCCACTGCTTTAAATAGTGTCTAATGTCTTTGATTTAGTTAACCTATCTGCGAAGACTGCTAAAAGTGTTTCCATGTAGAATACATTGAGATTCAGTTGAATGTAGATATATATCTTTTTACTATTTTGAGGCCTTCGTGAAAAGGTGTCCCACTTGGCTATATAACAAACTCTTCCTTCCATGCTTTGAAAGTATAAAATAAAGTGGATTAAGGAAATTCAGCCTTAAAGAGAATTATGATTGATGTCTCTCTCCAACCCTCTTCTATCCAATCTTACCATGAACACTTTAAATATTAGAAGATTAAAGTGTGTGCCATATAAGTTAAGGGTGTTTTAGATGAGGAAAAAAAAAAGTTATCTTCAGTAACTCAGAAGCACTGACATGTACTTCTTCCCTACATTTCTTAGATCACAAAACTGAATATTTATTTTATGTCATGTTTTCTACTTTGCAACCATCTTTTTTCAAAGACAAGATAAACCAAACAACAGAACAAACAAACAAAAAAACTAGGAACTATATCTAGGATAATGTAACATATATTCTTAAGGAACACTACTACATTGAACCTAACTCTAAGACTCTTGAAACCTAAGAAAGAGTAAAAGCTCTCCCACTGTTAAGAAGCAAAAAGATAATAATGTGAAATGACAACTGATCAACTTGTGACCTATAAGTAAATGAATGAAAGAGACTGAATTGTTTACTTCCTATTAGTTCCAACCTGAGGGTTATTATGTCTTTAGCAATGAATGAAAGATAGAAGTAAAGATGGAGAGGAGACAGAAAATAACATTTTCTTTTTAGCACTTACTGTATGCAAGGTGCTTGGCTATGAGATTTTATATTTAACTGGATTTATTTTTTTCAAATGACTCTGGGGGGTGGTATAATTGGGTCTGTTTTTCTAATGCTTAAATATGAGCCTTAGTTAAGTCAAGCCTTGTTAGACCTTGTTGAGTCTTGACCTTGTTTACATAGCTAGTAACTGGTAAAATATCAAAAGGTGCACCAAGAGGAAAGATACCTGATAAATGCTATACAATTAGAAGAGAATGAGGCTACAGACAGGGCCTGTGATGCTTGACTTATTAACAGTATTCAAAATATGATTGTTAAATCAGTTGAAATGTTATGTAAGGCCTACAAAAACTTATTTCTGTTGAAAGAAATTAAAACCCTAAGAGGGCAAGTTTTTTTTATGATAGAGTAATAATGTAAACAATAGTCAAACCAGCTATATTGGCTTTTCAGTTATTAAGGGTTTTTGTTTGTTTACCTATTCAGATTTTAGGTAAAATTATCTGACACAAAGATTGGGAAAATAAAAAAAAATAGGTGATTATAACTTCTTAGATTCTACCAGAAATGCTGATTGGTACAAGAGGTCTAACAAGATGGGTGACAAAAGTGCTTAGGGACCAATAAACCCTGCATGGTTGCTTCCCTTAGACAGGTGGCTACAGAATTCTTACACTATAAATTAAAGAAACAGTTGGAACTCACCTTTAAACGTCAGCTTTCCTGTCAAAGCACTGACAAGGTGATCTGTGGCACTGACTCACTTTTAGCAACTGTACAAAGGCATATTTTTAGTATCAGAGGCTTAGTTTAAACAAAATACATTCCATTGCTATGGAGTGATAGCCTCTAGCCTATTCTCTTGTGTCTGCCCTTACAAGTTGAGTGTTCGTTTGGACACAAAGATTATGTTTTAGTATAATGTATGAATTGAGATTCAAGACTGAAACAAAGAGAACTAATAACAATGAAGAAAATGTTGTGGTTTGAGTCATAATTATTCAAGCAGAACTGCATTTTCTCCTAAGTGTTTTGTCTTTTCTTTCATTTTTTAGGGAATGGACACTTGCTATTACTTTACACATTTATGTATATTTTGTATTTACACATGCCATGAATTTTTTAGTCTATAAACAAATCTGGATATAAGTATATTGGTTATTTTTGGTAGATGATGCATACTTGGGCCTGAGTTTTTTGTGTCTTTAGAACTTAAAAAAAAATTAAGCATATTTAAATTGGCTCCTTTCTGGAAAGGCTGTATAAATTTGAAACTCATTTTCCTATCTCAAATGTGATGATAACACCTAACACACAACGATTTGTTAAACTAGATTGATATATGTGAACCCTGCATATATTGACATATATTGAATCCTACTACCTAATTACATCTATGGCTCAAACACTAACCAACTAAATGAAGCAATGAGTGAGAATTCTATAGCATACTGTCTGGCACATAGAAAGTTCTCAATAAATTGTAGTAGTGGTGATGGTGATGATGGTAATGGTGATGATGATAGCTTTTATTATGTCAGCAGGCATTTAATTACCTACTCTGATAAATATAGGATAGGTCTTGAAATCATGTAAACACTGCTTATCTACGGTTAGCCTGATTTTCAACTGAAATTTGATAAAATTAGTGGTATGATTTTAAATGACTTGGATGATAAGTGGACGTAACTTGGAGAAGGAATGGTGAAATGTTTAATGAGTGAACTTTAGCACTGAGAATTGCAACTGAGTACCTGGAGGAAGGCATTGGAGAGCAGTCAGCTCTGAGAGCCAAGTTGGAGAATCAGTCAGGTGAGAAGGGAAAATTACTTCCTTCTGATTAGAAACAGAGAGCCATGGGAATTTGTTCTGCTGATGAGCAGACACGTAACATAATGGAGATTTTTTTTTCTTTCTGCTTTTGCCTGGAGAGAGAGAAACAGAAAAAGTCTCCTAACAAAGAATAAGAGGAAATAGAGCAGGGACTTTCTAGATGATTAGGGAGACCAGGAAAGCAAAAAGGATAGCCATCTCCCTAATGGACTTAGGGCACTGAATGGAGGAAAACCACCAGCAGAAAACTCGTTCATAAATTTTTTTACACTCAGTTGCCCTGGAATCCCCAAATTACTGTTAACATAAATGACCTGAAAGGTTGTTTTGGGCTGAAGTGATCTCCTAGATGTGGTATGGCATTGTGGGAAAAGAAATGGCTTTGGATCCAGGTTGACCTGTGTTTCTGCCATTGCTGGATCCTATATTGATAACCTTGTGCAAATTATTTAACCTCTCTGAGATCCAGCTTCTTTTTAAATAAAAGGTACGAGGTAATAACATCCCCAAAATATTATGGTTAAGAACAAATACAAACACAATTTATGTAAATAGCTTATTGCCGAAAATACTCAGAAAAATAATCTAACATCTAAGACTATTCCCCCCTTTATCTCTTCTACTGATTCATCTTTCCCTTCCTTCTCAACAGGATTCTCCTGCTCTTTCATTATTTGTCATTCCCAGTCAACATCAACTTATTCTATGTCTTCAATAATCAAATATATAATGACGCCTCACTCAGAAGTTGTTTCCTAAGCTCCGGAGCTGCATTTAAACTGCTAACTAAATTTCCATCTCTACTTGTATGTCCTGCAGACTCAACATATCCCAAAGTAACAGCATCAGATTACCTCTTAACCTCTTTCTTCTCCAATAATTACTAGCTCAATTAATGGCTATTTATTCTGAAAGAGTAATCCAGAGTTTGACTCCCTTATTTGTCATTTCCAGTTTGGTAAAAGATCATATTTTTTTCTAATATTTGGAATCTAGACACATTGCCAATCATGTAATTTAAGTGTACATCATCACCTGAACTTATCTTTTAAAGAGTCTTTTTGCCTCGAAACTCTTTCCTCTCTAATAAATCACCAAATTTGTCCTGGGTTCTGTGGAAGTCAAACATTTTACAACCAGGCACAATTAAGCTATACAAAAAAGAAAAATCAGTAAAAGAATCCACATAAACTAGAGGTAGAAAGAAATGGTATGTGATTACATTGGGTTGCACTGCAACCAATTCTGTGTTGGTTTTAAGTTCTTTTATCTTTTGTCAAGTAAGAAGTATAATTATATATAAAGCATTTTTTCATATTGGAATAAATAGGAAATATTGAAACCTACACTGAAGGCTTAAATTCTTGCCCCTTCACTCTTAGATGATGATATTAACTTGTACTTTCTTAGAAAAAAATGGTTATCAGTCAATATGAACTCATCTTCCCTAGTTTCTATAATTAACTACTCAGTATATTTACCCAACATCTTTCTCTTTCCTCATGAAGTGGTTTCTCCAGTTGTAACTAAAACAAACGTGCATCTTTAGTCATATTGGGGGAAAAGCATGCTCACATATATCGATAATCCATAATGTACAAATTATGAATTTAGGTTCTGCTGTCCAGGGCATTGCTCCATAAATGATTTCCTTCCACTGTTAAACCTTCAGCCTTTTCTATAAACTGCCCATTTGTTGTCTAAAGCATAAATATATATGTTCTTCCCTAAGTGAAGATAAACATAAAAACAAAAAACAAGAAAAAAATCCTGTTAACGATACCACTCCCTCACATACCCTCACTCCTGTCAGCTTTGAACGTCATGAAGGAGCAGCCAGCCAACGTAGCTTCTTATGCTTCCTGAATACTCTCTCCTTTCATTCTGGCTTATGTTTCCACAATTTGTTAGAAAACAACTCTTCACAAAACACTATATCTAATATCATTACTTGTTTTAATTCCTTATATCCATTTATCTTGTATCAATTTTCACCTTACATAGCTTTTCTGTGGCATTGGGCATTTTAATACCTTTCTTAATGTGTTAAAGTGTGATAAAGGGTCAAACTTCTGCCTTGTGTTTTAAGTTACTCTTCAAGAATAGCATTATTGTGTCTATAAAAATGACTTTCACAATGTGGAATGCTGATAAATGTATATTATCCTAAAAGAATCTTCAGTATTCAGACTTGATTGTTAACTAGAAGTAGAGATTTGTAGAACAATGAGGTCATAGTTGGTGAATACACGGCTGGTGAGTAAATTCATATTTCTATGGTAACAATTATTTATAGCCTGAACTGAGTCACTCATATTATAACAAATGTGATTTCTTTAAATAACATATATAGTCTTATGTTATAATACAGATATCCTCAAAATTATTAAAATGTTTATTATTTTAAAAAAATCTATGTGCTCCTTTAGTAAATAAACTTAGATTGAAATTTGATTTATGGTAATAAGCTACAAAATGCTTCATAAGGCAATCCCCAGAGACCCAAACTTGTACTAAGTAGAAGCAAGATCTGCTAAAAATTATGAAGTTTCCCAAATGGGCTGACTCCCAAATGCCCATTTTAGACATGGCCATGGAGGAAATGGAGGAGGACAGACAAAGTAGTTTATTCCAGAGGAAGAACTAAGTACCATGAAGACAATGAAAAGAGATATCTAGATAACAGAACTGGGTATTTCCATATTGGATGACCAATCTGACAAGTCAGTTTCCTTCAAAGCTCATCTAACAGGATGACATTTGTGTTAGAGACCAGTGTGGTTTCCTCTTCCATTATTTTTCTAAAACATAAGGTAGAATTATACTTTTTAAGTTCCTTTACTACGTTTATAACCTTAAAGTATATTTTATGTTTATTGTATTAGATGAATCTAAATCTAATCTAAGCCAATATAAGTATTTCCCTCATGACTATTTTTGTCCTAAAGGAGACACATGACTAAGTTGACTTAATCAGACTGAAGAGAAGGGTGGTCACCCTGAGTTGGGAAGAAGGTTCTTTATCTTATGGAGGATGTGAACAGGGAAATACTTTGGTGTGGATTTTGCGGACAGTGATCCTAAAACCACCAGGAGAAATTAATCTTAGAATAAGGCTGATGCTGTGGACAGGAAAAAAGAGAGAAGGAACAAGTTTGAGTCCTAGATGACAATACTGAGATGCTCCATCTACCAATCCTGCATGCTATTATGTGAGCTGATGGACTTTTATATTCTGTAGACTGGGTCATGACTTCTACTACTTGTAACAGAAGATATCGTAATTTAGACATTTTGATCAACCTTTAATATTCCCTTCTTCTGCGCAACTGGCTTTTTAAAGCTACTTCATTTCTTTTCATTGTATCTTTTTCCTCAGTAGTCTGGCCTAGAATCTTGGAGTAAGTCTTGGCTTGTCCCCTTCCTACAACATGGATATTCTGCTGTGTGAGGCCACCCAGCATTGCTTCCCCTAACAATGACCTTATCCAAAAGTAACACCTGTTACTTTATATAGGATCCTTTGGTCATGTTGAGATTACAGAAAATCTTAGATATGCAGCTTGTTTTATGTTTGTCCATCTTTAGTGGAGTAACGTCATGCTGCCCAGATAATGCCGGTAGTCTGATCCCTTAACATCTCTAAAATAATATCCTATTTACAGTTTCTATTTATTTCCAGCCACTTAATCAAGACTGTGTTAGTGCAAATAGACTTAATGAGACAATCTTGAGAGTCAATTAGATTACAGGACTCCAAACAAAACAGTTCATCCTGCTGCTGCAATTCTTCCTGAATACTTCTATTTGTGGCAAATAATAAAGATTTTTCAATTTTTCTTTTGTGACTATTTACCTTTATGGCTATATGGTAGATTTCTTAAAGGTTCAAACCATGTCCTATCTTTTTTTGGCATTACTTATAACACCAGTGTCCGTATTACTTATCAGTGGAATAATCTGAATATTGAATAATAATGAAGACTAAGAACAAGAACTATGTGTTAGTTTTTTATTGCTGAGTAACAAATCGCCACAAATTTAGTAGTGTAAAATGCCACTTATAATCTCATATTTCCTGTTTGTTAGAAGTCTAGCATGGTGTGTCTACATTCTCTGCTAAGAGTCAGATGGGGGGGTGGGGGATTGGAGGGAGAGATGAACCATGAGAGACTATGGACTCTGAGAAACAGTGTTTTAGAGGGGAGGGGGGAGGGGGGATTGGTTAGCCAGGTGATGGGTATTAAGGAGGGCACGTACTGCATGGAGCACTGGGTATTATGTGAAAACAATGGATTGTGGATCACCACATCAAAAACTAATGATGTATTGTATGGTGACTAACATAACATAATAAAATTAAAAAAAAAAAAGGGTCTCACTTGGCTCAACTCAAGACATCAATTACCCAAGGTTGTTGCTCTCACCTAAGGCTCTGGATCCTCTTATGAGCACAGTGGTTTTGGGTAGAATGTATTTCCCTCTCACACTTTGTACATGGTCCCTTCTACCTTCAAGCACATCAAATCTTTCCCTTGCTTCAAAAATCTCCAACTTTTTCTTCTGCTTTTAAGGGCTTATGTGATTATATTGGGCCCACCAGGATATCCAGGATAATCTCCTTATCTTAAACTCAACTGATTAATAACCACAGTTATATTTGTAGAGTGTCTTTGTCAGTTATCATAACATATTCACAGACACATCAGAGGACAAATTTCATGGGGGCCAAGATTCTGCCAACCATGGCGTATATAAGGCGTATGTTTATTAAGCACAGCAGAAGAAAAAATGCATTCCGCTGTGATTGCAAATGTGTTAACATATAAGTAGTCAGAATCAGGAAACATCATTCCAAAATACTAAGACTGATATTAACTATTTTTTTCTATTTATAAAGTGTTCTTTAATCTTATATAGTTTATATAATGAAATAGAAAAAAAAATGAAAACCAACAGAAAATTTATAGGGTTAAATACAACCACATTTTTATTAGTAGCAAAGCTTGAAATTCTAACACTATTACCAAAGGTTGAAATTTTTCCATGATTCAGAAAAGCTTACTGGATATTTTTCATCTTATTGGGTAATGATAAATAATCTATCTCTCAGAATGACCCAATAAATCAAATATCTAATTTGTGTAGCTGAGGCAGAAAATTAAAAAAATATATATTACAGTACTAAGGGAAGGATTGCAGCCATATATTAACGCAGCATATGTATCCTGGAAAGAGGATGAGAGATACTATGATATGTTCAAAGATGTCTGTGAGTAGGAACAGGTGATTCTCATTGTAAGCTTACCATTATGAAGCAAATTTTACAACCAAGCGAGGACTCATGTTGGGTAAAAGTTAAGTGTAACAACTATTGTGTAGAAATATTGACTTATTTTTATCAGCTTTCAACTCTCAATTCTTTCAAATTTTAGTCTTGTTAGCTACTAATAACTTACAGATAATAATGGATAGTAGCCATTATGCCAATCCAGAGATTAATCTGAGAATCTTCAAATAAAAGATATCTTTACAGATTATGTGAAATAGCGCAGTAAAGCAGGGTAAAATACTACATTGTTTTTGACATAGTATAGATTAACAGTTGTCCAAATGGAAGTACACTTGAAGGACTGCTTTAATTTTCTCTAGTAAATCATGAATTATTTTGAGGCTTATTAATTTAAGTTGGATCACATTCAGTAAAAATGTAGCTGTTTCTACACTGTAAATAAACTCTGAAAATACACATGAATAAGCAAACAGCCCTTGGGATGTGTGTGACATTATGTGTGTGAACAGATTTTTAAATAACTTATTTTCTTAAACAAATTTAAATTTCTTCAACATTGTTTTCTCCTTTCCTCCCCACCTCTCAATATCCAAATACTCGGTGGTTTTGTATAAAAACAATGTACCCTCCTTCCAAGTGGCTAAGGATAAAAAGGCTGCATTAGATCATGGTAGATGGGATTTATTCCCCAAGCTGTTTGGAGCTGTGAGAAACTGAGGGATTTGACAGGGAGTGATACTTTGTGATGTAACTGGAGATAATCAAAAGATTTGTTACACATTATTTACACACTGTCTCTATCATTTCAATGGCACTCAAAAAAGCCTATCTGTTTTATAACAATCCAGTTCTCTGATTCTACAAATAAGTTTAAAAAAATATATTTCTATACAATACAGGAAAAAATTGTGTGAAGTTCACATTTTCATGTTTAATGTATCATGATTTAAAATATTATAGAATACTCTTTATTTTTAATTGTAAAAATAGTATTTCTAGGTGAATCACTTTTTGTTCTATATGAAATAATCGCTTGTTCCTATTTATAGAATGTTTTTCATCTTTATTTTTAGGATAAAAATAGATAAAATAGAAAGGTAAAATAGATAAAATTCATAAGAAAGAAACAAAATTGGTATCACTCAGGTAGTGTTTTAGTTTTTTAAGATTTATCTTTACTCACTTTATCTATCTACTAATCTCATTTTAAAAGTCCAATTGGGATGTTGGCAATACGAAAAGCCAATACTGAGGCTAAAAATGTGCTCTTGAAAGCTCATTTGAAAACACTGAAAGAAAAACAAGAAAGCATATGGAAAATTAAAAAAAAAAAATACTAGTTCTTGGGACACCTGGGTGGCTCAGTCAGTTAAGCCTTCATTCAGCTCAGGTCATGATCCCAGGGTCCTGGGATCGAGTCCCACATCCAGCTCCTTGCCCAGTGGGGAACCTGCTTCCCCCTCTGCCTGCCGCTTCCCCTGCTTCTGCCCCCCTGACAAATAAATAAAATCTTAAAAAAAATGCTAGTTCTTTAGGCAGCAAAGTAGTTAAATATTGGAATGATCACCTACAATTAAGAAAAATATTAAAATCAGGTAGTAAGATCAGAGAATAATGCAGCCTTGTAGATGGGTTAAAGAAACATTTTTACCAAATAAAAGTAATAATTGCCTTTGTCCATACTCATTATGGCTATAGCTATTCTTCAGTTTTTGATGTATGTGTCCCTTGGTGCATATGCCGTTTATAAGAGAAGAGTACACCATTCATTTGTATCAACTTTTTCCTTTTCCTTGTCATCTTTACATAGATAGATGGATAAACATATATTGAAACCTTCCATATGCTAAGTGCTGGAAATAGATCTAAAATCTAGTGGCCAAGTTGGAACCTGGAGTCAAACAAGTAAATAGTTACATAAATATGTGAAGAGGTGGGAACTATGAAGAATGAAGAACGTTTATTAGGGAGTTCATAGGAAGCCCCTAACTGCTTGCAATGGTCTGGGGGATGTGTGAACAATAAATATATTAAGTAATATGACTAAATGGATAGATGAGAAAAATATCAGACATTAAACACACGCATCACTTGGAAAAAGCATGATTTGAAATGTCTACAAAAAGTTTTAAGGATGACCCATTGGGTAGAAGGAATACACAGATGACTGTTAGTATTTTTCCTCACAAATGCATATAACGTGCTATCTTGACCCGGACCATCATTTAGTGTAGTTTAAGTGGTGACATAAAATGACTGAACACAAACAGTATGTTATGTGCCCAGTTTCCTTGCCCAAAGACGTAGCTTTAAATATATTTGTACACCGATGGAAGTCCTGTTTCCTACCACCTTCCCAAATTACATTGTTAGAAGAAGAGGGGGTAGTATACTTAACTGTCCTTGACTCAAGGGAAAATAGTAATATTCACAAACTTCAATATATTTAAGGTTCCAGTTTACCCTTTAAAATATAAAGTATACAAATAAATTCTTTATAGATCCTAGAGTAATTAAGGACCAGGTCTCTTTGGGCTCTTTGTAACAGTCTGGAAATTTTAAGTTTGTAAGAGCACACCAAGCAGTGGGCAAAGGGGACATAAGAGTGGTGAAGGCTACTTGGATCCATAGCAATAGGGCCAGGAAGCTACAATAAATAATATGCTGAGGATTTAATAGTGGAAGTGAACAATTAAACACAGAGTAAATGTAAAAATAGAGTGATAAGTTCTGGCAAAATGCATGCTAAGGGTCTCGCAACTATATTTCTGGACTGTGGCAAGACAATTAATGAGGGACGCAGGAAAGTCGGCAAGTAATGCATTATAATTATCAATCAATAAGTGCAATGAATACATTGATCAAAGTCTAAACATCTCCTGAGTTAAGTAAGGGGCATAATGGAGCTATAATTACTAGTATGGGTGGAATCCCAGAACAATTTCTTCAAGGTCAATCATAATATTGAAATGAGAAAATGTTGGGCAAATAGCCCAATTAGAGACATTTATAAGTTTGAGATAAAGGAAGCTGAAAGACAGCTGAGTCAGTAAGAGATAAGAATTTTCCATGCTTAGTACTTACTGAGGTTCTGATTAGCCAATGTTTTTAACTGAGATTCAAAAATACCAAGGGGAAAAAAGCCATACTGTTGTTTATTAGGGTAAAATTTTATGTCATATAGTAGTGTGTGTGTGCACATTTGTGTGTGTGTTGAGGAATACACACATATACACATTAAGTCATTTATCCCTCAAAAGGATCACCACCAACAAAATAATTTACTTGCTAAAATTAAAAGGAACATGAATGTATACAAATATTACTTTAAATTTTATTTATTATCAGGAACTTAAAAAGAAAAATTATTATACATTTTAAAATTTATATTATCCCTTGTTTTTAAAATTGTTTCTACGTACATCTCTTTGGTGTGTCAGTGTTATTGATTAGATTGGATTTGGTTTCCTTCAGGATGCCTCAAACCAATTTAGTTGGCTGGCCTTAAGTGTTCTAGCTGACAGATTACTCTTCTTCTTGTCAGTTAAAGGGAATTGCAATGATTTTTTTGAACTCTGTAAAAAGTGTCATTAAGGATTTCCTCCATGCTAGGCATGACTATTGCCTTCAACCCTGCTTTGACATTTCATTTATTCAAGGGTGTCCTTGTTGCCTTTCCCTCATCTAAACTCAATAATTATGGTGCCACACTATTTAGCCTTAGAGATAAATTTCCAGAACAATTCGAGGTAGTTCAAACCTCAGTATGCTAGCAATTCATTTGTTCCAATGATGATAAAATCATTTCTACTATAGAAGATTTTATAGCCTTGAACCCCAAAATAATACTTTTACCAAAGAATTAAAGTATCTTCTCTCTTTAAAAAATTAAAAATAAAAACTTCTAACTAAGCTTCTCAGAGTGATGTAACTCTCAAAATTTTCCTGTCAATGTTTATTGAAAATACTTACTTGATGGGATACATGAATGAGAATTTTAATTCTGTATCAATACTGACAAATTGAACAATAATCAGAAGTATTAAATATGAATTAACATATGCCCCCTAAACATTTCTCTTCCATTCTCCAAACACTGAATGTTTTTTTAAAGCCTGTGACCTTAGATTACACCATTTGCTACTTTTATTTATTACTTTTAGCTACCAAATCAACTAGTTATTTCTCTTCATGGATTAAATGACTGGATTCCTTTCTACTACTTCTGGGATCATTCCTGATAACTTTAACATCACAAGTATGATCCATTAACATGCTTCATACTTCCTTTTCCTCCTTGAATATTTTCTTTACCTCCTTCAACAACCTACTTGCATGAGCATGGCATAGGTCTTTACATGACCAATAGTTTCACCCTAAAATCAAAGATATCACCCCATCTTCACAAACTCAGTTACTTTCACTTCAACACCATAGCACTCTAGAACTCCAGAAAAACTTTCCAATCCATCGAACATATAATTTCTCCAGAGGAGTTTCAACTAAATGCTGCTTCAAGGTGAAAAATAAAACATATAAAAAGAGGGAGCATATAAAAATAAAATCATAAAACATGTTCTAATCTACAATTTAAAAGAGGTTGAAAGCTAGTGGATGATAGGTCATTTACTAAGATAACTGATGTGAAAGACTGCTGAGAAACATATCTAGGGAGGAAAATGAGAGAGTCATATTTTGGCATGCTGGGTTTTAGCTGCTTATTTAAATACCCAAATGAAGGTATCAAGTAACCATTGCACTATATTGCAAATACATATGTGTGTATATAATCTTAATATTATAAAAACATCTCATTTTTAGATTTCACTCCAGCTCCCATTCCATTTCTTTGTTATCCTTTATAGCAAAACTGCTCACAAGCTACCTATATTTGTTGACCAGACTTCTTCTTTTTGTCTCTTCAATCCCCTCTAGGCTGGAGTAGTCTCTATGAGTTCATAGTAACAAGTCTTGTCTGGAAGATCCTTAACCTGCCTTTTCCCAAATTCCACCTCCACTTCCCTTCCTGGGGAAGTCAAACCCACAGCAGCCCTCCTCCCCGAGAACTTTCCTGCCTGGACATACTTTCTTCTCTTTGCTTCCATGTGCCACTCTGTCATGATTCTCCTCCTATCTCAGTCACTGCTCCTTGCAGGTCTCCTGGGCTAGCTGCTTTAATCTGACTTTTAATGCTGGAATAATCCAGGGATCAGGTTTTGGCCTCTCATACTTTCTCTGGGAGAGATCTCCTTTGGAGATCTTATTTAATCTCAAGATATTATATACCATCTACAGGTCATTCACTATGAAATCAATAGTTTGATCACTGAAAATTCCCAGGAAACCAGATACATATGGTGCAGTAGCTACTTGATAAAAGCAACTACAACCTAGCTTACCAAAATATGACTCATTTTTCCCCAAATCTTTTTCTTTCCAGTCTTTCTCATATTAGTAATCAGCAATTGTACTATCTACCCATCATTCATTATTTTTATTTTGTACAAAATTTATTTAAAATTTTATATAAAATATATTTTATAAATATATTAAATATACTAAAATTTATATAATAAAATTGTATTAAAATTTATAAAACCAAATGTTATTAAAATTTATTAAAAAATATCATTACCAGCAACAATGGTAAAACCTAGACATAATCCTTATACACATCTCTTTTCCTTATACTCAATAGCACGGTCTGCCAACTTCATCTCCAAGGCAGACATGAACTTTTCCCACTTTTCTCCATCTATACTATCAGTACCCTAGTCCAGTCATTCAAACTTTACTCTTTCTATACAGTAGCCAGAATGGCCTTCTAATGTACATCAGATCATATAACTTCACTACATAAAACTTTCCTATGATCTCTTAAGCATTCAGAATTAAATTCCATATCTTTATCATGGCTTACAAGCCTTTCATGGTCTTTTCTTTTACAACTAAAACTGCCCTGTCTCCCAAATATAATCAAACCACTTTGGTCTTCTTTCTGTTTCCTGTTCTAAACAAATTAGGAACACTCTACCTTTAGAGAATCCCATGGCCAGATCTTTCTCAGTTCAGCCATCTTAGGTCAAATGCCAATCAAATCAGGTAAATGTTTAAGAAGTACATGAAAAGCGACATAAGCTAAGGTAATCAGGGACTGCCTTTGTCCTACTTGATTTCATTGACTTGTCCTTATCTGATATTATCTCATTTATCAATTTACTTTTTTCCTGTTTCTTTCTTCCCAAATGGAATTTATGCTTCAGGAGAAAAAGGCCATTGTCAATATTGCTGATTGTTGAAGCCTCATGACCTAAAACACCTAGTACATAAGATGGGCTTCGTATGTATTTAATCAATGAACCAAATAAACACATAATTGTGAATATTTTCTCATTCTAGAATCAAGTTAGTTTTGTTCTAGAGTTTCAAGGCTTTTAACACCAACTTATCTTTGTAATTTATTTTTTAAATATTTTTATTTTATTATTTATTAATATTTTATTTTATTTTAATATTTTTTATTTATTTGAGAGAGAGAGTGAGCGAGAGCCTGGGGAGGGGCAGAGGCAGAGGGAGGAGCTGACTCCTCGCTGAGCAGGGAGCCTGGTGCAGGGCTCCATCCCAGGACCCTGGGATCATGGCCCAAGCTGAAGGCAGACGCTTAACCGACTGAGCCACCCCTATCTTTGTAATTTATTTTAATTTGATAAACCCAATAGGAGTAAATGAATAGGTCCAACGATTCCTAGAATTTCCTAGAAAGTCAACAAGAAAATGCAGAAATATCAAATCATGAATGCCAAGTCCAACAAGCTGACTCTTCTCATTCAAATTTCAAAGATGGCTCATATTTCCTGAATTTCTTAGCAGCTGTGTATCTTTGTCCTTGCCAGAGGTATGCTAAGGCATTAAGCCTCAGCTTCTATCTGCCATGGTGGCCCTCTATACGTGCTATAATCAATGGCAGCTCTTATTCTGGCCTCTAGCTCTCCTTTCCTTACCTGGGGCTTCCTTTCACCTCAGTCAGCCTGTGGCTACTTTATCTTCTTTGAACTCACACTAATGCTCAGTTTCTCATCCTTACCACCACTGCCATTTGGGGTAGACCACTATTCTTTATGGGGCCTTTCCTCTGTATTGTAAAACGTTTAGCAGCATCTCTAGTCTCTTCCCACCAGATGCTAATGGCACCCTCCCCTGCTGTGACAACTAAAAATGTTTCCAGATATGTCCAAGTTTCTCTCAGGGCAAAATCAGTACCCCCACCCGCATGTTGAGAGCCACTGTTCTAGTGGACAACTCACAGAAGGAGAATTTGTAGAAAATAATTCTTCCCTTGACTTCCATGGATTGATTCTCTTATTTTCTACCTACCTGTCTTCCCCTTCTTTGTTTTCTAAGGGAAATGATGTCCTAGAGTTCCTCAATGTTCAGTCCTATGTTTCTGTCTTCTCATCCTATGTATCTCCTAGGAAATCTGGTCATCCATAACTTCAACACTAACTTAAAAGCTGTTTTCTCAGGAAAGATCCCAAAAACACCAGTATACGGCATGTGTCTTTGTTATACACTCTTAGAAGAGGCTATTGCTTCCCTTCAGAGCACTTATCTCAAATGTAAGTCATATGTAATACATTCATAATTGTGATACTATTTTTATTAATGTATGTCTCTCACACAAGACTATAGGTTCCATGAATGCTGGAGCAATTATATATTTTGTATGCCATGTATTTCAGTAGAGCTTAAAGACACTAAATTGAGCAACTTGGATTTCCCCATGCTAGACATAAAACATACTCTTGAATGGCCATCTTAACTAAGATTATTTCTGACAAAACTCACTTAGTTGTTTTCAATAAATCCAGCGAGTTCCAATTCTGTAGATTCAGTCTTCTCCCAGTTTCAAGATTTGTCTTGACTTAAAGCACTCAGTACTATCAACAACTTCATTTAGGACAATGTGGCTACTGCCTTTTTAGGTTTAACGAGGACATAGGAACCATTACTCGTTTGTTTCATTTTTGTCCCCCCGGATATAGCTCTTTTTCTGTATTCTCCCTTTAGGTTTGTTATTTTTTATGTTTGATTGTCTTCTTATCTGTATTCTCAGAACCTGGCTTAATTTTGACTAGTTTCCTTCTTTTGAGCCTGAGGACTTTATCTATATCTGTTGCCCATGGACAAATATTCTAGTATGCTAATGGCCTGCGTTATGAGTATGGCTCATACCCTGACAACATCCTTACCTACTGGGAAACATTTATTATGGTTCAAGCTGTATTACTTGAGCTTTTTACCTTATCTTAACATAAGCTGAAGTCAGCACATCACAGCCCCCAGATGAACTTGTAAGGTGAAAGCAAATCTAAAAGATAGTCCTGAACCCTTCCTTAATGCCTTATCTTACTACAAAGAAGCCAATATGTTTCAAATATAATTGCTAAATATGAAAATTATTTTCGGGCACCTGGGTGGCTCAGTCATTAAGCATCTGCCTTCGGCTCAGGTCATGATCCCAGGGTCCTGGGAACGAGTCCTGCATCAGGCTCCCTGCTTGGCAGGAAGCCTGCTTCTCCCTCTCCCACTCCCCCTGCTTGTGTTCCTGCTCTCGCTATCTCTCTCTCTCTGTCAAATAAATAAAATATTTAAAAAAAAAAGAAAATTATTTTCATACGTGATGTGTTATTAGAGACTTACCATTACAAGCAGAAAAAGCAATGGAAATGAGATTTAACCAAGGATCAAAATTATTTTGTCCATTTAACAAGTGCTAAATGAGGGCTGGTTATTTGTCAGGCACTCTTTTAGGGGCTGGAATACATCAATGAGCAAATTAAAAAAAAATTAAAATTAAAAATACTTGCTTTCCATGAAACACTACATCAAAAACTAATGATGTAATGTATAGTGATTAACATAACATAATAAAAAAATATATAAAAAATACTTGCTTTCAAGGATTGTCTCTACCAATAACTCATAGCAGGGTTATAGTTGAGTGATTATTTTTTCTTTCTGATCTTCAGTTTTCTCACTTATAAAGTGAACATTGATAAAACCTAATTTGTATTGCTCTTGGGAACACTGAATTTTATAAAAATTAAATATAAATTTTATATAAAATTATACCTCATGGGTGTAGTGCTCAGAAGAAAAGAAATGAGTAAATAGTAGTATTTATTTGTTTATTTGCTTGTTTGTTTAATTTTTGGATGATTTCCAAGTTCTGTTCCAAATCTAACACATGAGAATCTGAGCTATGCATTAAATGCGGGAAAATACCATGATCCTAACTCTCTTGTGTACTATTACCATAACTAACTTTAGGCTGAAAACATAAGACCCTCCTCAAAATATTTGACAGAATTATGATTTTATTCAAACCTAATATAAACAAAAGTAATAATCATTTTGCAGCTAAAGATTTATCTATTTGTTTATTTATTTATTTTTAGAACAGTAAGAATTAAAGTTCAGTCGTCGGGATGTCTGTACTTCTGGTATAGAGGAATAAACTTCTAAAAGTGATTCTCTCACAACTATGTATAGACATCTCCCTTGTAAAGCAGCAGTCTCAGGGTCTTGTAAGTACAGGGATCTACATTTGGCAGCACTGAGTACTTCCTTAAATTTTGCAACCTCAGGGGGCACCTGGGTGGCTCAGTTGGTTGGGCGACTGCCTTCAGCTCCGGTCGTGATCCTGGAGTCCCA
The DNA here is from genome assembly GCF_004348235.1 of Phoca vitulina. NCBI lineage: Eukaryota > Metazoa > Chordata > Mammalia > Carnivora > Phocidae > Phoca > Phoca vitulina. The sequence continues at coordinate 11,377,088 of NW_022589730.1, read as the reverse complement.
GGATCGAGTCCTGCATCGGGCTCCCTGCTCGGCAGGGGGTCTGCTTCTCCCTCTGACCCTAACCCCTCTCATGCTCTCTGTCTCTCATTCTCTCTCTCTCAAATAAATAAATAAAATCTTTAAAAAAAATAATAATAAAAAATAAAATTCTAAAAAAAAAAAAAAAATTTTGCAACCTCAGGTAACTTGCCCAGCCCACCTACTCTTTTTTTTTAATAGCTCTTTGATATACAATTTTATACTAATATACTAATTATAACTATATAAGAATATAAATATATACTAATATACTAAATATACTATATCGCTTAACCCACTCTTTTTTTATTTTACTCATTTTTATTTTTATTTTTCAGGTTTTTATTTAAAGTCCAGTTAGTGAGCACACAGTGTAATATTAGTTTCAGGTGCAGAATTTAGTGATTCATCACTTACATATAACACCCAGTGCTCATCACAACAAGTGCCCTCCTTAATGCCCATCAACCTGATTCTTAATATTGCTACTTAGCTTGGTACTTATAGTCCATGCAATCAAGCAGGCAGGACATGTGAAAGTCACAAAGGTTGGAAAGGGAGAATAAAACTTGTATTTGTCAATTAGTTATGTATGTAAACATTCCTAAGAAATTGTTAGAAATAATAAATGAATTAGGTAAGGTTGCGAATTGCAAGGGCAACCCAATAGTTGATTGTGCTTTTACTTAATAGCACTAAGCTAATGAAAAATGTCATAAACGTATCATTTACATTGGCCTTACAAAATACAAGATGTGTAACAAAGTATGAGGCAGATACACTGAAGATGCGGAAACATTGCTGAGAAAAATTAAAGAAGACAAATAAATGGAAAATATGACACCTTCATGATTGGATAATTTAATGTTATTAGGTTAGCAATACTTTCTGAATTAATCTATAGTTTCAACGAAATTCTAAGCAAAATCTCAGCAGTTTTTTTAATGATGATCATATTAAAAAATTAATAGGAAAATAAAAAGGGCCTAAGTAGTCAAAATAATCTTTTAAAAGATCAGCAAATTTGTGGAACTATATTACTTGATTTCAAGACTTTCTCAAAATCTATAAAAAATTGGGAGACTTGTATTTACATAAAAATAAATAGATAAATCAATGTGCTTTATACCCCAATTAAAAAAAACAAAAACAAAAACGATTAGAAAATAGGAAAAACAACCGTCAGGATAAATACAAATTAAAAATAAGAGGCTTCATTTTCTCTGTTGAAAATTAGGGAAGAGATTTCTCACTGCTCTCTTTTCTTAGAGCATTCACTTTAGAAAACTTGTAATTATAACTTCTTTCTCAGTCTCTTTGAAATGTATGTAAATCATTTCAAAAGCTAAATAAGCCTCTCACCAGCTTAGCAACCTGGGAATATCTTCCTCAAAGACCTGGGAACCATCTCTTTGAAATGTCATCATCAAAGAAGATAACACCCCAGTTTCTGTGGGAGGTAGGAGCCTCACTTGGGCTGAGGCCTTGCGCCAAAAGTACCTTCTGTCATAAAGAGAGGAGAAATGAAAGAAAGAAACAGGTGAACTATACTAATACTTTCATTAGGTCAAGAATTATTGCTCATGCATAACTATAAACTGCAACTTCCTGAGTTCTCCTACGTGCAAGGTTGTAGAATTTAAACTTCCTTCCAAATCCCATCTGTCTTAACCTCCATCATTTCTGAAGTAAATTAATTATGGAATAGAGTATGTGAGGGTCTTTCAGGTGAGACTGTAAAACCAAGGTCTTGTCTGCCGTGTGTGGATATTAAACATCCCCTGGCACTCTTTTACAAAAATAGAGTTAATCCTGGTGTGACCTTGATCAAATGTCTTTTTTCTATTCCATTTGTGGATTGTAGCAGGCTTTAAGAGCAGGTCATTAAATTCTGTTATCATGCCACTGTTGTTTTCACACAAGTTAGTAAGTCTTAAAGAAAATCTAGGTATCAGTCTCAACTAGAAAAATACACACATTATACTGGTTTCTTATGCAGCATTTAATAAGGTGCTATGATGTTATATATACAGGATATATGTATGTATTATATTTGTATATTTATACTCTATGTAATATATATATATGTGTGTATAATCATATATGATAACTAGAGAGGTAAGTAATGTATCAAATACCCCTTAACCATAACCTCTCCATAAATGGAAATTATTTATTCAATAGATAGCTTTATATTTAATAAAATTAATAATTAGCTATGTAGATTTGATTTAGTTCAATACATAAGGTTAATACATATGATATAATAGAAATAATATCCATATTTTGAAGGAAGATGAAACCCTACCCCATGGAATAATTGAACAGCATTTTCGTGAATTAGGAAGTTAGAACATCTTGAATATTAAATGGTCTGTGATCAGTAAATCTGTAATTTTAGGCAATAGTCAATTTTAATTTTCCCAAATTTCAAAAAATAGAAGTAGAGGCTATCTACTTAAAACAGGAAAATCAAATCTTAAAAAGTATGCCTATGATGCATGAAAGATGATCTTCTCTCAAGCTACATTTTTTTAATGGTCAGTAAATCAATAAAGTTTTCAAATTTTCAGGAGTTCATCCATTCGTTTGTCAAATCATATTACATGTTTACTTAATTTAGTAGACATGTAATATGTCTGTGCATAATTATAAATTGTATCTATAAAAGATGGAAAATATAATTTTGAAAGTAATAGCATAACTGAACAATGGTTTTAGTTTTTTTTGAAGCCATCACTAGAAATTGGAAGTTTGCAACAACTTGATTAAGAATAACAAGATTTTTTCACAAAGTTACTTCATTAGGATTTATTCTACAATGTTTATTACATGCTTTTTTTGGATTAAAAAGTTTTTAACTTGGGTATGAAATGTAAGCGCCCTCACATTGATTAAGTGTTCTTGTAGTATTGGTGATACATCATGCATTCAATAGAATTTCCTTTTTCTTGTTTGAAATATTGTTATTCGTTATTCTTAATTCCCTCACAATTTCCTTATTCTCACTGCAATTCTAAAAAGGTGTCCAAAAGAAGCACAGAGATGAGTTATGGATTTCCACTGGCAACTTTACAAGGACCTTTGCAAATGGTAATATAGTGCAGACTCAAACTTTATTCTCTTAAAATCTCTATAATTTATATTAAGGATCAAACTGAAACTATTTTGTGGTAAGTAAGTTGTATAATAAATGACATTTGGTGAAAGGCAGCAAACCTCTGATCCAACCTTTTATGATATGCTGAAGTGTCATATAATTATAGTCTCATAGTTTGGGATTGGGTAGAAAAAAAGAAAGGTGCCTCATGCATTTTGGCTTCCTATCACCTGATGCACTCAGCTCAGCAAATTTGCAGGAACTAAATCTATGTTCCGTTTTATAAAGAAACTTTTTCTGGGCTTCCCTAACTTAGCTGTTTTACACCAAATCTTCATATATGTTATTATAAATTTTAGGGTGGCTAGGAAGGAAAGTTGAATACATACAGTCATTGCTTGGTGATCCCATTTAAGAAAGAAAAGCCTGGGTGATGCAATAGAAGGTACATAACATTTGAACTGTTTCTTCTGCCTGAAGTATTCTTCCCCCCTTATACCCAAGTAGCCTGTTTCTGCCACCAAATTGTCTTTCCTAAACTACCACCATCCCTGTAAAGCTTTTTCTAATGTTTTTATTTAAATTCAGAGCACACCACTCACCAATTCACACTCTTTCTCCTGCTTTTTTTCTCTAAGTCATTTGTCACCATTTGATAAACTATAAACGTTTTAAATATTTTTTCTCCATTAGAATGTTCCATGAAGGCAGGGTTTCATAGATACATGGTGGATGAGTCTATCCCCCTTCCTGCTTGATCTGTCATGACTGAAAGAGTGGTTCTGGAATCTCCAGTTATAATAGTGATTTGTTTATTGCTCCTTGCAGGATCTATCTATTTTGCTGCAACCTATCAACACATGTTGTTAGGAGCATGCATGTTAAAAATTAGTATGTCTTCTTGGAGAATCCGCTCCTTTTATTTTTATGTAATGCCCCTATTTATTTTGGATACTTTTCCATTTTCTGTAGTCTTCTTTGTCGGAAATTATAATAGTTACTCAAGCTATCCTTTGATTAGTGTGAACATGATATTTCTCTACCCTTTAACATATCCGAGTCTTTATATTTAATGTGGGTTTCTTGTAGAAAACCTTGTTAAGTCTTATTTTTTAATCAAATCTGAAAATCTGTCTTTGAATCAGTATAGTTGGAACCTTCGCATTTATAGTAATTATTGATCTAGTTGAATTAATATTTTATCCTGTTGGCAATGTTTTCTGTTCATTGCACATGTTGGTTGTCTCATTTTCCCCCTCCTTTCTTCTGATGTTCTCTTGTTTTAGTTGAGCTTTTTGTCTGATTCCATTTTATCTCCTCTTTTAACACTTCAATTATACTTAAATAGTGACTAAGATTCCTTATATTTTACAATACATATTTTTAACTAATCTGACTCCACCTTTTAATAACACTATTCTGCTTCACATATAGTGCAGGTAGCTTATAAGGGAGTATTCTCAATTTCTCTCTCCCATACCTATGGCCTTACAGTTACCCATTTCACTTATCCATTCAATGCTATAATACATTGTTAATACCATTACTTTAAACCAATATCTATCTTTTAGATCAGTTAAGAATAGGACAAAAAATAGATTTTACTTTAGCTTGGTTTATTCCTTCTCCACTGCTCTTTCCTTATTTGATCTTGGCTTCTTACCTATCATTCTCTTTCTCCCTGAAGACTTTTTTTTTTTTTTTTTTTTTTTTAAGTATATCCTACAAGCCAGTCTGCTGTCAATGAGTTCCCTCAGTTTTTGTTTGTCTGAAAAATTCTTTATTTCTCCTTCACTTTTGAAGGGTAATTTGTCTGGATATAGAATCCTAGCTTGACAATTTTTCATTCAACACAGTAAATATCCACTGCATTCTTTTCTAATCAGCAGTTTGTAAACAGAAATCTAATGTAATTATCATCCTTGTTATTTTATGGGTAAAATGCATTTTCCCCTCCGGCTTTTTTCAAGATTTTTTTCTTTGCCTTTGTTTTTCTGTAGTATGAATATGATATGCTTAGATGTAGATTATTTCAAATTTTATTGTAGTTGGTTTATTTTCCCTATGAATTTAGTTCGCTGGTTTAAGAAGAGTTGATTTTAAGGTTTTTTGTTTTGTTTGTTTGTTTGTTGCTTTTCCTTGTTTTAAATATGGGAGAGACAACTTTCAAGCTCTTTTCATTTCAGAGCTGAAACTTATTTTTTTTTTAATAGCCATAATGATGGTGGATGGTACTATGTTCATGTTTCCTATATCACAGAAATAAGAACTTACATGCTCATTCATAGGCCATGACCTTTCTACAAGGAGGTAAGCCTCACAACATAATGTGTGACACTTTGAGTACTTTTTTCTTAAAGAATACTAAAGTGTTCATTTAAATACTTTTTATGGAGTGCACAGTATATTTTTATAGACAAAATTAAAATATACTGAAATGACAATTTTATAAATAGATGTACTTAGGATTCTATAAAAAATAATATAACCCAGAAACATATGCCTAAACACTGGGAAAAATTCTACTTTGTATTTACTATTTATGTCCCCATCCATGTGACATTGTTTATTTTATGGTGTACATTTTCTTTTGTACTTAAAACAATTTTGTATTATAAAACTAATTAAAATTCTGCCCTGTATCAGGCAATATGCTAGATACTGGTGATTCAAGGAAGTGGGGAAAACACACCTCCTATTTTTAATGTGTTTATAATTTAACAGGGAAGATAGAAATATATAATTAAGTGGATAATTCATTTTTTTAAAGATTTTATTTATTTATTTGAGAGAGGAGAGAGAGAGAGCAGAGAGAGGGAGAGAGGTAGAGACAGAGGGAGAAGCAGACTCCCCGCTGAGCGGGGAGCTCCACATGGGGCTTGATCCCAGGACCTTAAGATCATGACCTGAGCTGAAGGCAGATGCTTAACTGACCCAGCCACCCAGGCATCCCTTAAGTGGATAATTTAAAAACAAACAAAAACTCTCTGTGCTTTCCATCCTGCCTCCATGTAGCACACACTTAAATAAATATTTGCCATAATGGTGTTTAGTAACGACACTTACTCTAATACCTTGAATATAAAACCAGTGCCCCCCTCCATATTCTTTAAAAGGTCATCTCACTACCAATGTTATGAATATGCCAAAAATTTGCAAGACATATGAATTTGCCAAGAAACTTGCAAGCTACATGTATCCATGTAGATTGATGGTCATGAACCACTGAGTGTTGGGAGTGTGGCAGATGCACCAAACCACTGAGTGTATCTCATTCTTATGTTAAGCCCTGGGCTCATGCATACTGTGAAATCATAGTTTGAAATGCAATCCAACGAATATTTATTGGAAACCAGTTGTTTTACTTTGAAATATTTGTCAATATTTTTATTTAATAATTTAATTAAATATTTACTATGAAATATTAGAAACATTTCTAAATGGGCAAATAGGATCTGTTATTGAGTTACTGGTTCCATTAAATTACTCCTTCCCCACCCTCTTAAGAGACATACTAACATAGACATAGACATACAGTTTTACTCTACAATATGTGTGTTTGCATATTCTTATATGCCGTTTCATATACTGTAAAGTAAATCCTCACTAGGGTATTTACTTTGTAAAATGGTACATTGCCAAAATTGAAAAGTGAAAATTGAATAAGAGATTGGTATTCTTTCCGAAATCATATTGACAAAATCATCTCAAAATATTAGAAATAAAGTTTTGCTGAAATCGTAGTTTTATCTAATTAAGATAATCACATTTTTCTTAATTAAAAATATCCAAAGGCTAATTTAGTGCTTCTGTTCTTTACTGAATTATCCAAAGCTTTAATTCTGATTTTGTTCACCAACATGTTCAGTGCTAGAAGAAATTTTATTTTATTTTTTTTTTTATTTATTTTTTTTTTTTTAAAGATTTTATTTATTTAATTGACAGAGAGAGAGAAAGCACAAGTAGGCAGAGAAGTAGGCAGAGGGAGAGGGAGAAGCAGGCTCCCCGCTGAGCAGGGAGCCTGACGCGGAGCTCGATCCCAGGACCCTGGGATCATGACCTGAGCCGAAGGCAGCCGCTTAACTGACTGAGCCACCCAGGCGCCCCTAGAAGAAATTTTAAACAAAACAGTTTTCCAAGAGCTAACATCATTTTACCATTTGTAACTCTTTAATCTGATTTGGAATTGTGCAGTTTAAAATGTTAACACTCCAAAACACATACTGTGTTTGCTGTGTGGAGCAAGACTGCAAGCTGAAAATGACCAAAGACTGAAAATTGTCTTTTCTAAAATTTTTTTTAATTTGTTTTTTATTTTGCATACTGACAAAAGATTATGATTGTTCTTTTTACAGATGATAGTCCATCTTATTTCATAGCCATTTTAGCGGTAAAGGAAGTCTTCCTAGGTTTATCTTTAGCATGTATTTGCTAGACAAAAAAACCCCAAAAACAAAATCCTAGTTCTATGTCTTATTCACCCCTGTGGCGCCTCTTTCATGGGTGCTGAAAATAATTAATAATTCCACCTTCTTACTCCCGTAGAAGAAAGAAGCTGTATTAATTATCCTGACTCTTTCCAGATGTCAGGATACTCTCCTGCAAGAGAACCAAGAAAGTCTTAAAGGGACAGAGTGTCTGAAAGCTGGGGTGATGGGGCTAGCTTCCTTAATAAAGAACTGTGGGTTTCTCTATATGCTTTAGTTTTCATTATTTTAATGAGTTATGGAATTTTGTAGCTCATTATTGGCTACACACCATGGCAGAGAGGAAAAGGCATCTGTTGTTGGTGACAACACAACCTCAGCTTGTAAAAGAGAAAGCTATACCCTCAACGATGTAAAAAGGCAAATTACAAGCAAATAGTTCCTGAGCTTTAGTGGGAAGAGGGAAAGATGGTGCTCAAATACATTTTAATTATATAAAGATGTTCTCTTCTACATTACTGATAAAAGTATTAATACTTTGATTTGGCTACAAGTATATGTTTTCAAACTAGGACAGATATCAAGGGGCATTTGGGTTATAGATTAATATTCTGACACCAAATGGCAGTATATTTAGGATTGTTGAATTGTATGGAGCCCAAAGTATTTATTGATGTAAAAGAAACAGTTCTTTCAAATGACCTTTTAATTATTTTATTTTCTGCCATAATGAAACTGAAGGAGATAATAGTAAGTGGAAATTTACAGTCAGATATTATCTGACATATTGATTTGTACTTCTCCGAATGGTTCTGCATAGCCTGGTAAGATATGGATTTGTAGGCAGGAGATTTTCTATGTGGAGAATGTTCAGAAAAACCAAGTCATCATCAATCTGAGCTTCCTATGAAACAGGACAACTTGGTGGAATTCCAGGCACAGCAGGTGTATCTGGAAGTCAGACTGCCCCACAGTAGTCTGCCACTTGGGTGTGTCTCAGAGATCTGCACAAGATGCTCTTGGTATAAAGCTTAGTAGAAACTGATCACAGAACAGAAGCTTGGCTGCTCTTTTTGTCAAATGTTTGCTCCATGAACAAATATTGAAGTTTTAAGGTGAGATTTAATAGCTTGACAAAGAGTGAAACACATCCAAGTAATACCCTAGGAATGAGAGAAGAATGCATTCTTCTGTGTTTTTTTTTTCCCCCCCTCAACCTCCTAACACAGTTGTGTGGGAAGCATATATTCTTTGTGGCCTATCATCTTCTAATATCTGAGGACAAAGTAACTTCTATATACAAATCAGACAATGTGAGAGAATACAACAATACTGTCAGGTACTGAGTGACAGGGACTAAATAATTCAGAAATGAGTTTCTTTTCTTTAGTCTCCTTATAAAGTGCTTTTGGCATGTGATTGATAGATATTGTGTTAAATCTAGGGTAAAAGTTCCAGTTAAAACTTACATGTAAAACTTACATGTAAACTCTTATCTTTTGCTTCATATCCAAAACATACACACAAAGAGAAGCAAATGAAGTCTCAAGGTTTTAGTGGTTCAGATACAAAAGGACAGAATTCAGTATCCTATCAGGTGTGTATGCCTTAAACCCAATTCAAGCCTGTTCATTGTGTGAAAGACTAGAAGGATATAGGACATTTTTTTTTTTTATCTATAAGTCATGCTTAGGCCATTTGGAATTATATGTAAAAGTCAAAATCCTGGTATTGAATTAAAATTTTTAAAAGCCATTTGTATTTCACCCATGAACATTTTCATTTTGCTTAATTAGGGTCTGATTGCAGTTGCTAAGATTAGAAATACTATGTCGTTTGTACTCATTGGTATATTGCATGAACTTTCAAGTAGTTTCTATTTGTGTTGCTTACAAATCTTCACCTTAATCTTTTTTAGGATCTCTCTTACACAGAATCACAGCCATGTATGTTCAGTAAACAGTATTACTTAATAATGTAATTGCTTACCTACAATTAAAATACTGTTCTTATCTATATATTCTGCTTTAGTAGATATCATTATCAGAAGAAGTAGGAATGTGTTACCTGATAGGGCCTATAAATGCTATTTAAAAATTGTTTTCAAATCTTTAAGATTGAGAGCATAGATGATATCCTGCAGATAATTAATTCTAATTATTATTATTATTATATATGTTTCATGTTATTATTTTTCATATTATATTGCATAAATAATTACTATTAAATTCTTCCAAATAATGGATGAACTCCACTTTTTTTCCTTTAAAGATTTTATTATTTATTTATTTTATTATTTGAGAGATAGAGAGAGAGCAAGTGGGTAAGGCAGGTTGGGAGGGAGAAGAAGGGGGAAAGAATCTCAAGCAGACTGCCCACTGAGCTCAAAGCCAGATGCAAGCCTCAACCTCATGACCTGAAATCGTGGCCTGAGCTGAAACCAAGTTGAGCTCTTAACCGACTGAGCCACCCAGGTGCCTGTGAACTCCACTTTAAGCAGGATATGAAATATACAATGATGATACTGCTGGGTATCAGTATGAATGCAGATGATTAAGTCACTAACTTTTTCTGCCTTAATCTCTTACCTACATGTTATTGTTTTGCCACTCATTTAGCTTTTTACTATATATATATTTTTATTTATTTATTTATTTTATTTTTTATTTTTTTAAAGATTTTATTTATTTATTTGACAGAGAGAGACACAGCGAGAGAGGGAACACAAGCAGGGGGAGGGGGAGAGGGAGAAGCAGGCTTCCCGCGGAGCAGGGAGCCCAATGCGGGGCTCGATCCCAGGACCCTGAGATCATGACCTGAGCCGAAGGCAGACGCTTAACGACTGAGCCACCCAGGCGCCCTATATATATATATTTTTAAAGATAATCCTTCTTTCTTTGCTTGTGACTTCCTTTCTGCTCACCTCTGTCTTTCATATTGGAGTTGCCTCTCAATCCCTGATGATTATTAGGTAACAAATTAATGACTAATAATTAGTTATACAATATATGTATCATTACCAACAAGACCTTAGTTTATATTAAAAAAAACTTAAGGAAATTAAAAGCAGTGCATTTGCCTTGCATTCTGGTAGGAGCAACCCTTGCAAAGGCTTGCTCTGTTACCAGTATCTTTGGGATAGGACTCCGATGTTTCTATCAGTGCTACACCCCCACACCTCACTTCCCTTTTGGGGTCTTCTATTTCTACTGAGGTTCTAGATTGCCACTGTCCTCACTCAGTGAACTTACATTAAAGGAGATAAGAAATGGTGGAGGAACTCTTCTGCTTTCCTAAACACCAAAAAAATTCAGAAGTCTGCAGTATTGGTACATTTTTAGTCCAAAAATTGAAGCTTTTTGAACATTTTCTCAAAATTAAAAGATAAAATATTACTCCTCACATCTCTACCTGAGAAAGAAGCACAGCACTTGGTGGGACCCATTGATTTCAAAAGTAGCATGGAAATGCTGCTTAATCTGTTTTTAAGTCCCTTAGAGGATGTAATGATTAATTTTATGTGTCAACTTCATTGGTCACTGGTGCCCATATTAAATGTTATTTCCGGGTATGTCTGTGAGGGTGTTTCCAGATAACTTTAGCATTTGAATCAATGGACTCAGTAAAGTAGATCTACCAATATGGGTAGGTATCAGTCCATTGAGGGCCTGAGTAGAACAGAAGGAGGAAGAAGAAGGAATTCACCTCTTTTTTCCCTGCCTCCATGCTCAAACTGGGACATTTCATCTCATCTTTTCCAGCCCTCAGACTGGGATTTTACACTATAGTGTCCCCTGGTTCTCAGGCCTTTGTTTGCAGAGCAGACATGTAAGGTTGTGAAGCATGGCCATGCCATTCTGTGTCAAAGGACTATTCCCCCTTAAACACACTTACACCTCTTATTGTGCTATTGGGCTTTCATAAAGACTGAATACCTGACCATGGAACTCCAGGTGATTACTCATTATGAGCTATGCATTATCAGATTATCAGAGCCACCAAGAATAATGTCAGGCAAACACACAAACCACTGGTATTCCATTGTCAAGTGGAAATGTTTTACTTGGAATGGGCCAGGAAAGATTGAGAAAGCATATATAGATTGAATGAGCAGGTGGCTCATGTATTTGTTACTCCTGTCATCAGATCTATTATACTGGTGCTTCTCCCTCAATGCGCATTTATGGCCAACTGACAGAAGAGCAAGTAAGCAAATAACTTGGATCTGTTTCACACGGTGGTTGGTATGTTATGTTGGTGGTAGTCAGCATTGGATGCCTATCAATTTACAGCCTTCTCAAAAGTAACTAACAGTTGTGGAGGCAAAATTCTCCCTGTGGGAAGAGCTATAAGTAGTACACAGGTTGTTCATTTGATACCAATGAAGAATCAGTCACAGTATAGATGTGCATTAACTCCTGTGCAATAGTGAAAAGGACTGGGGAATTGAGAACAAAGTAGTATGAGGAAGAGCCCTGTGCATGTTCCTATGGGGAGGCATATAAAGTATATACAACTTAAGTTAATAACCACCAGAGAGCATCCAACCAAGAGAAGGCTCTCAACTATTTGGTAGATGGGATGGCTTGAATTTAGATGTTAGCCAGCCTCAGCTCTCTGCTCTCCACTGCTTGATCTCTGGCCCATACAGGGTGGCCATGGTAACAGCTCTGCATGGATCCAACATCATAGTTCTACTTCATCAGAGCTGATATTACTATTGGTAGTCCTGGACAACAGCAGAGAACAAAGTTGACTCTTCAATATCATTTCTTCATGAAACCTATCTGAAATGCATCAACTATTTGGTGGAAATTCAGTTAAATTGGTCCCAGTCCCCTTGTTCCTGGGAGGAAGTAGCAATTTTTTATTACTAGAATTAATACTTGTTCTGAATAGAGATTTGCTTCTCTGTTTACAGAATGGCAGCTCTAGGGACCTAATATTCCACATATATCACCTCAGAACAAGAAACTCTTTTTTGTTGTTGTTATTTTTTTTTAAAGATTTTATTTATTTATTTGACAGAGAGAGACACAGCGAGAGAGGGAACACAAGCAGGGGGAGTGGGAGAGGGAGAAGTAGGCTCCCCGCTGAGCAGGGAGCCCGATGTGGGACTCGATCCCAGGACTCTGGGATCATGACCTGAGCTGAAGGCAGACGCTTAACGACTGAGCCACCCAGGCATCCCTCAAGTCAGTGTTTTACTTGGTAAACATGTCTGAGACCATGCATCCCTGGCTGCTAAGCACCATGGCGGACAGGGCTAGAAAGGAACAGCTTTATTTTGAGCTCGGGGCAAAGACAAGGCAGCACTTTACAGCTACATTGTAACTAGATCCTGCATCAAGAAGCTTTTTTTATGGCAGATGGCAATGAGATTCACTGATCTTCTGTGCATGGTTAGCCACACATAGCCAATCTGAAGTCTCAGCTAGAACCGCCAACACAGGGGAAATAACTTGTAGGTTTGGAACACTATCCTCTATCATGGGTATATGCATTTATCCATTGACTGATAAAAAGTACTATATCCCCAATATCTTCAATATATAGATATGGGAAACAAAGGGTAGACATAGATCTGACCCCTTCCACATTCAGGAATTTTATTGTGGAATTTCTGCTTCCCCGTTCATAAATTTAAACCCTGTCCGTTACAAGTTCTTGTTTCCATGGGCAGAAAGCTTCTGTCAGGTTCCACTGAACTGAGAGCTATGGCTACCATCTGATTACTTTAGTACCCTTTTGCCAAAGGACCGGAAAGCAGGTAAAGGAGTTACAAAGCTGGAAGGGATAATCAACTCTGATTACCATGAATCTCCAGGGTTGCTGCCACACAGGAATAAAGAGAAGAATGTCTGTAACCAAATGCTTTTACTGAGGTGTATCCTGGTGCTTCCATGCCTAGTGACAGCTGTGGTGTATTTCAGCAGATATGCCCCACCAAGGATAAGACCACGAAGGATACAAACCCCTCAGAGCTTATTATTTTGATTATACAATCTAACAAGCAAACCAGACCAGCTGAAGTCCTGTCCAGGGTGAAGGAACTTGAGTTTTAGAGGTAGAGAGGGACATGCTGGTCATCAGTAATAGCTTCAGGAGCAGATGTGCAAGCACTTCTTAGTTCTTTTTAGGAGATGGCAGCTTGCTACCACCTTGAGGTATTTTACTCCCCACCCTCATACCCCACTTCAAGGTTGGGGGTGGAGGGGAAGAACACATTTTTTTATTCCAGGAAAGATCTAGATATTATAAGATGGTGCAAACTGGTCTGAGTGGCCCACAGGGTGAACTATATCAAATTCAAAGATCTCTGAAATTCCCTTGATTTGAGGCTGGGGATTCACTAGAAAGAGTCGGTGTTGCTTCCATACTTTTTTTGCCACTGCTGCTGCTATAGGAAGTCAAGAGTTATGGGGCATGGAGGCCGTGTGGGTGGGTGGGGGGGTGGTTTGAAGCCAGTAGGAGAGCGGCTGCTGATCCCTCAGGTGGCTCAACAGGCAGGTCCCAACAGGGTCCCAAGTCCTGCCATGCCACACAATGCTTGGTAGATTTCTTCTCCCTCTCTCCTACTACAGATTTGGTTCAGTGATGCAATAGCTTTATAGAGCTTTCATGAAAATAGCTAGTAGGGCCGAGCAATCAGCTTATCACAAATCACTCCTCTGCCTCCCTGGGAGTATACTCTATCACAAAGTATTAACACCTGAGCTTTTGCCTCAGGCTCTGATTTCTAAGAGCTCTTGGCCATGAAAGTCTTTTCCCTCATTCTCACTCTGCCCTTCAGATTTGTTCAAAGATCAGTATTATCATCACCTTTGTGAGAGCCTGTAATTGAGATTTGGAGACATCAAAGCAAAGGGAAAGTTTATTTTTTAAAAACTTGCTTTAGCTCATGGGTTTCATCATATATAAAGATGGTGAGAATATAACAGGTGAACACTTTTTGCTAATTTCCTACCTCAAAATTGTCAGTTACTTTTAAATACAGTCTGATAGATATTCCATATAACCTTAACAGTGATACTTTAACATTTTTTTTTGTTTTCTCAACTCATTATGCTTTTATAATAAACTGTGTGGTCTAATTATCAATTAATTTTATTTTTTTTCTAATTTTAAGGATAACTAAATACTGTGTGCCAGGAATATATCTATATTATGGAGATACGGTTCTGAACCTCATAGGCAAAATTGCTGTTGTTATAAAACATACAGTCTATGGAGAAAAAATAAAGTCATAACCAAGTTAAAAGAAAAAAAATAAAAATAAGGGAATAAAGTGACAGGGGAAGGATGTGGGTAAAGTGATAAGGGGAAGAATATGACCCAAACACCCTTAACATTCCCATCAGTGTCACTAAATTTTAGACACCCTTCTTCCTGAATCCAAGTCCTTCCTCCTTTTTCTTTCCTTTTCTTTCTTTCTTTTTTCTTTCTTTCTCTTTCTTTCTTTCTTTCTTTCTCTTTCTTTCTTTCTTTCTTTCTTTCTTTCTTTCTTTCTTTCTTTCTTTCTTTCTTTCTTCCTTCCTTCCTTCCTTCCTTCCTTCCTTCCTTCCTTCCTTCCTTCCTTTCTTTTTCTTTCTCTTTCTTTCTTTCTTTCATTCTTTCTTCCTTCCTTCCTTCCTTCCTTCTTTTCTTTTTTACAAAATATAAATACATATCATTTAATATACTTTATTTTTTTAGAGCCATTTTAGATTCACAGCAACACTGAGAGGAAGGTAGAGAGATTTACCATATATTCCCTGTCCTTATACATGCACAGCTTCCCTCATCATCAGCTTCCCCCATCATCAGCTTCCCCCACGAGAGTGCTACATTTGTTACAATGGATGAACCTTCATTGGTATATCATAATCACCCAATTTCCATAGCTTAGACTTGGGTTTACCATTGGTGTTGTACATTCTATGAGTTTGGACAAATGTATAATGACATGTATCCATCAATATATTTTCTTTTCTTTTTTTTTTAAAGATTTTATTCATTTATTTGACAGAGAGAGACACAGCGAGAGCAGAAACACAAGCAGGGGGAGTGGGAGAGGAAGAAGCAGGCTTCCCACCAAGCAGGGAGCCTGATGTGGGGCTCGATTCCAGGGCCCCAGGATCATGACTGGAGCTGAAGGCAGAGGCTTAACCAACTGAGCCACCCAGGCGCCCCTCCATCAATATATTTTCATACTGAGTATTTCACTGCCCTAAAAATCCCTCTGTGTTCTACCTTTTCATCCCTTCCTTCTACCTATCCTCTCACAACCACTTACCTTTTCACTGTCTCTGTAGTTTTGCTTTTTTTAGAATGTCTTATAGTCGGAATCAAATAGTATATGGCATTTTCACATTAGCACTTAGTTCTTAGTATTATGAATTCAAGCTTCCTCCATGCCTTTTTATGACTTGACAGTTTATTTCTTTTTAGTACAGAATAATATTTTATTTTCTGGATGTATTTATCCATTCACCTACAAAAGGCCATCTTGGTAGCTTCCACATTTTGGCAATTATGAATAAACCTTCTACCAACATGTGTGTGCAGGATTTTGTGCAGGCATAAGTTTTCAAGTCATATGGGCAAATATAAAGGAGTACAATTGTTGGATTCCATGGTAAGGGTATGCTTAGTTTTGAAAAAAAAAAAAAAAAAAAACAACAGCCAAACTTTCTTCCAAAATGACTTACCATTTTGCATTTCCATCAACAATGAATGAAAGTTTGTGTTGCTGCACATCCTCACCAGCATTTGTTGTTGTCAGTGCCCTGGATTTTGGCCATTCTAATAGGTGTGTGATGGTATCTCATTGTTGTTTTAACTTACATTTCTCTGATGACATATAGAGTATCTTTTCATGTGAATATTTGCTGTGTATCTTTCTTGGTGAAGTATCTATTAAAGTCTTTGGCTTATTTTTTAATCAGGTTGCTTGTTTCCTTATTGTCGAGTTTTAAGTGTTCTTTGTATATTTTGGATCACAGTCCTTTATTAGGACATTATTTGCATACACTTTTCCCCAGTCTTTGGCTTATCTTCTCATTCTCTTGATACTACTTTTAATTTTAATGAAATCCAGTTTCTTTCTTTTGTGGATCATGCCTTTGGTCCTGTATCTGTAAAGTCATTGTCAAGGTCATCTGGGTTTTCTCCTATATTTTCTTCTAAGAGTTTTATAGTTTTGCATTTTACATTTAGGTTTGTGATGCATTCCGAATTAATTTTTGTGAAATGTGTATAAAGTATGTTTCTACATTCATCTTTTTGCATGTGGATGTTGTTCCAGCACCATTCGTAGAAGAGACTCTCTTTGCTCCATTTATTGTGTTTGATCCTTTTCTAAAGATCAGTTGACCATATTTGTGAGACTCTCTTTCCTGACCCTCTATTCTGTTCCATTGATCTATTTGTCTATTCTTCCACCAATAACACACTGTCTTCATTGTTTTAGCTTTGTAGTAAGTCTTAAGTTTGGGTAGTGGCAGTCCTCCAACTTTCTACATCTCCTTCAATTTGTGTTGGCTCTTCTGGTTTTTTTGCCTTTCCATATAAATTTTAGAGTCTGTTGTCAGTATCTACAAAATAATGTGCCAGAATTTTGGTTGGGACTGTGTTGAACAAACAGACAGGTTGGAAAGAATTGACCTGTTAAGAATATTGGGTCTTCCCATCCATAAACTTGGAATATCTCATTTACTGAGTTCTTGGATTTTGTTCATCAGAATTTTGTAGTTTTTCTCATATAGGTCTTGTACGTATTATGTTGGATTTATGCCCTATGTATTTCAGTTTGGGGGGTTCTAATGTGAATGGTATTGTGTTTTTAATTTCAAATTCCATTTGTTCATTGCAAGTATAGAGGGAAGTGATTGACCTCCTTTTTTTGAACATTTACTTTAGAAAACTTGTAATCATAAACTCTTTCTTTGCCCCTTTAACATATAAATCCTTTTAAAGCCTCTTTCCAGTTTTACAATCCATGGATTTATTTGTCAAGGACCTGAGAGCCATCCTTTTGAAATGTCATCAGTGGAAGATAGGGTTGGAGCCTAATTGAGGTAGGATGTTGCTCCAAGTTGTAAAATTATCTCCTGTCATGAAGATATGAAAAGTTTGTTTTTCCTTTGGATAAAGCCAATTAATAATCACAAATGGCCTAAGATTTGCCTCCCTTACCCCAGCTCTTACAAAGTGTATTCCTTTTGTTTCAGTGAAGTTGAATTCAAACTCAGTTATGGTCTTTATTGCCTATATCAATATCTTTAAATATGGTCTGCCTTGCCTGCTTAACTTTGGTACAAATTTTTGCTTTGAAAGAAATCATACTGTTTAGGGTGAAGTAGTCAGGAAAACTTTTCCTGAGAAGGTGACATTTGATTAGAGGCATAAATAATGGGAAAGATTTACACTATAAAATATCAGGAAGTGTATTCTGGGTAAAGGGAAAAACATGTATTCTCTGAGGCAGGAATAGATGCAGTATGTTTTAGGAACAGCATAAATTCAGTGTAACTAAAAGGAGCTGAAAGAAGAATATTAAGTGAAGTGTAAAATACCCAGGTTGTGGAAGACTTTGTAGGCTATTTAAAACGCTTGACTACTCTTTATGAGATGAGAAGTCTTTTTCACTAGGGGAGTGGCATGCTCTGATCTGTTTATAAAAGAGCATTCTGAATGCTAACTGGAGAACAGACTGAAGGAAGGTCAAGAACATTCAGCATATAAACTGTCCAGGAAGTAGTCTTGGCAAGTGTCACATAGTGGAAGCTTGTGCCAGAATATTATTAGCAGTGAATGTGAATAGATGTGGCCCAATTGGTCTATAGTTTAAACATAAATGTAACAAGACTTACTGAAAGACAGGATGTTAGATGAACATACAAATAAACATTTGTAATATGACTAAGGATAATGATTCAGAATATTCTATTAAAAATCTTTAATTCATGGGGTGCCTGGGTGGGTCAGTCATTAAGCATCTGCCTTCGGCTCAGGTCATGATCCCAGGGTCCTGGAATTGAGCCCAGCATCGGGCTCCCTGATCAGCTAGGAGCCTGCTTCTCCCTCTCCCACTTCCCCTGCTTGTGTTCCCTCTTTGCTGTGTCTCTCTCTGTCAAATAAATAAGATCTTTAAAAATGATAAAATAAATAAATATCTTTAATTCACCTTTGAAAAAAAAATATATGGGGCGCCTGGGTGGCTCAGTCGTTAAGCGTCTGCCTTCAGCTTAGGTCATGATTCTAGGGTCCTGGGATTGAGTCCCACATCGGGCTCCCTGCTTGGCGGGAAGCCTGCTTCTCCCTCTCAAACTCCCTTTGCTTGTGTTCCCTCTCTCACTGTCTCTCTCTCTGTCAAATAAATAAATAAAATCTTTAAAAAAAGAGAGAGAAAAAATATATTAACCTAAATCTAATCTCCAACTATGGTGTATTTTGTTTATCTTGACTGGCAGTCTTCCTAACCAGATTCCATTAGGAGGAATAAAGTATGAAAAATTACAGATTTTTATTTAAACATTATTTATATTAACTAAAATACTATAATAAATCTGCTAAGAGAGTAGATCTTAAAAGTATTCATCACAAGAAAAACATGAACATTAGACTTATTGTGGCGATCATTTTACTAATATATACAAATATTGAATCGTTACATTGTACACCTGAAACTAATATGTTACATGTCAATTATACCTCAATAAAATAACCCCCCCCAAAATATACATTTGCCTGCATACTGTATGATGAAGTCCCCCACATAATCTTCCTGCCTAGCATACTTATTTTATAGAAATCTCAAGCTACAATGTCAATGACTGTGTTAATATCTTCTCAGAAAAGCCTTAAGTAAATGTGACAGTTGATAGTGATTATTAACCTAGCATTGAACCAGTAATTAAACGATGCTGTCTGTGTGTGAAGGGGGTGCACCACAAGCTTGCCTACGCTTGCATGGTGATCCTTCTGTTCTGTGTTCCCTAATCTGACATTATTTAAGCTCATTATTATTTCCTGTCAGAGCTCAAGATTTAAATCATACATAGAAAATTTCTTTGTATTCTATATACCCATTTTATTCCCAAGCAAATTTGTTGTATACTTCAGCTCTGGTGTAAATGAATGGATGGATGAATGAATTTAAAAAAGTAAAACAGAGGCGCCTGGGTGGCTCAGTCAGTTAGGCAGCCGACTCTTGATTTTGACTCAGGTCATGATCTCAGGGTGGTGAGATCAAGCCCTCCACACTTGGCGTGGAGCCTACTTGAGATTCTCTCTCTCCCTCTATTTCTCTCCTCCCCCTTCACCCCCTCTTGTGCCCTCTCTCTCAAAAAAAAAAAAGTAAAAAATCAAACTTAATTCAAGTCTCAACTACCTTTATTTACAATGGTTTGGCTAATTCTGTAAATGGATTAGAAATGTAAAAGGACATTTTTTTTGCTTTTGAGGTCTTCCATTATTGTTAGAGGCTTCCTATTTTCACCATGATCAGTATATTTTGTCTTGGCTAATTTAAAGTATGTACATGATGAGGAGGGAAGAAGGACTCAAGAGGGGATTCATTACGTACCTTGTACATGCCGTGTGTTCTCACTACTTTATTCTGATCCACCCCATTTGTTCTCACATCATTCCTACTCACAAAGAAAAACAACTAAGGCACAAAATATTTCTGTTGCTCTATTGAAATTACAAGGTTTTGTATTTTACAATTCTGTCTCTGAAATGACTTTAAAAGATGATTACCCTCTTTACTATATGGTGCATGTTAAGGCCAGGATTTTCTGGATAAGAAGAAATTGGACACAAGTTATGAAATCATTAAGAATAGTTGATATCAGCTCATTGAAAAGGAGACCTATCTAAAAGTATAGTAAGTGAATCTTTCTAAATCATAATAAGTTATTAAGCAACTGAGAAACATTGTACTCCTGATTTACATAATTAATCTCTTCTGAAAACCTACAGGAATAAAAATTATCACTTACTGACCCAACAAATATTTATGGAAATCCCTTATAGGCCAGACCTGACCTCGGAACTCAAGGATTTATTATGTCTTTCACAGGTGAAGTTGCTACATTTTGCAAATAAAAATACAGGATGCCAGTGAAATTTGAATTTTAGATAAAGATTATATATGCATTTTTTATCTGAAGTTCAAATTTAAGTGGGCATTTTATATTTTATCTGGTCCTACTCCTGAGACCTAAGGTCGAATTGAGAAAAAAAGGGTATAATGAAATAAACGTAAAATCCAAAAGATGAGGAGAGTTAAGTACACAGAGGTGGAAGGGAGAGGCCTTCTGGGAAGAAGTAAATGTATGAACAATGACACTGTGGCAGGAGACATAGAGTCTAAAAGAAACGAATAAGAGCCAGAGGGGGTGAGGGGCTGCGTTTTAAGGTGAAGGCACAGAGCAGAGTCAGGGCCTGACTGTGAAGATCCATGGTAAGGGGTGCAGTAGGAATCCTCTAAAAGGACCTCCCAAAGATTCCCACCCCCGGTATTCATGGCATTGAGTTATTCTATTCTAACAAACAAAATATGCAAAAGTGATAACATGTCACTTCTGAGATTAGGCTACAAAAAACTGTGATTTCTATGTTTCTGGCCCTCTCATCTCTCCCCCACATTTAGCAAATAAAAATATGGGTTGCCCAGCTATGAATCATTCAATTTAGTATCTCAGAATTTTAACATAGTTACTGACACTGGCCACAGAGACTAAATAAAAATATTTTCAGTGCTACACAATGCAAAATACTTTTGGCTTGTTTCTTCTCTTTCTCTCTCTCTCTTCCTCTCTCAAATAAATAAATACAATCTTTATAAAAAATAACCAGTGCACCTGGGTAGCTCAGTCAGTTAAGCATCTGCCTTCGGCTCAGGTCATGATCCCAGGGGCCTGGGTTTGAGTCCTGAGTCAGGCTCCCTGCTCCACAGGGAGTCTGCTTCTCCCTCTGCCCCTCCTCCCATTTGTTCTCTCAATCTCTCTCTCTCCAATAAATAAATAAAATCTTTATTAAAAAATAACCATTATCATGAATTCTAACAATACAGGTTTGTTGCTTGTTTCATTTTGTGATGTTGTTTTTTGATAAATGGAGTTATTCAGTACGTACACGTATCTGTCTTCACCTATTCAACAGTGTGCTTGTGACATTCAAATTTGTGAGTACAGCAATTCCTCATTCATTCTCAGTGCTGTATGACATTTTGCTGTAATACACTATGTATCTTTCTCTGTTCCAATGTTGATAAACATTTGGTGTCACTTTTTTTTATTATGAGTGGCACTGCTATGAACATCCTTGTACATATCTTTTGGTTAACTATGGAAGCAATTTTGATGGGTATTTACTTAAGAATGGAAATTGCTGCAACAGAGTATATGCCAGAGAATTTTGCAAAGTGGTATGAGCAAGAATAACCAATATTACGTGAGCATTCTAGGTGCTCTTCATTCTTAACAGTTGTTCAATCTCGATTGTCAGGCTTTTGCCTTTTGTTCTTACAGCGGTTGTCACATTGGTGGTATCACACTGTGGTTTTGATTTGTGGATTTTTGGGTACTTAAAAGTTTCAGTATGTTTTTGTGTGTGTGTGTGTTTATGGACAATTTGGATTCCTATTTTGTAAAGTGAGTATATAAGACTTTTGCCTATTTTAAAACTTGCACTTTCCGTGTTGTCCTTCTTATATATGATTTCTGTTACCAGAGTTTAACTGTTTAACTGTGATGTAAAAATCTAAGAGTCTCCTTTTTATTCACCCTATCAGTGTTCAAAAGAGTGTCCTGAGGATATAGAGAGATGTTTGTCACCCCATTATCTTTTCAAATTTTGTTTCTGCTTCATTCTCTCCGCCCTACTTTGCCGGGAATCCAATTATACAACCGTTGGCTTTTTTCACCATGTCACAGGTACCAGGGTTAGTACTTGAACATATCTTTTAGGGTATACAGTTCAATACAGTCCAGTTGGATATTGTGTATAGAATGTTTTTGAAAATTCTGAAAATATTATTGCCTCCAGAGTGCGTAAAATCTATTTTTTGAAGGGGGGATAGAGCAGGAACTGACCTCACTTAAAGTTTAGTACAGTTTTTCTAAGATTTTTATAAAGATTTTTTATAAGATTCTTCTTCTGAATAATCTCTATATTAATATTTATCCTATCTGGGAGCTGGGATATTTTAGATTCTTTCCTTTTTGGCAGATTCTATTTCCAACTTTTGTCTCCCTAGCACTTTAAGACTGATGAAAACTCTTCTCTGTGTTTTAGAAGCCTTTTACTTCCTTGTTATCTCTTAGCCCTATGCAGCTTAAGAAATTGGCATGTGCTTCCAGGGGAAAACTGGAATGTCAGATTTATTTATTTTTTTTAAAAGATTTTATTTATTTATTTGACAGAGAGAGACACAGTGAGAGAGGGAACACAAGTAGGGGGAGTGGGAGAGGGAGAAGCAGGCTTCCCGTGGAGCAGGGAGCCCGACGCGGGGCTCGATCCCAGGACTCTGTGATCATGACCTGAGCTGAAGGCAGACACTTAATGACTGAGCCACCCAGGCGCCCCTAGATTTACTTCTCTACATCTCCATTCTCTCTGGGATTTTGGACCTCCAAGTTTGGAGCTCCTTGGCATCTCCAAAGTCAAGATTTTGCTTCTATAGCTTTGAGAGATTGTGAGAAACTCTGACAGCTTGACTGCTCTGTGCTGTGATCTTCTGACATGTTTCCCAGAGCCCTATCTTATGCCATGCCATGTGGATCAGAGACAAACTCAGCACTTGGCCATTTCCTAAATTCCTTGGAAAATTTTGAAAATAAAATCTGAAAAATCAAATAAAATCACTTAAACCATTAGATTCTGAGATGGTTTGTTACATAACAGTAAAGAAAAAATAACAGAACAAAACAAAACAGAAGGATTTGACAAAGTTAATTCACTGAACATCTATTACCAACTTTCTTCTTGCTTCCTTTTTCCTACTTTAGAAGTTAATAAAATAAATACTTCATCTAATAACATCCCTTCCAAATAGGGGATTCGCAATATATACCAATTTCCAATGAGATACAGGTGCAAGTCCCTGAATATGGAGCATCTTCCCAAATGAGAGAAAAAGAAAGAAAGAAAGAAAGAAAGAAAGAAAGAAAGAAAGAAAGAAAGAAAGAAAGAAAGAAAGGAAAGAAAGAAAGAAAGAAAGAAAGAAAGAAAGAAAGAAAGAAAGAA